>NC_090195.1:21912881-22247881 GCF_024679245.1 Pseudorasbora parva
AGATACACAGCTTTAACATTGCTGAAAGAGGATCAACCAGCTAGGTTTCATGAGATAATAAATACATAATAATAATTATATAAAAAGATTAGTACTGTGTCTTCAAAAAGGTAGCCTGATATAGGAGTCTTTGAGTAAAGCAAATTATGCTTTTTTATTGCCTTGAATATGCACAATTGGAATAATTAATGACTTATAATACTTTTTCATTTATAGTCATATAGTTATTCAATTTCTAATAATACCAAAAGTCTCTAAGGCCACTATTGGAATATATTGTTGTGTGTACTTTCTAATTGATTTCTATGTCAAAAGTTTCATATGCAGTTTTTTTAACGCATAAATACATGCATATACATGGCTAGCGAATGAGTTCCAGTGTTACATGTTCAAGTTAACATCTGTAACATTCTGTCAGATAAATTTTTTTATAAAATGCCTCTTATACTGACCAAGGCTGCATTTAAAACGTATTAATTGTTCATATTAATATATATTACACTTTTAAATAACTATTTTCGATTTAAAAGAATAAAAAAAAAAAAAAAACGAATCCAAAGTATTGATATAAACTTAAGTAGTAAATCGTATCTCAAATATAATAATAATAATAGATTTTATTTATAATGCACTTTTCATTCCGAAGAATCTCAAAGTGCAACAAAGGGGGGGGGGGGGGGATAACAACAAAAAATGAATAACAAGTAAAAATATAGAATACTACAAACAATCAACCAACACAGAAAACAGAACAGAAACAGAGCTGATGGTGAACAGAAACAGAGCTGATGGTGAACAGAAACAGAGCTGATGGTGGACAGAAAACAGCTGATGGTGGAAGTCTCTGTTAGCTCCGCAGCACACTGTGGTCCACTCCATGTTTCAGATTTCTCCCAGCGGCAGTGTCCCGATGACATCGCCGAGGCACGACAGCTGAAGACCAGATGATGGGTCTTCTTCATGATGATTCAAACGATGGGGATCGCTGCAGCACCATGCAAGAGGCAGAACATTCCTCCGGGCACTTCTGTGGACACACCAGGGCCGGCGCAGATGTCGCTCCACGGTCGCAATGCAGGACGGAACAGCGGCGCAGCCGAGAAGCAGAACATCCCAACATCATGCCGGACGCCGCCGACGAGAGCCCGGATGACGCTAGCCCGGTGCAAACTTCAGCCACCATGCAGCTTAAGCCCAAGGGAGACCACCAGTGAGCACCCGCGGCGAGAAACATCAAATGTCCTCCAAACCAGAAACCAACCGCAGCAATTCAAACGTAAACATTAGAGAAGCGGTTGAAAACGGCGAAACGACGAACAACGACCTCTCAGTGGCTGCCAGCAATCAGCAACAGTCCCAATTGTAGCTCTGACTGTTAGACTAGTCACAAACATAAGGAAATAAAATAAAATGTAAATCTAATAGAACATTAACATGATTTGTTGTGGGTGGAGAAGCGGCGAACAGACAACGCCAGCGTCCTCTCCCCCACGTTGCCTAGCAACTTATGTCATATATATTACAATAACTCCGCAGATGTGTAGTATCTGTGTTGGAGCGCAGTATCTCATTGTGTACGTGTGTGTGTGTCTCTGTGTGTGTGTGTCTCTGTGTGTGTGTGTGTGTGTGTGTGTGTGTGTGTGTGTGTGTGTGTGTGTGTGTGTGTGTTTAAATGTGTACGTTGACAGTTCAGCACAGAACTCAAGCATGTAAATTGATGTGTGTTTTGGGTCGCTGAATTAAGGATACACTGCGTAGTGTATGTAACAGTGCTGCTGTGTGTTTACTCGAGAACACATGGTGTGCAGGCTCTTTTATTGGTAAAACGCTTTACAGCAGCAGTTACAGAGCACCCTACTGAGGGCTCACTGCTGTCACAGCATGATACTGTCTCTGAGTGTTTGTATATGTGGTTATGGGAGGGAAAAATGGAGGAATTTATTGAAAAGGATTTTATTCTTTAAGAATTGACAAATAAGTCTATCTTTTTCTATCTCAGGTGGTTCAGTTCAGTCTGATGCCAGCAGCAGTCCCACAGAACATGGTCACATGGGTCAATCTCACCCCGCATACCCTGTAGGACCACAGGTGAGAACACACACTTTTTACCCTCACACAATTTCATTAACATCAAAATGTGATGTAATTTGCAACCATTTTACATCTGAAATGTGACATTTATGAGTGAATATGTAGTACAGGGTTTATCCATTACCAACTGATTGGATCATTATAAAGTAGGCGTTATGTATAGGGGTCGACTGATATGTGTTTTTCAGAGCTGATGCCGATACTGATTATTACAGATCAAGTAGACCAATATCCAATATTTTGACCCAATATACAGCTCTGGGAAAAATTAAGAGACCACTTAAAGCCCCACTTGGCTACTTTTGCTCTCGGGGTCCCCCTACAGTTTGGAAAAAATAATGTCCTCAACTACTGTCGTAAGATCTGTCATCCTACAACAGGGGATGCCATCGCGCGTGCATTTGTTGACATGACAGCCCTGATAGCCCTGAACTAGTGATGCGCGGTTCGTCTCATAACCCGCGGACCCCGTATGTCTATTTAATGGTCGCGGGTGCGCGGCGTGTTGTAAAAATATATACAGTGGTGCGGTGCGGGCCAAATAACTTCATAAAAGTGTCCCGCGGGTCGGTGCAGCACTAACAGTTCCCCTGAAAACTGCAAGAGGAGTTCTTCTGGCGTCGCGTGTGAAATGTCTTCATCCCAGGTAACGTTACAGTCAGTGGCATATGTTTCAGCATGTCATATGAATATAATTTCATGGGTTTTATTTTTTTCAAACGCCAAATAATCACGATGCTCACGTTTACAAGCCAGCGTCATTATAGTAGTCTATTGGTTACCGTTTTACAGAATCTATATGATACTTCAGTTCAATGTTTGAGTGGTAGCTCACCGTAACAAGCAGAACAGCATCGGTTGGGCACGCCTCCTTCAGCTCATGCCGACGAGCAAACCCTGGTCACATTTTGATCCTCGTCCTGCCTTTAATCCCATCATTTTTTCGTTTCCTCTTATTGCTTTCCTCCAACAAAACCTTTTCTTTCTTATTTGTCTCTGCTGCTTCGGACATGACTATATTATCCGACGAACAAAGTTGGGCTCGCACGTCCGAATGTAAGGAAGTGTGTGTGTTGGTGGAAGTGACGTATGTGCCGTAAAGCAGTCAAATTTTTGTAGGTTTGGAGCAACATTATAGGGAGTAATTAATGACAGAAATGCCATTTTTTGTGAACTATCCCTTTAGGGACAAGCGGTAGCACTTTTACTTTCCTTTTAAACATAACTAACTGTGTTTATTATATGTATTTGAAAGTATTAGCGCAAAAGAAGATTTGAAAGATCCCTGTTTGACAGGCTGAAGCACCTGTGCGTGAATGAAATGTTTAACCGGCAAGGCTTAAAAACAAGCATATGCTAATAATGAACTTTTGTGAATTGCAGTGCCTTGTGTGAGTGTTACTCTACCGCTGCGTGAATGTACGTCTCGTTGTACACATGAACTCTTTAAAAATTGCTTTCCCATCTTGGCAATGCGTCATTGCGCGTCACTCTATGATAACTGACTCTGGGTAAAGAGGCGGGATGTGGCTGGAGCTGAGGTGACGTGAAGACTAACAGACAGCAGACAAACGGCAATCCACCTGTCACTCAAAGTCGCCACACCCTTAACTCTTTCTCCGCCAGCGTTTAAAAAAAAGTTGCAAGGCACCGCCAGGGTTTTTGAACATTTTCACCAAAATGTAATGGCCCATAGAATATTTTGTTTTATGAATATCTGAGAATGCATTATATCATAAGAAATAGCAAAACAACCAAAAAAATAAACCTTTTATTCTAGCTTCTTGCATTCCTTTTTTATCAACACTTGAATATGGGTAAGTTTCATAAAAAGCAACGTTTTAAACAAAAAGCTGCGAAAATCATGTTTAAGTAAAAGACTGTATCCAGATCAGATTCAGAGTGATGATAAAATACAGATGGTGTAGATCGAGTCCATCAACACTCTGCTTGCAATGTCCTATAGCTCATCCTGGGTCACCATTTCATTTGCTAACATTAGGCAGTTTTGATTCATATGTTTAATGATGATGATCACGTTATTTTTCATATGCATATGATTATTACATACGATCGCTTGTTTTACTTAGTCTTACTCGCATGTGTTTTGATCAGGAGATTCAGTACTCATTCAGAAGATGCGTAATAGCGCCCACTATCATCTAACAGTAAAAAAACAGAAACCCTGAAAATTCTGTTTTTGGCCTGGATGCGTTTTCTTATAAATAACAGAACATTTTGTGTTTGGCGGGGAAAAAGTTAATTATGCAGAATGTTAAGGCTTTATATAATGTAAATGAATGAGTTATAAAATAATTCACCCCCCTTACAGTTGTCATGAAGAGCAAAATTAGCTATATAGACAAAGCCACAATTTGTTCCAGGCTGTAAACATGTTTTTTACTGCTGTAAAATTGGACATGGGGCTCAATGAGATTCTGCTCCCTTTTGAAGCACTAGTGGCCAGTCGATAAATTGCAGTTTAAGTCACTTCCATATTTGCTTCAAGAGAAACTGGGGGAGGTTGCCGCTTAGATGTGTACAGTATGCTGAGATGGAGGCACCAGAACTGCAACTGATGGAATGCTCTCTTTCACTAGCCTAGAAATCTAGACGCACCCTAGCGGTAGCAAATCTAATCTGCCTGCGAGTGTTGTCTAGCAACTCTCAATACCCTTCTGAGCTGTAAACGTCAAACTCTTGTTGGGCCAATCACATCGTGTATAGAGTCGGTGGGCGGGGCCATAATGACGACGGCCGAGTTGTGTTTGCGTGCTTCTAGTAAACACAGAAACTGGCGAACGGCGGTCTTTCGAATGACCACGACTCTGGAAGACTTGGAGTTGGAGAAAAGAACAAAGAACGGCACTGAAGTCATTCTTAAAAAGGGAAGATGTGTTCGCTTTTGCCGACCGGATACGGCGAAAGTTTAATCTATCAACGAGCTCCGTTTCACCTTCGTTGCTCTGGTTGGTTGTAGCTCTATCCAATCGCGTGCAGAGGGAGTTTGAAAGACAACCGTTTATCCGGCCACTCAGATTGAGCCCTTTCAATGGTGAGGTTCCAGACCAAACATCTTGTTGTGGGTCTGGCTTGTCAGGCTACTCTTTCACAATACTATGATATTTCTACAAAAGCAGATCGTTGAGACTTTTCAATCGTTTTACAACTTTAGTGTAGTGATTTATTGCAACTTCAACAATGTCTGCTGCTGTCGTACCGTTGAGAGACAATTGATGCTCGATCACTGAAGCAGCTCAGCAGTTAGCAAGTGTTTTTGGTGTGAGATCCAAAAAAAATTCAGTGCCTTCAGCCTACCGTGTTGATTGGCTGGACTTGTGACTCCCAACGAAACAGATAGATGGTGGACAGGCATTGGTCTATGCCACAGAGTGGTGAGTTTCGACAGACTGCATCAAAGCCAAATAGCACATTTCAAAATTAAATAATTTCATCTGCAAATCAGTTTAGAAAATGACCGATACTGATAACAAAAAAAAAAATCATATAATTGGCACAGATATTCGGTCGACTCCTACTTACATACTAGAATGGAGCCAGACTGCATGAGAGCTTGCAAAATTTGGCTTGCATTATACACTCTCATATTTACTCCTCAAATCTGGCCTGTGCGACCAAAATTGTTACTAACTTAAATGAAGTGTATGTAAGATTGTGGCCAAAACTGGTACTGCAATCACTTTCAAATGACTGTAGAGCGGTGTATCCCCTCTCCCCCTCCCCACTGACTCGAGGTTGCCAGATTAGCTGCAGGATCAGCAGGAACGTTTGTAGCTGCAGCTGTGGTAACTAGAGCAGATCTGGCAACCAGGATGCCGAAACACTACTGACTTGTAGGTCAACTATTCTTTTAAGGAAATAATAAAAGATACATTTGATTACTTTTTGATGACTTCAGGGAACATACCATCCAACCCAACACCTAACCAAACCCAGTAAAACAAACAGGCATACACATACTCACAGAAAAATCAACTGTGGCCTTTTTTAGGATGAGAAGAACAAACAAGCTCTTTTAAAAGATGGAGAATGATCATTGTCTGTTGCCATATCCAGCTCAACACACCGCAGCGATGTCCAAGCCCTTGTCTTCTCGTTCCCCTGAGCTCTGCCTTAATAGATGAACCCTGTCAGGACAGTCCCACAGAAACAAACACTTTTCAGCCACACTGCTCTCTCTCTGTGCCATGGCCAATTCCCTTGTTTCTGGATCAATATGTTTTGATGGATTCTCACTCTAGAGACGGATATTGTGTGCACTGCCATTACGGAACTGGATCAGTAAGAGGGCAGTTAGCCCTACATGGGTCCGACTCTTTCCTGTGCCTCTGGCTTCATTCACACACACTGCTATCAGTCTGATTACGAGTAATCTTTCAGCGTTTCCTCCGCTGAGCCGCTCCCTCCGCTCTTCTTATTAGAAAGAGGGATGAGATGGGGGGGATTTTGCGAAAAGAAAGGGGTAATTTAATCCCAAAAGCCAGATCGAGATGGTATGGCGCATTGCTTATGGCTCAAAGTTTCTTGGAAACTCATACATTCAGCACTGATTCTACTAAATTGAATTAACAATCTATTTTGACTGATGCAACCAAGCCCTCCAACACACACTTTTCACGATTCGGTTCAAACCTAAAGGATAAGATCAAGTTCTGCCATACATTCTCTGAATTAATATCCAGGCTAACTCAAAAATACAATACAATATCATTTTTTTTTCAAATGCTGTTTCACTTCAACTTTAAAGGGTACATAATACACACAGTTTCTGCTAATCTCAATCTTGAGTACATAATACGTATAGAGTAGTATTGCATCCTTAATATCTCCGAAGAGTCTTTAGTTTTATCATATTTATAAAAGACAGATACGCTGTACCGATTATTTTGGAAGCGTGCAGTGGGCGGAGCTAAAGAGTCACAAGCACACGCATACATGCCAACAAAACACAGACATTTGATGGAGTTTCACTCACTGCCTGCAGTTACGACTGCTCCGGAAATACAAACTGCATCCACTGTTTCCTTAATGCTGGGTTATTTGGGAAGCTGAACAAGGATATCTTTCCCTCACACTTTTTTTGTGACATTGTTAAATTTGTGCTCTGAAAAGTAAATGACAGCGCTGTCGGCGGCTTCCGTAACCTGAATAAAGCTCGTTGATGGATCTGGTTGATGTGGTAAGCACTCATCCGGGAGAAGTGCCCATATAAGGTATTCTGCCCTTTATGACATCATACAGGGCCATACTCGAAAAACAGGCGCCCTTTAATTATGAAGAATACTTGCAAAATAAAAAAAAATACCATGGTATTTTCATATTTTTGTAATATACATTTTACTAAGGTAATGCCATGTTGTTTTGACATAAACCAGTTTGCCAAACTTGGGTTCATGAGAGAACTCTAGGGGATGACAATCTAAGTAATTAATTCATGTAAAATTTTAATACATGTAAAATTAAATAATAATGAAAATATTATAAAAAAAAAAAAAAAAATGTTTACCTGCACATCATGTGACAACCAGCATCCGAGAACCATTAACATGCAAATGTGTTGTTAAATTATTGGAATATTAATTTTAAAAAAATCTGGGGGTACTCAAAGTAAATATTATACGTCAAAAAGTTTTGGCTGACAAAAAAAGTGTATGAATCTCTGTGCACCATGACTATTTTATGGTGTTGTTTAGTACATTGAAGTACCATGAATACTATTGTATTTGAATCATGTTTTGTATCAAAGTGCCATGGCATCACCATCTGACACATCACTAGAACCAGTACAATATATTTTTTTGTAAAAGTTAACTTTTTCTCCATATTTGTCAGAAAAATCTATATATAATAAGTACATTTATTTTTAAGACAAAAGATAATAATAATACTGAACTTTTATAAAATACAAAATGCACATGTACAATGAAATCTTCAATTAATTTTTTTTTAAAATAAATTCTCAAACATGCCACAATATCTGTGAAAAATGTATTCAGTAGATGTAAATGGAAATTTAGGAGCAGCGATGTGGTCGCGTGACTTAAACAACCCATGGGTATTATGAGTGAGGAGTTGTTCAGCCATTTTAAAGTGTGTTTTGATCCTGGGGGATCCCATTTCACAGACACGCTGGGGTTCAGATCAGTTTGTCAGCTGCCTTGTCGCTTAGAGAGATGGCTGATGGGAAAACGGTGTGAGCCATTAGTGAATCTAACATGAAAAAAGAAAGAGAGAAGATCTAGTTTTCATGCTGAGTCAAGGAGTATATGGCCCTCCCATGATTCCTGACACAGGCGTTCTGGCGACACAACACAATAGTTTATATTCTTTGGCAAAAGCCCATTCAAATTATAACAGCTAAAGTTGTATTTTATCACAGTTAGGTTCTTTGAATACTGGTGTTTTTGTGTGGATGCATGAAGTCAGTTGTCCTCATGTTCACACAGGTGTCCTATAAAGTAACCACAGATGTAGTTCATCACATTATCTATGAACATGTTCCACTATTTGATTACCTGAAAGTCATTTTATTTTATTTTAAGTATCTTATTTTATTCTGATGAATCTAACTTTTTTTCATTAATCGGTACATTTCCATTTCCAACATTAGGTGCTATCTAAATTTCCAAATTAAATGGTTATATAAAATGTATTTACATTTTTTATATTGTTTTACATTTACGCAATTACTTTTATTACTGATTACTGAAAAATGTAAAGGAAAAAAAAAGAAAAAAAGGGGAAAAAAGTGATATTTTATCAGATTAAAAATTATTTGTGATTTAATATAAAACATGGATTGGCCTGATGATTTTGCCTGATTTTTAAATGTTTTCATATATCTGATAAAATTGACAAAAGTAGGGGCAGAGCTATAAAACCTTTTAAAAGAGGTATATTTAGATTTTTTTTTCTTAGTATTACCAATAAAATCTGTATGAGGACAAGTAATTTTAAATGTAGTAGTGACTGATCTTTTAGCATCTTAATTTCTATCAAATAAATAAGTAAGTAAAACAAAATGATTCTGATGTAGTTAAATAAATAAATAAATAAATAAAAAATAGTGACGTAAAGTTGTTTCGTGTCAGATACCAAGTCAAAAAAATTGTGGTATGTAATTACGGTATACAGAAAACAAAATCATTACCAAAAGAACCCAGTGAAACCTACGCTGGTTAACCATCTTCATACCAAATGGATGCAGTGTTCTATAAAGTTTGTCTTAAGCTCTAAGCTATCCATCTGGTTTTAGTCATCTTCAGACTGATGGAGGCTGTTGAGCTCTGTTGTTTAGGTCAAGTGCCCTTTTAATAATTTCCTCTGTACGATGAGTGGGGTTTAGAACGGGCCATTAAGAGTTAGTTGATATGTACAAAAATGCCTAGCCCAGCGCTATAGACAAATTTCATCCTTTTAAATAATTCAAACAAAGCCACACTAAAATGGCTGCGTTTTTAAGTTCAATTAACTACATTCCTTAAATATAAAAGCGTGTAAAATGTGGGCCATAGAGGTTCTTAATTTAGCTCTTTATTTATAGATTGAAGAACAATCTACCTGTGCCATATATATTTTATGGTCCTATATTGTCTTAAACATTGACGCTTTGGTTTAAATCTTGATCTCAATATACGCACTGCTGTTAAAAGTTGTTATTTTTAACATTTAATAATAAGGAGAAATGTTTCTCAAACAGCAAATCAGCATATTAGAATGAAGGCTTCTAAAAGGCAGCTTTGCCATCACAGGAATAAATTAAGTTTTCTGTTTCAGTTACACTTTAGTTCACAGCCCAGTTCTCACTGTTAAACTATGACTTTTGCCTCCATAAACTGCCTATTAGTAGTTAGTAAGTTGTTAGATAAGTTTAGGTATTGTGTAGGATTAAGGGATGTATAATATGGTCTTGGAAAATAAGGCATTAATTGTGCTTTATAACTCGGAAAAATAAAGGTTCTTTATGGGCACCGTTTTTGTTACCTTTATTGGATACCACAAGAGTATACTAATAAACAGCCAATATCCTAGTAATATGCATGCTAATAAGCAACTAGTTAATAGCGAGAATTGGATACTAATGTGTTACCAAATCTTATATTAAAACAGAAAACAATTATTATTGTAATTGTATATTTCTCTTTTACTTTTAGATCAAATAATTTCAGCATTTGAGTAACGTAAGCATTAGAGACTTCTTTCAAAAACATAAAAAAATAATTTTGATCCCAAACTTTTGCACGATATTCTTAGCTCTCAAGAACATGTCAACCATATAGATTTCTAAACTGACTTATTCAAAAAGCAAATATTTCAAGCATATGGGGATAGAGGCAAACCAAATCACTTTGAGATTGAGATGAGATGCTGGCAGACAGTCTTTGATTTTGTGCCTCAAATAACCGACATCACACACACTTAAAACAGCAAGATTAAGCATATGCCACACAGCTATGTCAGAAGAGTCTTTGTTGTCTTCCTTTGACTGGCTAATTGATTTTTTTTTTTTTTTGCACTTTTTATGTCAATGTTTAAAGTGAACGAAATGACAAATGACATCTCTCAGTATGTTCTATAAGAAAGGTTTTTGTCTTTTTGACAAATTCTTTTTTTTTTGTGATAAAAAAAGAATATTAATAGTGTTGTTTTGTTGCTGATTAGCCTACCATTGGATTCAAGATGTTTGTTGTAAATGAAATGTTAAAGCGACAAGCATGCCTTGTCTTATCACACAGAAGTTAAATGCATCAGTGAACCACTTTCAGTTTGAAAGTTTTCTCTAGAACCTCCCATCTTGAAAATATTCATTATTAACATTTAATATTTGTCATTTCATTATTTGTTTCATTCGTGTTTAAAAAATAGGAAAACTGCTGAAACTGGTTCTACCAGAAATGGTTTTGGTTCTCTACTTAACTTTAAAGTCCCCAAATTTAAATTAAAGATCCCCAAATGATTCAAACCTCTAGCCAACTGTGGAGTTTTAAAGAGTTTGAGAATTTACACTGTTGTCCGTACGCAAACCCATCACTGAAGAAATAATCTGACTTAAATGGAAAAGTCTTCAGTAATACAGGTTGACTGTACAAGATCAAGCAAAAGAAGCAGCAATAAATGCCAACGGGAGCGATGATAATGAGAGAGAGAGAGAGAGAGAGAGAGAGAGAGAGAGAGAG
This sequence comes from Pseudorasbora parva, assembly GCF_024679245.1. NCBI lineage: Eukaryota > Metazoa > Chordata > Actinopteri > Cypriniformes > Gobionidae > Pseudorasbora > Pseudorasbora parva. Next base: position 21,924,170 of record NC_090195.1, read on the forward strand.
AGAGAGAGAGAGAGAGAGAGAGAGAGAGAGAGAGAGAGAGAGAGAGAGAGAGAGAGAGAGAGGAGGTGACAGAGAGAGAGAGAGAGAGAGAGAGAGAGAGAGAGAGAGAGAGAGAGAGAGAGAGAGAGAGGAGGTGACAGAGAGAGAGAGAGAGCTGAGATGTAGGAAGGAGCAGTAGAACCCAAGCGGCAATCTCCCGCGATCTCTCTTGAAGCCAGTTACGGAAGTAATGTAAACTGCAATTCCTCAACTGGCTCCAGAAGGGAGCAGACTCTCATTGAGCCCCATGTTAAAATTTTCAACTTTACAGCAGAAAAAAACATGTTTAGAGCCTGGTACAAATTGTGGTTTTGGCCTTTATGGCTAATTTTGACCTTCATGACAACTCTGAGGAGGGTGATATTTTTTATAACTCATTCGTTTACGTTATAAAAAGTCTTTAAGTTCTGCATATTTAAGGGCGTGGTTACAGGTGGATAGCCATTTATCTGCCGTCTATAGTCATTTCGTCACCTAAGCTCTGCCCACACCCCGCCTTTTTGCCCATTTTCTGTTATCTTGGAGTGACACGCGATGACTGACTCGCAAGATGGCAACGCCCAGCTCGTCTCTACTTTAAGCTTCAGAACGGCTTATCAGAATCCTATGGGTGACGTCAGGGACACTACGTCCATATTTTTTTAACAGTCTATGGTAGAACCTTGTATCTCCATTTTCATAATTTTTTTTTTTGTATTTATAAATCATTCATTACCATTGGTCACCCTTTATGTCTGTATGTGGGTTTTGCAAATATTTAACCAATGGAAAGTATTAAAAAGAGGTTTGACTTTGACCTTGTAATTCCATTGGTTCATCAAACTGTCAGTAAAAACTCCTCCCCGTCTCAAACTTGAATGAAGTGCCACCAACATTTTGGATCGGCTCTGTTTGTAAAGCAAGGGTAAATAAAGATTTAAATTATTAAACTTAACTTATTTTTTGAGCATTTGCTCAAAAAAACACAAAAAACACAATATGGGCCAGATTTACTAACAGCTTGCGCCATCCAGCGTAAACCCTTTCTTGGCAGGAATGTATAATTTGTATTAATTAAAATTACTGAATATTTAAAAACAGACATTTTCTTATTCCAAAGCTTTTAGTAGGTTCAAATTGGTAAGACTGACCTACTACAGGTGAAATACAATAAAATACAAAATTATTTTCAGAAAAATTACTGTAGTTCACCAATAATTTTTTTTAAAGACAGTATGTCTTTACCCAGACTCTAATTTGCACTGCTCTTGGTAGATTGCGTCGCTCATTATGGAAATGATCGGGCTGTGTCTGTGTTCTTAAATGTGTGTATTGACAGTAAATCATGCACAAAACTTTCCAGTCCAACGGCACTTTTATGGGATGTGTAACCGTGGGGACCTAAATTAAGGTACTCATGAGGAAACAAGCTTATAAATTACACCGAATAATTAAAAAAAATGTTTGTAAAAATGCAAGTTTTCTTTGATTGGTAAGTTTAGGGGTAGTGTATGTGTAAGGGGGTAGAATATACAATTTGTACAGTATAAAAAACATTCCTTCTATGAATTAACGTGTGATTAACGCATCGCATTTTCTATGTGATCTGTGGCGTAGCGCGTCGCTGGAGAAATCGAGAGCAACCATAGACGTAAAGGATGCAGCTGCTAACATTAAGAGGGAGAGAAAAGGGTTAACATTAATATTACTATTCTAAACCAAAAGTGCAGTTACTAGCTACAAGCTATTGTATTTAACTTTTATTAGACTCCAGGTCGAAAAAAAAGTGTTTTTACCCTGAGTACATTCTCTGCAGCTGCAAGCTCACTCTCACTCATGTCTGAGGTAAATCATTAACACCATCAGCACTTACAGTACATGTGTTTTATTGAACTTAATATTACAATCGGCTAAAACGAATAAGCAGGTTACTTTACTGAACAAGAGCCCTCCAGAGTCCGTGTTTCTCACGTGAATCGCGGCACAGTTCGACACACACACACACACACACACACACACACACACACACACACACACACACACACACACACACACACACACACACACACACACACACACACACACACACACACACATACACACACACACACACACACACACACACACACACACACACACACACACACACACACACACACACACACACACACACACACACACACACACACACACAAAATACTGGCATTTCAATAGGGAACACACATCTCTTAAAGGGGCCACACTATATTCTTACTCGTGGAATATAGACCTCCTCCAGGTAAAGTATAGTACTGGTGCACTCCCAGGTCTGCATGACAGCTTTCACATTATCAGTTTTTCATACAAACTGTGCCCTGTTCTAAATTAAAAATATAAAAACTCCCTTTATTTATATTCTTAAAATGAGAGAAATCACTGCTTATTCAGAATTTTTTAGCTTAGGCTTAAGAGACATGAACAAGTTATTTGATAAGCATCTCGGACCTTTGACACATGTCTAGTCTTCATGCTGTTTTATTGATTATTATTGAATAAGTATGGTTTCATTAATAATAAACGTACATATGCATAAAGAATGCATATTTGTCCATACCCATGGTGATTAGAGTATTACAAACGTCATTTAAATAAAATTTAAGATACATTTACAACTGAGAAAAATTGTGCGTTTAAATTGTGATTATTTAATTGCGTGTTAACTCATGACAATCATGCGATTAATCACGATTAAATATTTTAATTGATTGACAGCCCTAATATATATATATATATATATATATATATATATATATATATATATCGTAGACTTACTGTTAAACTTTCTCTCTTTCAGTCTCTACTGGTTGCTCAGCAGCTGGCATCGGCGGTTAGTGGAGTGATGTCCGGTGGAGCTCCGGGTCTGAACCAGCCCATTCTGATTCCCTTTAACGCTGGTGGGCATCTGGGTGGACAGCAGGGCCTGGTTCTCTCTCTGCCCACTGCTGCCAACATACAGGGCCTGGTGGCAGCCGCTGCTGCTGGTGGCATCATGACACTCCCCCTACAGAATCTACAAGGTATGAGTACTTACTGATCAGTTTCACCATTTCTTTATTTATTTCAATAATTACAAAATATATATTTATTATTTATTTATTCAATATATAATGCTAACGGTCTATAATGCATCGAATGTACATGCTGTGTTAAATTTGAGTTTCGGGTCATATACATTTACATTTTATGTTTTTATGTTAACATTTTGTTGTTTATTTATAAATTGTAATCTATAAACAGAAAGAATACACACTTAAATGAATACACATTTTAAAGCAAGGGTTAAAAAGTACCATCAGAGCCTGTAAAGTCAAATTCAACAAGGGGATATGATGAAAATATTCTGTGGTATACAGCATATGGTCTACAGTTTGTTGTGTTTTTGGGGCTCTTTTTGGGACTTTTGGGAAAAGTGGTGCCATCTCAAAATCCAACTAGTACACGTTTAAGTTATACCTGCGGAAAGTGCCTGGCAAGGCCGAGGACAGGAGGATCAGAGTGATATAGGCGGGGAAAGTAGTTCACATTCATTACAGGTCAGCGTTTTGCAACGAAGCGCAAAAGCACTTAAAGGCTCTTTCTTCTTTCAGTAGGAGTATTCACTGTGTCTTCTCCTCTTTACCTCTATCTCTCCCCCTCCTCTTTCCTTCCGTCCGCACATCCATACTTCTTCTTGCCTTTTAAACTTTAATGCACGAATGTTCTCTTTTGATCATAGTTGTAAATGGTTTTCATTTTAATGTTTAAAACATTGTCTCTTTTATACCATTAGATTGAGGGGTGGAAGGGGGAAACCGTCAGTCATAAATCATAGATGAGGTTCCTTCTCTAATGCCTGACTAAAAAATGATAGGTTATAAATTTGAGTGCATGTAAAATAGCACGTTTTCCTTTTTCGGAGGAGAAGGCCGAAGATTAAAATAATGCACGGCAGGAAACGGGTTGTCCCGAAGAGATGGATGGACTGATGGCTAAAATAGTGGGATGGAGAAGAAGTCTCTAATGGACACAAACATGCATAAATAACAACACGCATCAGAGCACGTCTAGGCTTTTAATAAACGCTCATATGGGCTAAATAAATATCTAAAATTTTCCAGAATCCCCCGACACGATAATGTGCCCGTGGGGCCTTGCTCACATGAGGACACTCTAAAATGGATCCTAGAATGTGGTACTATGCTGGAGTGAATTTTAATGGTCCATTAATTGTCCGTCTTAACTGGACATTTACTTTTTCTGCTTGTTCTGCAGCACTGTTGGTAGTGAGTTGGTAGATTCTTTTTTCTCAGACTCTTCAGACTCTAAAGTCTTGTTTATATTCGACGCGTCCGCACGAGCACGAGGATGCGCACGGCAAAAATGACGTCAACGCGGAGTGGGCAGTTGTGTGCAGTGGCATTTAAACGATGCCCAATTGGCACTAAGGGGCCTAAAGTGTGCCAAGAAAACATCCCCCACACCATTACACCACCACCACAGTGGTAACAAGGCATAATGGAGTAATTATATTATGACGTGCCTTGTTGGCAAGTGCTATTCACACTAACTCCACCCAACAATACCTGGTTGGGCCATACAAGATTCTCTTTCCCCGCCAGCATTTAAAAAAAAAGTTCCCAACCACCGCCAGGGTTTTTGACCATTTTCACAAAATGTTTTAGCCTGTAGAATATTTAGTTTTATGAATATCTGAGCATGCATACATCAAAAAAAAAAAAAAAGAGCTGACTTTTCTTTTAATCAAAAAACCTGTTTTATTCTAGTTTCATGCATTACTTTTTTATTAACACTTGAATATGGGTACGTTTTAAAAAAAAAAGAAGCAATTTTTCGAACAAAAAGCTGAGAATATCACATTTTGTGAAAGACTGTATCCAGATTTGATTCAGAGCAATGATCAAACACAGATGGAGTAGATCCAGTCCACCAACACCCAAAATGCTTGCACAGTCCTATAGGTCCACAATTTATTCAGTAACCAGATAGTTTTGATTTATATGATGTTTAAAGATGATGATCACATTATTTTGCATATGCATCTGCTTACATTGACTCGCTGGTTTTACTCCATCTTTCTCACGTGTGTTTTGATCAGGAGATTCTGTTCTCATTTAGAAGATGCGTAATAGCGCCCCCTAGCATCTGACAGTGAAAACAAGGAAACCCGGAAAATTCAGTTTTTGGCAGGGAAGCGTTTTCTCATAAATAATGGAAAATTCCGTGTTTGGCAGGGAAAGGGTTAAAAAAGACTTGCGTATTTCAATATCTTCAGTGGTGTAGTCAGTAGAGCGTAAGGCTCATGTGGAACTCACTTTTGACGCGATCGACCCAGGTTCGAATCCGCCTTTTGCAGAGGTCGCTTTTTTCCTATTCCCATAACGTCACACCGGAAAGGCATTTACTTTCAGTACAAATTAAGCAAATGTTCTAAAAGTGGAAATTAAGTGCCTAACAAAATATTTAATAATAATACAAGTATTTATTTATTGGGTAGGGTTGGGGTAGGTGTAGCGAGGGCTTTTATGGTGCCATTAAAGCGGCATCCATTTAATAATTTTGATAAATATAATCATTTACACTCTGCTATTATTGCATCCTACGAATGTACAACAATACCGAGGTGCAAGTAGTATGTATCTTCAAAAAAAAAGTATAACTAGTATCTGATTACTATTTACACATATTGGAACTGCTAATTTTACACAGTGTCAATAGAATATATCACTATTTTCACTTAGTGTTAATAGCATCGCTAAGACAATGCTGCTTTTGTAACTTAGTATACAGTCTATTAGCTGTTTACACTTGGTATTCATTTTTGGGTGAACTGTCCCTTTAAGTACTTCTTGCTCTCAAATCATGAACACTGATATTGTGTTTCTTTGTGGAACAAATGCAAACAGAAAAGTGATAAACTAGTGTGAATTATTCTGACTAGGCCTCTCAGTTTTAGAATCAGAACCTGGGGGATTCTCTAAGGGCATAGTGTCACGGGTGCCATGTGACATTAAATGATGTGACTGTGTCTGCTCTCCCTACAGCCAGTCACACTGTCCCACAATCCCACAATCCTATATCCCACCCCCCACCCCATTGATGGAGAGCTGCTGGCACAGCGCTTCTGCCAGACAGTCTTAGTTGAGCAGTGAGCTCAGCCCCCAGGCCTGATTAATCACAACCTGCTGAGATCTAGACCTCAAGCACCAAAAAAGACACATACTGTAGATCAGCATGCTTGTGTAGTATGTTCTAATTAACTCAAAACTTAAACACAAAAACAAAGGTAAAGCAGACAGGCCACTTGCATAAGTTTTGAGTCACACTAATGAGGAGCAAATAAGATCTAATAGCTCATGTCAGGGTGAGAATTCAATAAAAATAATTCAATTCATGATTTGGATCGCGTTTCAAATTGCCAAACTGCTTAAATCACATGACATTGGCGATCCGAATCATGAATCATGATTCACAACCGTTTGAATCTTTATTTGAGGATTGAAAACCAAACCGGAAGAGAAGATAATGCTGAATAAAGTCGTAGTTTTTATGCTTTTTGGACCAAAATGTATTTTTGATGCTTCAAGCGATTCTAATTAACTAACTGATGTCACATATGGACTGTTTTGAGGATGTTTTTATTACCTTTCTGGACAGTATAGTGAGCATACACTTCCGTACGCTCTCGGACTAAATATAAAATATCTTAAACTGTGTTGCAAAGATGAACGGAGGTCTTACGGGTGTGGAACAACCTTAAAGGTGCACAACGCAACTTTTCGTCCACTAGAGGTCCCCTATTCAAAACAAATGCATAGTTTGATGACGGCAAGTTTGAGCGCAGCATCTTGGGACATGTGGTCTTCACCTCACAGCCGGTGGAAAAATGATGTTTTGATTTTACTCTGTGCGTTCGCTCGGCGCCGCTGTGACTTTTTCACGCTGCTAAGAGTAAAGCGCTTCTTCCAAATAAAACCGAGGGTAGCGCAGATATGACACGATTGACAGGCGACTCGCTCCAACGCTATGCTGAAACGTCCCGGTCCTTAGTTGAAATAGCAATTTTCTCACAATTTACAAATAGTTGGAAACATTTGGGATATTGTAAGTACTCAACTGAACAAAATATATAACACTGGCCTAGTGGTTTTTGTATATTTGACTGCAAAAATACTACATAGTGCACCTTTAATGCCATACATTTCATTTTTGGGTGAACTAAACCTTTAAGTGTTTTTTCTTTCATTTTTAATGTGCCCTTCTACACCACAGACTGAACAAAATGAAGCATTGCTTGGGTAATTGTTTGACCTAAATTATTGTTATCTAATTGTGTACTTAAATTTAACATCTTACAGCTGACAGGTTGATTGTAATCCATTACATACCTTTCTATCAAAGTTATCTGACATTTGAATTACAGTTTAACTTTTGAGTTCTTGTCATATTTTATTGCCTTTTCCTATATAGCAAATAAACTGTGATAATGTGAGAAAGTGGTCTAAATAGATTTTGATTTGACTGTACCTTACTAACTTTTAATAAGCAGTAAATAAGAATTTTATTGAGGCAAAAATCACAGTTAATAGTGACAATTGGACCCTAATTTAAAGTGTGACCAAATTCTGTCAGCATTTACTCACCTTCATGTCTTTCCAAACCTGTATGACTTTTTGTGGATCGTAAAAGAAGATATTTTGAGAAATGTCTGCTTTTGTCTATACAGTGGAAGTCATAATTTTTGTTTGTTTGTCTGGTAAGGACTATTTTCCATTTTTAGGTGAACTAACCCTTTAACATGTAAAAAAAAACAAAAAACATCACTTTTAAAGCAAAAGAACTGCTAGAGCCCCTTATGACATCATAGCTCTCACCTTTTCCAAATTTGGAGACGGCCGTCTCACTGCGAGCGTCCACGTGAGGGTGCCGAGCAGAAGGCTCAGTGGTGCGTGCGCACACCCGCCACTGCGTCTCTGCACTGATGAATGGTCGTCACAGCGATGGGGCAGCTTCATGAAGTTCGGCACGGTCGTCTAAATAAAAGCCTGCGCTTGCGTTACTCCGTGCTCATTTTAAACCCTGGCGCCGCTGTAGCTTGTTATTTTGTCAGGAAGATTAATGTCTGGACATGTCAAGTAAAGAAAGTGAATTCCCTCTTGAACACCATGTGTACGATTCCAGCCGCAACTTGAATAGAATAAGAATCAGCCTCATGTTTGTTCGTCCATCAGACTATAAACACGGTGTTAGGAATAGAACTAATCATATATATTTAGAGCTTGTTAAAAGAAAAGAGATTGGATTAGAAATTATAATGTGAATATAAATGAGGTAGGCTGGTGTTTCAAAGAGCATGGCAAAATGAAAGTCTGTTTGCTTGACACTGTGACATTTCTTCATGTCACAAATAACATCGTTTGATTTCATTTGACTTGATATGCGACTTAATGATATGATTTCGCTGTTTTGAAAATTACAAATCCCTCTGTTGTACGTTCCTTCCATACTCTGTCTCATAACAAACCAAATGACAGAATGTGCTTCTCCTTACATCAAAGCGTCTTTCAATAAGCTGCAGAACGAAAATAACATCTACGTGGTTGCTCATCAGCTCAGAAAGCCTCAAAACAGGCCTCTCGCAAAAAACATAAGGGTAACCCTCAGATCATGAAATAACTGTCTTTTCATGACCTATGAAAAGGCTTTTTGGAAACATCCTTGTAATACGGCATATTTTCCCTAAAGAGATGTAAGGCAAATGAAAGATCAGTGCAACATTGTCAGCCTACTTTGAGTTAATGCAGAACAAATGTATACTCTGGCTCTTTCATATTCATATTGTAAGCTGCCTGATCGGCGCACATCAGAACCTGCAGCGTAGCGTGTAGGGGGAGTGTGGGGGGGTTCTGGGAAGGAATAGTGTGCGTGTTCCCTTTGCAGGAAACATAAAACGGCACTCAGGGATGAGGAGTAATTGCCTGAGTCTCTCCACGCTCGTAGGCTAATGAGGAACCATGTTGGCTCTAATCACAACACTGCTCCTCTGTCTCAATGAAAGAGCAGTTGTAGTCTCACAGGAGTCGTTCTCCTGTCAGACCGGGGCATCGCTTTAGACTGAGTACTGACACAGACGAGGGAACTTGAAGCTGCTAACTCACTTAGGTTAGCTAAAAGTAGCCAAGTCAAAGAGAAACTTGAAGCCTTAAGGGTGATAAAGTTTAACACGAGGAAAAAGACAATAGAAAGCTCGTAATTTGCTAGCGACGTGTTTGTGACTAAAGTAACAAGAACTGTTACTCTTGCCGTATTTAAGAGACTTTCGTTTCGAGTCAATACTTGCTAAAGGAAAGTTCTCCGCTACTGCAAATGGTACCTCCCTAGAGAACACGGGTTTACGACTCTGACAAGATAATAAAAACTTGGCCTTAAACTAGAGCAATTACATTATATACGTTTTTTTTTTGTTGAAAGTGCAACACATGTACATCAGTTAAAATCTCCAAAAAAGTGTCGATTTATGACCCTTGAAAACGCTAGCTCCATAAAACATTTGTTGTGAGCGAGCTGTCCGTGGTGCTGAACTGAACCAGTTCACTTTATGGTGCTGTGTTGTAGTACTTGAGACCGGTCTTAAGACCATTTTTTGAAGATCTTGGTCTCGAGCACATTTGCTCTCAGGGTCAGACTTGTTTTCAAGACCAGTCAAGACCGTAGCCGCTGGGATATTACTAAATTCCCGGTCCATTGTCTGATTTATTTATTAACATCATAAATGTGCTTGGATGTAAAACTTACAGCTTCAGATGCCATCACTAACTTATTTCTATTTTGATTTATTTATTGTGCCGGTTCAGAAATAAATTAAGGATTATGTAAAAAATGTCACCAACATTAATACAAATGGCCACACAATTCAATATATTGTTGCAAAAAAAGTACTTGTATGAGATCTGGATTTTTAGAGTATAACGTGATATAAATATGCAATATCACAAGAGCTGTTTTCACTAATTTGAGCATGACCGCAAACATAATATTACTTTTATACAAACATTCAAAACATAACAAAACAACAACTTTATTCTCAACATTATTTATGGATTTGTAATTTACCAATTCAGATGTGTCTTCTGTACCATCCCTGCAGTGCAAAGATTCATTTTGTTGTCAATGATTTTGGCAGATTTACTAAATGGTGCAAATTAGCATGAGAGAGCAATTTCGGAGTGGGAAGTTCTGCGCGTGATCTACTGACAAATTAACACAGCCAGATCATCTCCACAATGACAGGCGCAATCTACGAAGAGCAGCGTAAATTAACATCTAGCTTAATACATGCTTTTTTGGGGGTGTTAAATAATGATGCAAATACCAGTACATTGACTAGTGCAAACCTTTGTAAACCACCTTGCATGATTCATGACTGTCCTCCCATAAATTTTGGATCTGATAGGGAAACTTCTATAAATGCACGTGCAATAAGGTCAGCCGCAAAAATGTCCACGCCTTTTTAAAACAATTTTTTTAGTGTGTGTCTTTTTTTAATGGTGAAATTGGCTTAGTGAAACTGTCAGTAAATCTGGCCATAGTGTCTTATTCTAATTATATTTAATGATTAAAAAAGTTATTGTAAGTCAGTTCTCGGGAACTAATGTGGATTTTTATGTGTTGGTCTGGTCCTGGTTTTAGTTAGAACTCAAGCTGCTGCGTTTCCGACCAGCTGGAGTTTGTTTATTAAGCGAGCATGGCAACCACCCAGTAGAGCATTACAATAATCTAGCCTTGAGGTTATGAACTGATGCAAAGATATCTATAAGATACAACACTGTTAATAAGTAAGATTAGATTAAAAGGTAAGGAACATTTTGTCATGTTTTTAAATCAATAATATTGGACCTATTATTACAGTCTAAGGCTGTGTACACTTGACGTTTTTTGACAAGAAAAAGTTGACAAGAGCACTCTTTTATTAAAAAAAGAGCTGGCAGCGTTTGGTTCTAACTAGCAGCTGAGGGCATCTTTTGTTGCTATAACAACAGCTTCAACAAGAGTGCTGTGTGGTGCAGAGATACAACATTTTGAGAGAGGAAGTTGGCTTTTGAATTTAATGGGGAGCAGAATGTCGGTTCACAACGTTTGTGGGTGCATGACATTATACGGGAAAGAAAACAGTATGGTGCTTACAATAATCTTGTCCATAAGCTCCGGTTGGATGATGTGTATTTTAGACCTGCTACTGCTGTTTAGTCGATCTACCGGCACCTTCTTAATTTTTCTTGTTGTCATGGAAACGAGTCAGGTCTCGCTACTCGCTTGTCATTGGTCAGCTGTCAAAAAGGCGCTTGACAAAAAGGCGCTTGACAAAAAGGCACCGTTTTTATCACAAATTTTTTAAAACTTTTTTCAACTTAAAAAAAAAGACTTGCTGAACTGCAGAAAAAGACGTCGGTGTCTGTATATTAAAAAACGCGACTTTTTTGAAAACACGGTTTACTCCATAGTTAGATTATAATGCAAAACTGACGCAGGCATCAAAAAAGACGTCAAGTTTGAACACGACATGAAGTAACCGTTGTCTATTTGAATAGATTTTAAAAAGTAAATTATTCACGTGATCCTTCAGAAATCATTCTAATATGCTGATTTGGTGCTCAAGAATTTTTTTGGTTACACTTTAGTTTAAGCTGTCATTATTACAGTGTAATTATATTTAAGTACTAAGTAATATTAAAGCTGCTGTCCGTAACTTTTTTTTAGTGGTAAAGATTTACAAAAATGATGAGAATGTACAATGTGAATCAATTTTCCAAGACATGTTTTTGTCTTACCCTATATCATTATGGTATACTTATAATAAGTGTTTATATTGGGACTATTTCAGGCCAGACTGGTAGGTACCGCTGCAGAGGAGCACAGTCCCTGCGTGATCCGCCATAGACATAAACAGAGAGAAGTAGCTCCGGCTGCAATGTTCTTCCACAAGACGCAGTTCTGTTTATCAACCGCTAGAGCGCAAAAAGTTACGGTTTACTTACTAAAGGCTTTGGGTAGGATTAGGGTTTGGTTTATTTGCATTATGCATAATTTACTGTTATTACTAGGGTAAGGACATGTAACATATGTAACAAGTACACTGTAAAATTCCGAACTAAGTGATATAAAGAGAAAAAAAAATCACTTTATAAATGTATAACTCTCAATTGCAAGTTTTTATCTCACGGTTCTAATAAAAAGTCAGAATCACGAGATATAAATAGATTTTTTAAAAAGTCAAAATTATCTTTCAAAACGTTTTATTCTGTGGTCTTCAAGCTTCCATAAAAAGTTTAAAAGAACATCATTTATTTGAAATCTTTTGTAACATTAGGACTGTATTTACTGACACTTTTGATCAGTTTAAATCTGTAGCATAGCAAGTTCATCTAACTAGAGTGGTAACTAGTCCAGCTGCGAAAAGGACGATTTAGACAACTTCTGAATCAATCTCAAAAATCACATATTACCGTAACATGCAAAAAAGTTCTGTGACAGCCATTCACAAATGCTGTCCATGGAGTTTAACTAGTTTTGGGCCCTAAACTTTGATATAACAGTATCTTTTCTTTCTCTCTCTCCCTGCATCTCTTGGTTTAACTAAAAGTACTGTATTCCCAGCATGCCTTCAACATTGTCCTTTAATGTTTTAAGTTTGAGGCAGTTGTAAGACGACTCATAAGGAGAGAGTCATATTAAATAAGAGTGATGAAATAGCTGCCACCCTCATACATTTCAAAGCTAATATGACTAGCAATGCACTAGCAGCACCTGCACGCAGACTTGCTGTGGTAATTTGATTGATTTGTTGTGACAGCAGCCAAATAATTGAGAGTGAGAGGTGGTGTTAGAGTGTGTGTGTGTGTGTGTGTGTGTGTGTGTGTGTGTGTGTGTGTGTGTGTGTGTGTGTGTGTGCGTGTGTGTGTGTGTGTGTGTGTGTGTGTGTGTGTGTGTGGGTGTTTTAGGGGGGTTACACCACATGTTCTCCAAGACAATCCAGGACGAGACAAAGATTTGCATGTGCCGCTCGCTTTGGATATTGTTCAGTTTTCTTTTCTTTCCCACTGAGTGTGATGCCGTGTGACTGCATATGACAGTGGCATAGCCACAAAAATAACACAAATCGTACTGTACACATACGCACGCAGTGAGGTTGGCCCACACATATTCAGGCGCTCGAACAGAAAGCACCTCATGTCACAAACAATAAAAATCATTGCACTAGTACAAACACATTTTACCACATCACACTTAGAATGAAGCATCTGCACACTCACAAGAAATGTTAGCGTGTTGTAATATGCTTTTGCAGGTGCTTTCTTAGCAGAATGACTTTATAGACATGTCATTTAGCAGGAGAGGTGGCAAAGGGTTAAACATTAGCTAAGCAATGCCTTAAACAATAAGCATTGTACAGTAAAAAAGTGTCAAAATGAATTAACAATAACAAATAAAATTATTCTTTCTTATTTCTAGCTGTTCTGACCTTTTAACCCCTAGAGGTCGATGATCAGGTGCCAGCCATGATTTTTTTCTTAAGTACATTTTTTTATTATTTGGAATTTAAATATATATTTAATTTTTTATCTGTATCTATTTATAAACTATCTGTATACTTTGTAGTTCAAAATTAGGGGTCAGTAATAAAAAAAAAGAAGAAATAATTGAATGCATTTATTCAGCAAGGACGCAATAAATTGATCAAAAATGACTATTACAAAATATTTCCATTTAAAATAAATGCTGTTTATTTTAACTTTCTATTTATCATGGTTTCCAGCTAAACTATTTTCAGCATTGATAGTAATAATAATAATAATGATAAAAAAATTAATTAATTAAGCTTCAAATTAGATTATTTTCTCAAGGATCTTGTGATACTAATGACTACAGTAATGGCTTCTGAAAATGTAGCTTTGCCATCACAGGAATCAATTACATTTTAACATATATCCAAATAGAAAACTTGTTATTTTGTATATAGTACATTTATAATATGTATATTTATATATATATATATATATATATATATATATATATATATATATATATATATATATATATATATATATATATATATATATATATATATATATATATATTATTTTAAAGGTTAATAATATATTACAATATTAATGTTTTCAGTCAAACAATATTACTGTGTTTGATTAAAGCTGCTGTCCGTAACTTTGTTTGTGTTCAAGATTTACAAAAATTATATAATTTACAACATATATACATTTTCCAAACCGTGTTTTTGTCTTACCCTGAATAATTATGGTACACTTATAATAAGTGTTTATATTGGGACTATTTCAGGCCAGACTGGTAGGTACCGCTGCGGAGAAGCACAGTCCCTGCGTGATCTGCCATAGACATAAACAGAGAGAAGTAGCTCCGGCTGCAATGTTCTTCCGCAAGATACATGCAGTTCTGTTTATTAACCGCTAGAGCGCAAAAAGTTACGGACTGCAGCTTTAAAAAAAATTAAGTCTTCTTTGAAAAATATTTTAAAATAATTTACTGGCCTTAAACTTTTGAACGGTAGACTATACATGTACACATTTGTCCTTAAGTATTTATGAAGGTATGAATGGATAGGAGAAAAGACAAAAAAAAGCTTCAGTTTAGATGGTGATCCTTAAAAGAACAAGCATTTATTTGTATTTTTTTATATTTAGATTAAATTACGTGTTAACATCCACAATCAGTTTACATTACACCAATTTTTCAAACTGTTCTTTTATCTTTTAGGTTCAGTTAATAAGTGGCACATCTCTGTTCAGATTTAGACATCAAAACTGCTGATTTCACTGTTGTTATTAACTTTAGTCTTACTAAAGGAAATAAGACCTATGTCTTGCATGTGAAACATTTAGGGCACCGAGTGTCCTTCGGATGTCAAGTAAAATCGAGCTGTTAATGTTTGACGACATGGTGGCGTTTGTCATCTTGAAATGGCTTCACCAGCTGCCTGTCCTGCCACATACTGTTCTGTCCTGCATGACTGGTGGCATTGTCACTCTGTTTAAACTGTGAAAAGAGGAAAAATCCCCCTCCTCAGAGAGAAAAAGGGAAAAGAGAAATGGAGGGGGATGTGAAGGAAGATTGGAAAAGACAATAATAATGGTAATCGGATATGGCTTTGTCCGTTTCGATCGGGGAGGCCACATTGCTTCGGCCCTCCTGTGGTAAAACCGAAAGAGACGCACGTGCTTCGTATAAGCCGAAACCCGGGACGCCGAGCGGCCCACATATACAGTATGCCTCTGTGATTCTGCTGGGATTTAGCTTCCCTCCACTCATCCATGTTCGATACATATTTTATGGTAATTGCATCAGTCTACAAATAATTGGGAAGTGCCAGTAATGTTTTTTAAAGGAGTGAACTGGCAGTTTTCTCTCCCGATGAAGAACTGGTGCAGGGAGGCCTGAAATAACTTAAGCCTCTCAAACTGGCATTAAATTAAACCTATCGTTTAGTGCGCGTTCACCGCGCCTCCTCCTAACCCCCTCCCAAACCGCTGAGACTACAGCTCCTCGGAGGTAGAACATCTGAAGCAAAGCCACATGTTTGTGCTGGCAGAGTCCAGCCCTGCGCCCATGCTCACTCAGATATGTAATGAAAGAGTAGGAGGTTGTTGGAGTAAGGGATATACATACATACATACTACAAACTGTTCAGAACACACTAGACATGGGATAAAAAAGCTATTAAAATAATGATGGAGAGGAGGCGGAGAAGGAAGAAGACACATAAGAGGTTTTGGAAATATTGGAATGGGAAGATTATTGCTGGAGTCAAAGCTAGGTTTAAATGTGTTTGCCTGGTCAAAAGTTGCTGACGTGATGCTGATGTGATGATGGTTGATGAAGTTTGTTTATGTGTATGTTAAGTTTTGGTATCGTTTCACTGTGTTCTGTTCCTGTTTAGTTAGTTTGCTTGGTTGTTAATCAGTTCACCTGTTATTACACTCCCCATGTATTTAAGGGATAGTTCACCTAAAATTAAAATTCTTAATTTGAATTTAAATATCTATCTATCTATCTATCTATCTATCTATCTATCTATCTATCTATCTATCTATCTATCTATCTATCTATCTATCTATCTATCTATCTATCTATCTATCTGTCTATCTGTCTATCTGTCTATCTATCTATCTATCTATCTATCTATCTATCTATCTATCTATCTATCTATCTATCTATCTATCTATCTATCTTTCTATCCATCCATCCATCCATCCATCCATCCATCCATCCATCCATCCATCCATCCATCCATCCCCCCACCCTCTCTCTCTCTCTCTCTCTCTCTCTCTCTCTCTCTCTCTCTCTCTCTCTCTCTCTCTCTCTCTCTCTCTCGCTGTTTATTTAAATTAAAAAATTGAGTTGATACAATGAAGGAAATTGGTTTAATTAATAGAAACTCAAAATATTATTGTATATCTGAACTACACAAAAAATTGATAAATCATGAAAATAGCACAATTTTTGTTGGTTTCACTGCCAAAATAAAACGCACACAATTAGCCAATATGCTTACAAAATCTTTTAATAACATTTGAATAAAGGATGTCGATTCTCAAAAATGTTCTTTCTACTATCTCAAATGTTTAATTTTAATGAACACAACATTTTAAGGCAACCAGGTAACTTATTTAAAAAATATATATATTTTTACAGTGTAGAAATCTATAGGTGTACCAAATTATTAATTGACTAACCTGTAAGGTCAGTTGGATTAAATAATAGACAAATGCATTAAACTTAGAAGAGATGGAAATCAAAAGTTTGATAGTAAGAGCTTTATGAAAGGCAGTTACTGAATGAAACATTTATATAGATGAAAAGCTTATTTTTGTAGTGCAAAGGATACTTTGTGATTTTAATCAAAGGTTTACATTTTGCCATAATTAGAAATATTTTAATATGCCCCTGTATTGGAGGGCTTTGTTAAGTGTTGGACAAAGGGGACCTTGGAGTTAAATAAGTTGAGAACCACTGGTTTAGAAAAGTAATTGCACATCCCTCCTAAACGATTTATGCACTGAGGTCTAATACTTAGGGTTTGATAAACCGGCTAGGACGGGTTCTGAAGCCTATGTTTAACTGCTTAAAGCCTAGTCATTCAGCACAGATGTACTATTTTCCTGTTGTAATTTTCAGTACCTTGTCCCTTATCTTATTAAAACCTTTACATAGACTTCTGAGACACTTTTCATAGGCTTTCTGTTGTCAAGCTCTGGAAATGGAAATTGATTAGTGATTTACATGGTCAGTGAGGGGAGCATGAACTGACGAAACATTGTAAATGAAATATTAGAGTCAGAGCAAGCAGAAGGCGAAAGAGAGAGATGGTAATCTGTGGGGACTGTTATTCCTGTCTGGAAGAACCGGGTAGCGTTTTTACATTTATCTGGGTTCTGCATGACTCGTAATGCTAATGGTAATTTCATGGGAGTGAAACGGAATGAAAATGGGGTTATCACACTCCACTGACAATGTGCGATTGTGCTCTGTCACAGGACCTCGTAAACCATATTTCATTCTTTTGTGAGTGTGTTTGTGTGTGTGAAGTGCATGTGTGTATAATATGACTTATGGCTGAAACTCCCCTGCAATTTACTGTAAGAACTCGAGGTTTTGGCAGAAATAATTAGACTGAGAGCGAGAAAAAAAAGCATTTGTATGGGGAGATAGAAAGTTTGTTGCGACCTATACACCTTCTTGTGTGAGTGAATGGTATTTTATGTAAAAATATGATAATTAGTCTTCTTAATGGATGAAAACAAAGAATGTTTGGACCTTTGAGGGGCACGCAACGCTTTTATTTAATTTGAACTAAAAAAAAAAAAAACACCCTCTGCAAAAAGTCAAGTTTGGTATTGTTACAGCACCCGGGGAAGTTTTTAAGAAAGTCCAGAAATGCGTAGGTGTTCAAATGAATTTTGCTCTGGCCACTCATGGCTTAAAAGAAGAAACATTTTGTCGATAACGTACAGTGAAATCTCCAAATGAAAACAAGTGTATTGAATGTCCAAAAACGATCAATAGCAACCTTGCAGCTTATCATTGCCGACTTACAACGGAATCAATAAAATCCTACACAAATCTAGCTTTGTCATTACGGTTGTGCCGTTCAATCAATATCTAAAGAATCAGCCTATCAATACACATCACAGAGCATTTTAATACAAGTGCTTTAACTTTCTTTTCCTCTTTCGCTTAAGCTGCTGCAGGTTTATTAGCAATTCAATCCATATAAACGTATTTTAATAAGGATCGCTATTCAAGCCAGTAGTGAGTGACACATGATAAGCGTTTCATTTGTCATTTCATATCAGATGAAAAGCCTAAATATGAGAGGGTCTAGAATTTGACCCTTCGGTCGGGTGAAGGTCCATATCTCAGATAACGTCGCTCTCCCTCCTCTCTCGGAAACACAAGATGCTGTGGTGATTTCTGACGCGGCAGATGGTGCTGAAACCAAGCCTTTTTGGAAGCGGCAGACAGGCTAAAAGCTATCTGCGGTTTCTAATTGCCATCTCAGGGCCTAATTACCTTAATTAATAGATGTGCTTTCTGGGGAAGGGCTTCAGATTCAAGGGTCTTCTGTAAGTGTTAAGGGGCCCTAAAAGGCCCCAGAGGAAGGCATGGTGGAGTGTAATGGTCCCTGAGGGCTCCTTGCTGAAAACACAGCAGGCGCATCAGAGTTGGATCATGTAGCTGGTAAGTAGACCACAGACGTGAGAGAAGAGGAGATATCGTCACATTAAACTCGTACATCTTTCACAAACAGGGCTGAGTGTTGGACACAGCTGGGAGAGGAGAGGAGGGGGCTGAGGGCAAATAGACACACTGGATGTGTCATTTTGCCCTTAAAAACATGGAACTTTTCATCCCCTCCATCTTTTTTGTTTATGCCCTCTTTTCTCTGTTGTGCAGTAACATTGTCCTTTGTCATTTTATTCTGCTTCATCTGTTTATTCTCTCTTTAAAAGGCTCCACAGCATTCAAAGTGGAACGAAACACAATCGTAACAGCACCATAGTTGCGCATGGTAGGGTGCGCAGTATGCCGACATATCGTTACCACGGTATTAGAGATTTTGCTATATCTCATATATTGCGATATGTAAATATATAGCACTATTGACACTTCAGATGAAATGCATGAATGAGCACATAACGCAGGACGCGCTTGTTGTTAAAAAGAGTTATAAGCACAATTGGCGCGGTGATGACTGGCACACTGGTGCTGTCAAAGTGTTTTAAGCACACGATAAGAGGTAAAAATGAACTCAGTGCAGTGCACGCGTCTCTCAGCATGCGATCGCTAATTCAGTTCTCTTTCACGTCTTATTGAGCTTGAATGGTCGAATACGCACTCAATTATGCCGAAATGCCCATTGTGTGGAATATTGCTGTGAACACAGCCGGTTATGTCTCAAGTGAAAGTAAACAGTTGGGTGTGTATTAAGCGGCAACCTCCCCCAATTTCTCTTGAAGCCAATACGGAAGTGACTTAAACTGAGGTTCATCGACTGGCCGGTAAGGACAGGCTCCAAAAGGGAGCAGAATCTCATTGAGCTCCATGTTGAAATGGCCAACTTTATTGCAGAAAAAAATACATGTTTACAGCCTGGTAAAAATTGTGGTGTTGGTCTATATGGCTAATTTTGCCCTTCATGACAGCTGTGAGAGGAGTACATTTTTTTATAGCTAATTCGTTTAAATTATTTTAGGACTCAAAGTTCTGCATAATTAAGGGTGGATTGCCATTCGTCTGCTGTCTGTTAGTCATCAGGTCACCTCATCTCCACCCACATCCCACCTTTTTGCCCATTTTCTGGGAGTGACGCGCGATGACGCTGCCAAGACTTTACGCTTCAAAAACACACTTCAGAAACCTACGGGTGACGCTACGTCCATATGTCCCTACGTCTCAGACACTACGTCCATATTTTTTTACAGTCTATGGTGTGTATCAGTGTAATGTATCTGTGCATGTAATCTTAGTGAAAGCAGCCTAATGTACTTGCTGCTCTAACATTAATGCGAATCAAGCAAAAGAGAAAACCTACTGCTTGACTGAATGTTTTGTTTTGTGGACCTACTTAATATTAGATGGCCGCATACTAACATTTTAATTAATCATTTTATACAGTGCACTTATTGTGTACATACGTGTTGTTACATTGTACTGGCATTTTTAATATGACCTGCATGTATTTACGTCTGTAATTATTTCTGTAGTTACATTTGTAATTACACTGTTGACACTTCTCTTACACCTAACCCTACCCGTAAACTTTCCCATACCAACACACCTGTCCCTAACTCTACCCGTCTCCCACCCCAATATCAGCAAAAGTCTTTTGCAATACAATATGAACACAATAAGTACATTGTACTTATTTTTTGTTGTAAGTACATAGTAGTTATATAGCCACCTAATATAATGTGGGATCTTTTTAGCTTTAATAAGAATACATTTATATTTAATTAAAGCATTGAAGACTATGCAAAGTTGTATGTTTTACATTTGGTTATTACATTTCAGTACTACATATTAAATAAACATATTGTACTTCATATTTCATATTTTTGTTATATTGTATTTGTCGTATTATTTGTAATTTGCTTCTTTTTTCTTATTTGTAATAACAGAATTGAGATAACGCAAAATAACTAGATCATAATATATATCGTTATCATGAAATAAGAAATTGTTCAACCCTTTAGTAATACTTAATTTGTAAGGGTGTAGGTAAATGCCAAAGAATACAATAATTTTTCATCTTCTTCTGATTGATCCTCTTATTTTCTCTCTTAAAATGTTCCTTAGCATTATTACCATAATTTTATTTGACTTTATTTATTATTTACATTATTTTGAAGCATTTGTGTATGTTTAAATCAGTTATTTCATAATTATTATTTTTTTTAATTCTCATTTGAGATATTTAATATTATGATAAAGTGCTTTTTTAAATAATATTTTCAGAATGTGATGACCTTCACTGACAAAAAGTCCAACAGAGCTGCATCAACGTAATGTGTGCAGAGCGTATGTGCATTACAGTATTTCATCATGATAAATCTCCTCTCTATAAGCCCTACGTGCGATATTAGCCATGGCAAGTTCTATTTGCTTTCCCGGCCTGGGCAGTTAATGTTAAAAAAAAAAACGAAAAAAGAAACTTCCACACATTGCAGACTATATTTCTTTCCTCTCCTTCTCTCCTTGTTACCCTTTGCCTACATCTTTTTTTCGTGTACATTTTCCACCCCCTTCTTCTCCTTCCTCCTCCTCCTCCTCTTACCCATCACGTCCGTTGTCGGTGTCCTGCACGAGCGGGAGACGCTCGCGTGTACGTCAGGGCCGCATACATTTGCTCTGATGATGTATTGTCCTGCTGAGGAGTTTCATTTACTGTGGCTGGCCTCTGCTGAACCTGTTGCTAGTCACTGAGCACGATAAGCGCATAAGTAGCACGCCACTTCATTTATCATGTATCGCTCAGACCACTCAAATACCTCATAGGCCATGCAGGAGAGAAACTACTAAACCGGCAGAAAGGATCACGGCGCTCGTCTTAAAAAGCTGAGATCGTATTAAATACCATATTCTCCCCCCCCCCCCCCCCCTAAAGAATTGTGCAAGGAAGTCTGCTGTTTAAAATGTTGTTGCAAAACTGTTTGCGAGCTCATCAAAGGGTTCAGTGTACTATGTCAGGGACGCTCTTCGCAACGGAAAAAATAAAATAACAGCGCACACAAATTTGTACGTATTTGATATTTCGGGATAATTCGCCTTTCGAATCAGTGGGGGACTTTTCTACTTGCATTTTCTAGCTGTATTGGATTTTATTAAAGTGCATTAGGAATCACAAGCGGTGTCATGTCACTTAGAGCTCCACGTTTCAACAGACCGGCTGCCCGCGGGCACGACGCTCCTCTCCCCTTCGTTCGGTAGCGCGCAATAGTGCTTACATGCTCCGCGAGACGAGCAAAAGGAATAATTAAAGAGGTGTATGATAGTGGGAGAAGGATTTAGGGCAAATCCTATTGTTTAAAGCCGTTTCATTCCATTGAAACTTCTTTTTCCTTTACACACTTTCTCAGAGCCCTGGTTTACACCCCGAATTGGTTTTTCAGTTACATGCGTACACATTCCTTCTTGTGTTTTCAAAGGCTAAAGCAAAGCACGATGCAGGCAGCGAACAACAAAGACCTTATGATGTGCACACATTGTCTTTAAATCACTTCATTTCGACGCCGCTGCCTGCGCAGCTTTGCGCTTATCAACAACAGGAATGTAGCTGAGGGCAGAACAACAATGATAAAAAAATGCATTTTTAATAGCAGGTAGAATGGGAGTGTAATCCTCAAATTGGTCTTTTCTAAAAAAAAAAAAACTTTTCTTAGTTTAGAATATAGAAGGAATTGCTATGGAAATAAGACTTTAAATGAGGCTGGATCAGCCAATTCTGTGCCGTCGTCCAGCTACCCTTGCTTTAAAAGTGCCCCCTCTATCCCCTCCTCATGCTTTTACTGTCAGTCAAAGAGCACTCTTTCTCCCTGGCGCATCAGGGCCTGGCGATATTGATTTTTCCACCCACTGAAACCACCTCGTGAGCATAAATTTTGCATTAGACACTAAGGGGAGAGCGGGCGGGGGGGGGGGCAGGACCTCGGGAACCGGGCGCATGGGACAGCCAAGGCAGACAGGCGAAAGAGACAGACAGAGATGGTGAGCACAGGTAATGTTAGTGTGTTAAAGTGGGTGGTGATGAGCTGTCCCTTATAAAAATGTAAAAAGTGCACTTTAGCGTACTCATTATAGAAATACGGTAACACTTTAGTATGGGGAACACATTCACTATTAACTACAACTTTCGTCTCAATAAACTCCTAATTCACGGTTTATTAATAGTTAGTAAGGTAGTTTTTGTAGCATTTAAGTTTAGGTATTGGGTAAGATTAAGGGATCTAGAATAATGTCATCCAGAATAAGGCATTAATATGTGCTTTATAAGTTCTAATAAACAGCCAATATCCTAGTAATATGGATGCTAAGTTAATTATTAATAACTGAACCTTAAAATAAATTGCTACCAGAAATAGTTATTATGGAAATGATATAGTTTAGTGTGAACTGAATGTAATGTTTATGGACACTTATTTGGATGTTAATTGCATTTAAAAAAAAAATGTATTATAGATTGACATTTGTATATTAATAACTTGAGAGTACCTTTTTGACCCACTTAAGTAGTACATCTTTATATGTAATTTTATAATTAAAATGACTATTTCTATTGTCTCTGAAATATGGTTTTAAGTACTGCAGAATGTACTGACAAACATTTATGGCAAGCTAAAATAACTTTAATGTCATTTCTACTTAAATTGCACGTCACATATATAAATGTAATTGTAACTACACATAATGATTCAGTTGCATTTAAGTACTTTTAAAATATATGAACTATAAGGTAGAATATACTAATTAACTTTAAATGTAATATTGAATAACACACTGTTAAAATTATAATCAAGCATGAACTTTAATATGTTAGTACTACAGTTATAACACATCCAAATATTCAAAATATACTTTAAAGGAAAACTTTTGATTTGACATTATTACAAAGTGAACTTTTTTAGAAACAGTCATGAAAGTGTATTTTTACACTTAAAGAGATAGTTCACCCAAAAATGAAAATGTGATGATTATCTGCTTGCCCCCAGGGCATCCAAGATGTAGGTGTGTTTGTTTCTTCAGTAAAGCACAAATGAAGATTTTTAACTCCAGACGTTGCCATATAATGCTTGTCAATGGGGTGTTTACTTTGAGAGCTTCTATGCTCGTAAAAAACACATAGACATATGAATCCATATTAAACTCTGCGGCTTGTGGCGACACATCAATGTCCTAAGACATGAAACAATCAGTTTCTTCGAGAAACCGAACAGTATTTGTGTTTTATTTTATTTTTTTTACGATCCTATCAGTTGAATGAGGCATCTATGACAATATATATCTATGTTTACACCAGGTTGTTGAGCTTACTCTACAGAAGTAATGACGGATGGAAACACAAGATGAGATTCGTCTGATATGAGGTCAAAAAAGAACACAAATACTGTTCGGTTTCTCACACAAACCGATCGTTACATGTCAGACATCAGTGTGTCGCCACGAGCCGCGTGGTTTAATATGGATTCGTGTGTCTATGTGTTTTTTACTCTCATAGAAAACACCCCATTGACATGCATTTTACGAGCAACAGTTGGAGTTAGTAAATCTTTTTTTGTGTTCTACTGAAGAAACAAACACACCTACATCTTGGATGCCCTGGGGGTATAAGCTGATAAATATCAAATATTCATTTTTGGGTGAACTATCCCTTTAAGTGGCCTTTTAGTTCATTAATATAATAGTTTCTGCAAAAACAGTTTTTGGTTACTTTATTAGGTGTCCAGTGTAAGGTTAAGTAAAAATTCATTAACAAATGTACTTAGAGTTAGGGTTAGAAATATTGTTTAGGTTAAGGTTAGCTGCATGTTATTATGTATTTACTGTTATCACCATAACTACATGTAATATATGTAACAAGGACAGGTTTAATGATTCTATTAAACTAAAAGTGCACATTCAATACAAGTTAGCACACTTATTTTTCACAAGATGTTTTGATATTATTATCGTTGAATACCTATTACTATATTTCCTCCCCACACAAGTTCAAAGAACATTCAGTGTCTCAGTCAAACGGTTTTTCTTCTCCTTATTTCTTTCTTTCATAAAACCACTTTTACACCTTGTTCTCTCTGGAAGACAGCCCAGAATTCCTTTAAATCCCCAGCAGAGCCCATAGCAGTAATACACTTTGATCAGACATGCATGTCAGACGAGGGGTTTTGTGGTCTGATCCCAACACGCTGTCCACTTCAACGCTATAAACACTCAAGGCCTCTCACTTGCAGTCTAACATCTCTGCCTTTTAGCGTTGTCTGATCCCAATCCAATCCAGAGTTACAGTATATTTTCATGCTATCATTCATACTTTTAGGGCCCTATTTTAATGTTCTGAGTGCATGGTCTGAAGCGCATGGGGTAGGTGCACTTAGGGCATGCCCGAATCCACTTTTGCTAGTTGAACGAAAGAAAAAATGTTGGGCACATGGCTCAAAAGGGTTGTAACGAGTCTCTTAATGAGTCATGGGTGTCTTTTTGGCTGGCATAACGTGCAATAAACCAATCAGAGCCTCCCATTGGGAATATCCCATTCCCTTTAAATGCCAGTTGCACTTACACCATTTATTTACATGGCGAAATGTGTGCACTGTAAAAAAAAAGAAAAGAAAAGTTTACACAACTTAAAATTGTAAGGCAACTTGCTGCCCAGCGTTTTTGAGTTCACTCAACTTTTACACAAATTAGTTCACTCAACTCCATTAACTGAGTACAGTCACATGTCCCCCAATTTAAGAAATTTTGTTCAGCTGATTGAGTTTTTATTGTTTTTTTTTTTGTTTTGTTTTTTTGTTTTTGTTTTTAATTTGTTTGTATTTTATTTTTATGTCACCATCATCTAGTGTTTTAGTGTTTTCTTTAGTTGGCCAGTTTAACGACTTTTTAATGTTTCTCTGGCTGCTGAATAAGGCTTAAAAAACAATTGTACATTAAGCACTTTGACCTCCTGTGAGTCAGCCTATAAATCTCAACGAATCTCGCAATGCATGCTGGGAGCCGTGGATGAGTTTTGGATGATGCACCCAGAATGCATTGTAACCTTTTGTAACTTGTATGCTTATTAACTTGCAATCACAAATCGAATTTACAAATAATACTAGATTGGTCCAACATTTGTTGAACCAACTTCTTTTCACTGGTTAAGCCAACTTTTTTGCATTTAAATGTCCAGTTTAAAAACATAATCATTAGCCTAACTTTTTGTGAGTTGGTTTCTTTTACCGTGCCCTACAGTGGAAAGTCTAAACGCTTCTAAACTTTAAATGTTTAATATTTGAAAATGTTTGCGAGCCCTTTGAATAACACCAAAAACTGCAATATTGAGTTTAAACCAGGTTTTTGTTGGTCAGTGGCGCAGTCGTTTTCAGTTTTGACTTAAAATAGCAACGCACCAACAATGCACCTGAACAGACCTCGTTTTTAGACCCGGGTGGGCGAACAGATGGGCTTGAGTGCATTTGCTTTTCGTCGAATGAAATTGATGTCAAAATGATGACAAAAAAACGATATATATATAATTGTGGTAACACTTTAGTATGGGGAACACATATTCACTATTAACTATGCCTTTTGCCTCAATAAACTCCTAATTTACTGTTTTCAGTATTAATAGTTAGTAAGGTAGTTTTGTAGCATTTAAGTTTAGGTATTGGGTAGGATTAAGGGATGTAAGGTCATGCAGAATAAGGTGTTAATATGTTAATATTAATTAATTAATATGTGCTTTATAAGTACTAATAAACAGCCAATATCCTATTAATATGCATGCTAATAACTAGTTAATAGTTAATAACTGAAACTTAAAATAAATCATTAAATTGTCATAATACCCAATTGGCGAGTTGGGGCATTATGTCAGATCTGCACAATGTGTATACTGAGCATACTGAGCTTTTTACACTTTTAAAGACTTGGATTCCCATCCTAAACATGGACAAAGTTTCAAAAAAAAAAGTTGGACATTTGATGGAGTATTTGTGTGTCAAAAATAATTTCTCACAAGTTTCGTAGAGTTTTTTCCGAGTATGGGTCGGCTTGACATCAACAAGTCGGAATGTCTTTGTATGGGCCGTACGGGCTCTTCTCCCTTTTTGATGGAGCGGTGATAATAAAGGTTCACGATTGTGCTTTGCAAGCAGGCGGTGAGTAAAACTGCTTCAAATGTCTGTGTGGAGTTGGATATCGTCACGTGAGTAAACATCAGTAAACAGCACGATCATATAGTTAATTTATCAATGAAGCATGTGATGTATTGGCGTGTGTTTAAATACATTTGTTTAGCTGACCAATATAGGTGTCTGTTTGTTTATTGTAAAACCACCCAAACATAACATTAAACTTAGGGGACGTTCACACAAAGCACATTCAAATGTGCTACTCCATTGTTTTTCTATGTAACACTAGTAGTCTGACGTGCAAAACCGTTTTGCTTGCGATTGCTAACGTTTACTCGCATACAATAGTCCATAAACCAAATCATACCACAGAGACGGACGTCCTGATGTTGCTGCTTCTCCTGTTCAATTTATTTTTGCCTCCGGGTCCGATTCTGGATCGTATATGTATTAGTTGAATCTGATTGATAGCCATGGTTTATTTAGTAACGTTTTCTTTTTGAACGCTTAAAGGCTTGTTTATTCTTTCGCCTGTCTCCGCTGACTGTGCACGCTCCTCCCCAAATGGACAAGGCGTTTATACTCGCCGCGCTCGCCGTTGTGCTATTCTTTGAAACGACAGAGGACGACTTGGAGTAATTGTTCTATAAACCAACAGGAAAAAGCGTCGAGAAGAAGTGGGCTAATGTACACAGGTGATGATATTTATTTTAGTACATTTCACCAAAAACCACACCACAAAAAATCGTGTAAATCTCAGTAAACCTTGGCTTGATATTATTACATGAGAACAAAATATGCACTAAATTAACGATCTCTTAAATATTTCCTAATTTTACTAAACTTTAGTGTCATGTTTTATTTATTTATTTGGTTAAATATGGATCTTTATTTAAAATGGCTTATTTCTGCGTTTGTAGGCTCATTCAGTAAATATAAGCACCGAATTTGTATGTGCAAACTGGTGCCGGTGTGATGAGACATCATGCTCGGCTAGATTCGCCGAGAACTCGGAGCAGCGCGCGGAGTTACATTTTTGCTGCGCGCACCCTCGCGCTCATGCGGACGCATCGAGTATAAACAAGGCTTAACGCTCTCGTGCTGTAGCTGCGCACTCGTCATTCTTTAGCTCCGCCCACACGATACGCCTCTTTTTCCGGAAAGACTCGGTACAGCCTATATTTCTTTTATAAATATAATAAAACTAAAGACTTTTTGGAGATATGAAGGATGCAATACTACTCTATAGGTACTCTAGCCTAGAAATCTAGACGCACCCTAGCGGCAACAAATTTAATTTGCCCGCAAGTGTGGTCTAGCAACTCTCAATTCCTATCTGAGCTGTATTCCTCTGAACGGCCCAATCACATCGTGTAGGTAGGCTATAGAGTCGGCGGGCGGGGCCATAATGACGACGGCCGAGTTGCGTTTGCATGCTTCTAGTAACACAGTCTTCTAGTAAACACAGAAACTGGCGAACGGCGGCGGTCTTTCGAATCAGCTCTGCCCGCGTCTCCGGAAGACTTGGAGTTAAGCTTTCTTCTGAGAAAAGAACAAAGAGCGGCACTGAAGTCATTCTTAAAAAGGGAAGATGTGTTCAGAGTTTAGCCGACCGGATACGGCGAATGTTTAATCAGTCAGCGAGCTCCCCTTCACCGTCGTTGCTCCGGTTGGTGTACCGCTATCCTATCGCGGGCAGAGGGAGTTTAAAAGACAACCGTTTATCCCGCCCCTCGGACTGAGCCCTGTCTACGGTGAGTTTCCAGACCAAACATCTTGATGTGGGTCTGGCTTGTCAGGCTATAGGTACTCAAGATTGACATGAGATTGACTGACACTGAGTGTTTCACCCCCCCTTTAAATATTCAAATAACAAAAGAAAAAGAGTAAACCACTCACTGCTTTTGCCTGAATAACTTGTTAGAGCACACATAAGAACACCATCAGGCCTCTCTTGTTCTGCTTCTTTAATTTGTTTTACACATCTTTCTTCCACCGCATTCATTTTCCCCAGAATTAATTAACTCGATGTTACTCACTTTGGCCTTGCGATTGGCCTTTAATTCACAGCGCTGTCTGTGTGTGTCTATGCACGGGTGTGTGACTTCATTTTGTCGTCACTGTTATTTCTAAAGTGGGCTGAATCATTACATTTTGGTAAAGTGTACTATTTTTGGCATCAATCACTTTGACAGGTCTTTAACAGGATTAAAATGTCAGTCAATATTTCTTAGAGAACAAGATGTATGCATGCATATAATAGATTTTGCATTTTAATAGTCAGTTAATCTGTCTGTCACACTCACTTTCTATCTCCAACTGTTTTACACTCAGATCATTCCCAGACATACATTGTGTTCATCAGGTAGACGGCCCATAGAGAAATGGGTGTTGTATGGGACAGACAGACAGTGTACCGTATTAATGAGACAGGTGGATACTCTGCTTTGGGCCCGTACACACATTCTACTAGAAACAAAAATAGTGCTATCACCCTGTCGCTTCTTGACGAACTCCACACTGACCTCTGACAATCAGCCGCGCCACGCTCCACACACACACACTTACACACATCAAACACACGACAGGTGATTTTTACACTGGGAGTTTGGCACACACACAGGGTCGCTGAGGTGAGGGGAATGAGCTTCTGTTAAACAGAGGCGTCTCTGTGATCTGTTGTGGAGGATTCTGTTTTCTGCTACTTTGCTCGAGTTCAGGTCGGTCTCAAAAAGAGGAAAGAAAGAAAAAAGGTACTAAATTGGAGTGGCTTCAGGTGCAAAACAGAACATCCATATGTCAGGCGGGTCACAGAACCTGTCAGGATTGGGCCCTGGCTTCATTTGTGTGCAGTTCATTTTAGAAGGTTTTCATGTATTATTTTATATCTACAGACTTTTGAGGGTCTGACAAGGTTTATATTGCTCCTCTTTACTTTTGCTTATGGAATTCAAAATGAATGAATAGTCTGGTAATCTACCTGTCAATTCATGTTTTAATATGACATGGATTTGAATGTATTATGACCTTTAAAAGAGAAAAAGGACATCATATATAGTGTGCTACAAATCTAGATGCTTTATCCACAGGCAGTGCATTTATTATTTATTTTTTTATTATATTGACTTATGAGCAATGCTTGCTAAAGCAGTGCTGGGGTATTCTGTGGTTTCGTAAACATATGAAAAACTAAACTATATTTAGATGTATGCATGTATGTTTGTATATATATATAACTTTTTTCTATTCATATATATTTTTACATTTTCAGCATTATTACTCTAGTCTTCAGTGTCACATGATCCTTCAGATATCATTCTATTTTGCAGATTTGGTGCATAGGAAACATTTATTGCTATCAGTTAATTCTAAACAAACTATTTTAATATGCCTTGCTCATACGAGAAGTGCTAAATTCAATACATCACCACTGTTGTCCTGCATCCTTGAATTTTTGTCATTAGATGTGTGAATAAATATTTACTGCTTTCCGTATCTGAAATGGGACGTTAGGTTCATTTTCAGTGAAAGTGAATAGAGCAGTTTCTATTGTCACTTTTATTATGTTTAAAATCATTTCTTTTCAATAAAGTCAAGGTAAAGGTTTAAAGTGCTCTGGAGGTGGGAGTGTGAATGAGATACAATCTAGAAAACAAATTCACACTTGTCATGTGTTATGTTACTATTGTTCAGGTATTTATAAATGATGCGATGAAAACTTTTTTTGTTGCCATGCTGGAGCGTCATCTGCTCTCCATGTCCTTGTCTTCTTTTCATAATAAACTCTCCAGCGAAGTAAACGCAGTATTTCTGCTCTGTGTTCGTGTAGATATTGTGTTTCAATGCATGCAGACTCTGTCATCGCACCCGACTCTTTGGCTCAAGGTCTGCATCACAGAAGTGTGCACTGCCTCCTCTTTCGCACGCAGATAGACCGAGTCTGTTTAAAGGAGAACGGAAGGTTAGCAATGTTTCGTAACGAGATGACAGAGTTTATAAAGCACTCGCTCTCAACCACAGTTTTACCTGCAGTGCTAACCATATAATAGGGCCACATGGGGTTTCTCTACCATCCTGAGCCTCTCTCGCCATCTCCCTATTTGTTTTCTTTTTCTTTATATTCTTTTGTTGTTCTGTCTCTCTCTCCAGTCTCACGACTGCTGCGGGAGGAGACCCTCCCATCACCTTTGATCTCCCCCTTGGTTTCGATAATATTTTTGACAGGAATCAGGCTTTCTCTTTTCTTCGTCCTTTTTTTTCCTGTCCTCCTCCTATTCTTTTTCACTTATTTTCTACTTGTAGCAGCTCGCTCGGCTTCCTCTATAGTTGTGCGATGGAGCGCCACATATGTACGCCCTGTCAAAGCCTGCGAGACAACTTGCCCCAACATTTCAAGCGCGAATTGGACTCTTGGAATTTTCCCGGGCGAAGATGATATATATAATTCATGCTGGGGTGTGAGAGCGGTGTCAACGTGTCAGGCGATTGAAGAAATGTAAAAGTGGGCTGTTTACTGGTTGAGAGACACTTTTCTTTTTCTCTGAGTAGGGGAGAGGGGGCTTGTGGTGCGTCAAAACCTCGCCTGCCTGTCCGGTTGTGATGCACGAGTAGCCCCACTAATCAAAGAAACGTCAGCATCAATGTATTTTCTTAGTTATCTTCAGCTAAAAATCTCCTGGTTTTAATTATTCATCTGCGTCAATTAATTATGAACACTTCTTGTCAAGTATGCTGTGCACAAACACATGCTTGCCGATACAAGTCTCGCTTTGTAGCCGAACATCGATCCATTGTTCAGTTATTTTGTGATTTATTTGGGGGACGGATTATACTTGGCTGCGATTTAAAAATTCCTACAAATTATTCTTGATGTTAGCAAACTAGATGCTTTATGTCCATAGATGATGATTTATTTGTTTGCTCATTTACACACACACACACACACACACACACACACACACACACACACACACACACACACACACACACGTTGGTCTATGTGGTTTACAGGGACTCTCCATAGGCGTAATGGTTTTTATACTGTACAAACCGTATTTTCTATCCCCTTACACTGCCCCTGCCCCTAAACCTA
This sequence comes from Pseudorasbora parva, assembly GCF_024679245.1. Lineage (NCBI taxonomy): Eukaryota > Metazoa > Chordata > Actinopteri > Cypriniformes > Gobionidae > Pseudorasbora > Pseudorasbora parva. The sequence continues at coordinate 21,956,234 of NC_090195.1, forward strand.
CCCATCACAGGAAACATTCTGCATTTTTACTTTCTCAAAAAAACATCATTTAGTATGTTTTTAAGGCCATTTGAATTATGAGGACATTTGATATGTCCTCATAAACCACATTTATAGTGTAATACCAGTGTAATACCCATGTAGTTGTACAAATTTGTGTCCTCATAAACCACATAAACAGGCACACACACACACACACACACACAAACACACACACACTCACATTCATAGGACTCTATAGTTCATTTATGTAAGTGAAGATAGCAAAATAAAGTAAACTGTAAAATATTACACCCAAATAATCTTCATACACTGGGCTACCAGTAAAATGTATACAAATTTGAGACCAAAAATTTACAGACACTATGACCTGACCATGTTTTGCTTGTGTTTTTTCTTTAATTGCTAATGTTCAAATAAATTTGTTCAGTTTGTACACCACAGACTGAACAAAATTAATTACTATGTATCACATACACTCACCTAAAGGATTATTAAGAACACCATACTAATACTGTGTTTGACCCCCTTTCGCCTTCAGAACTGCCTTAATTCTACGTGGCATTGATTCAACAAGGTGCTAAAAAGCATTCTTTAGAAATGTTGGCCCATATTGATAGGATAGCATCTTGCAGTTGATGGAGATTTGTGGGATGCACATCCAGGGCACGAAGCTCCAGTTCCACCACATCCCAAAGATGCTCTATTGGGTTGAGATCTGGTGACTGTGAGGGCCATTTTAGTACAGAGAACTCATTGTCATGTTCAAGAAACCCATTTAAAATTATTCTAGCTGTGTGACATGGTGCATTATCCTGCTGGAAGTAGCCATCAGAGGATGGGTACATGGTGGTCATAAAGGGATGGACATGGTCAGAAACAGTGCTATGGTAGGCTGTGGCATTTAAACAATGCCCATTTGGCACTAAGGGGCCTAAAGTGTGCCAAGAATACATCCCCCACACCATTACACCACCACCACCAGCCTGCACAGTGGTAACAAGGCATGATGGATCCATGTTCTCATTCTGTTTATGCCGAATTCTAAAACAGAAATCGAAACTCAACAGACCAGGCAACATTTTTCCAGTCTTCAACTGTCCAATTTTGGTGAGCTTGTGCAAATTGTACCCTCTTTTTCCTATTTGTAGTGGAGATGAGTGGTACCCGGTGGTTCCTAATAATCCTTTAGGTGAGTGTATGTTCAAATTATCTAAACAGAAGGCAACACAAACAGAAAACTGAAATGATTTTTGCAGTATGCATGAACAGGATCATTTGAGAGTCACACCTGTTAGTTATATGGTTGTCAGTCCAGTCTTGTCAAGCACTGCAAAGATTCAACCCCTAAATTGATTCAAATATTGAGATATTGCAGTGCGATATCATCTCAGTGCACCCTAGGAGGACATCTTGGTGGTTTTATTTCTGTTATAACTTCAAAATAATGGATCCCATAAAATGTATGTGACATTTTGGGTTTAAGTGCAGTGTAGAAGAAACATCTCTGTTTGATGACTTCGCAGTGAAGAGTTCATTATCAGAACATTGAGCAGAGGGCAGGCATCTGTCTGCAGAGCCTTGCTCTGGTTCCTACAGAGAAGAACAGAAGGTCATTTATTCATTCTGATATATTGCCAGTCTGTTTTTCAATGTTTTCTTTCATAAGGTATATGGATAATTTGAGTTGACATTTTTTGGTATTCGAGTTGTGCTTCAGTGTGTGCAGGAGTAAGTTACATTTTTTTAACGTCAATGGAAGATACTTCTTTAACCTAGGAGTCCAACCTAGGACATCTTGTTCTGTCATGGACTGAATGAGGTCCATCTTAGTGTATAGGTCTTTTTTCGGTGTAAACTTGTTTCTCTGATCTCAGCAGAGTGTCTAGTGAGTCACTCTGCCGAGCTCTTATGCTTTCTTACATAATATTTTTTTCTTTAGTAGTATATATATTTTTTTTTTACAATATTTTTTATAAAAATTGTCACACAGGTTTAAACAGCATTTACATTTTTCTTACGTAAGAATTACAATGAAATGCTTCTCTTTTAAAATTCCTTCTTTAGTCATTTTTGTACTCGCCTTTTGTCATAGTTCTGAAAATGTATTTTCTTTACACTGAAAACTGCAAATGTTCCCTTGCAAAGTGAACAAGGCTGCGTCACTCCAACGCTGCGTCATGCCATAAACACTATAGGAACACTTCCATGAGCCGGTGTCTGAAGCACATCTCAAAATGAGCCACTCTCTATTGGTCATGCTTTATAGACATGAAATATATGTCCAAAAATATATGCCTGAAATACATGTCATTTAGCTTCTTTGTCTTCAAAAGCCATATGTTTGTGAAATATCAGGACACAAATGTGCATAATGACATGGGTATGACAGGTATTACAAGGAGAGGGCACAATATGAGGACATTACCCATGTCCCCACTTTTCAAAAGGCTTATAAATCATACAGAATAGTGAAAATGCAGAATGTTTCCTGTGAAGGGTAGTTTTAGGGCCAGGGGCAGTGTAGGGGGATAGAAAATACGATTTGTACGATATAAAAACCATTACGTCTATGGAGAGTCCCCACAAAGATAGTGAACCAGACGTGTGTGTGTGTGTGTGTGTGTGTGTGTGTGTGTGTGTGTGTGTGTGTGTGTGTGTGTGTGTGTGTGTGTGTGTGTGTGTGTGTGTTGTGTGTGTGTGTGTGTGTGTGTGTGTGTGTGGTGTGTGCGTGTAAATGTCAGAAGATTAGTCTCTTAACATAGCAGGGTTGAGAAATACTGAAATTGTGTGACTGTGGCTCTGCTTCATTATGGTGGCCGATTCATGTCCTTGAGGGGGCTGACTGTGAGCATTGCAATCGCTGTTTGCCATGGAGATACACCTGTGGCTCAACCCGAACAACATCACAAAAACAGATAAGGCCATCGCTTCCTCCTTGATGCTCCGATTTTGCCTTCTGGCCTGTTCGGCAATGCAGTAAGCACTGTAAGCAACAGATACCAGGTGGAAAAATGTAAGTTAGTGCCATTCACCAGTCCAATCTCCCATAGAGAGGAGTAGAAGGAGTCTGGATTCTTTGCCACACAAAGATACAGGGGCCAGGAGACACACTCAGTCCAAGCTGCCCAAGGAGAGCTCACACCTGAGAGAGGGGATCTCCGTAAGGGCTGCAACATAAACCTGTGACTCCTAAGGGAATTCGGTGTTTACTCTATCAATGTGTGCCTGATTTCAATTTGAGGATTGGTTAACTTTAGATCTGAAGGATGCATTTTTTAAAATTGAGATTTTGCCAAAACACAGGAAGTATCTCAAATTTGCTTTTGGGGCAAAACATACCAATATTGAGTTTTTCCTTTTGGCCAAGCCCATTCCCCACACGTTCACCAAATCCATAGATGCTGCCCAGGATCCTATGTGTCTCCAGGGGATCCGAATACTCAACATCTGGGGCTCAAGTTAAACCTCAAGAGGAGTGTGCATTCCCTCAAACGGAGAACCACCTTTTTTAGGGTAGTGTGGGAATCAAACACAATGGAGGCACACTAGTCTTCTGTACATATAGGTTCGATCCTAACATCCATGAAAGACATCAAGCTAGCCCTTGAGCTTTCAGTTCATAAAATTCAAAGGCTGCTAGGTGTTGTGTCAGCAGTCAATGTTGTTCCATTGGGTCTGCTACATGTGAGATCTTTCCAGTTTGGAGTTTGTCAACAAGGGTCTGGCATTGGGGCATGTTGCTTTTCGCAAAATTCGACACCATGGTGTGTCTGTACTCCTTTTCCCTGATAGCTCTTCTCCAAGGAGTTCTAGCAAGGGTTCACCAAGATCAAGTTCACCTTTTTTTTTTTTATTTGCTTGTGGAAAGGCCTCTAAGGGTCAGGGCTCCCTCCACTAGTAGTATGGCATCCTCCAAAAGTCTTGCTAGGGGTGTGTCATTGCTTTATGTTTGTGCTGTGGCAGGCTGGTCCCCTCTGCACACATTCATTATGTTTTACGAATGCGGATTCAGCCACAGGATCTGGCATACCTCAGGGTTGGAATTTTGAGTTGCGCTAAACAGTGTTCTGTTCTTTTACACAGCCTTTTGGCCAGACTCTTTCCCAGTAGCATAGTGGCTTTGGCATGGACATTCCCATGTAAATGCAATTAAGCAGCGTCGAACCTGAGAATATTTTTTTTCTTTTCCCCAAAAAAATATAAATAAACAAATCAAACTTTTTCACTCACCAGCCATTTAGAGGCCAGTTGCATAAACTCCTGAAAAACTCTGTCTTACAAATAAGTCATCTTTGTTTATTCTTCAAGACTTTTATTAGTCCCGTCATTCATTTTGGCTTTATTGTATTGTAAAAAAAGAATCTAAAGAACAGTTACAATTAAATAAATGCATTGTGATGCTTGTACTTTTAATTTTATATATATTTGTTATTTTATAAATACTTGGCTAAGAGCATGGAAAGAAATCAACATCTTTGTCCTCTTTCATCACAGCTACCTCATCCCTAAACTCTCAGCTCCAGCATCTCCAACAACTCCAACAGCTCCAACATCAACATCACCAGCAACAGCAGCATCATCATCATCAACAGCAGCAGCAGCAACAACAACAACAGCGAGAACGAGAGCAGCGTGAAAGAGACCAACAACAACGAGAACGGGAGCAGCACCAACATCTCTGCGGCCCAACGCATCTCCAGCCACCCAGCCATCATCAGCTTACTCCTCCGATCCAGTCGCAAGTGTCTGGACCTTCTCCAGGCTCCGCCTCCACCTGTACCACCTCTAATCATAGCTCAGCTCAGCCTCCCCAGTCTCCGCCCCCTCACAGGCAAAACCAATCACCAGCTCGCAGCTTGCCATCCCCTGTCACACCTCCTCTACCACTACAGGTAAAATTGAAAATGACAATGTAACTTTTTTCATTTAATTTCATCTGCATTCATATTATTATGCCTTCCTTCTTTTCTTATTTTTTTTTCATTAAAGGGTTATTTCACCAAAACAATGAAAATTCTGTCATTAATTGCTTACCCAAATGTCGTTCGACACCTGTAAGATCTCATTTTCAGGACACAAATTTGTAGCGACGATAATAGTTTCTATGAGCAGAAAAAATAAATAACGACTTATATAGTGATGGGCTGATTTCAAAACAAAAATTTGAATGTTATGAATCAGCGTATTGATTCATGATTCATATCGCGTGTCAAACTGCTGAAATCACGTGACATTGGCGATCCAAACCATGAATCGATACACTGATTCATAACGTTCAAATTTTTGTTTTGAAATCAGCCCATTACTATATAAGTTGTTATTTAATTGTTTTGCTCACAGAAACTATTATCGTCAGTTCATAAAATTATTGTAGAGCCACTGTAGTGAGATGGGTTTTTTAACAACGTCTTTAGTGCCTTTTATGGGTCTTGAGAGAGGAAATGACATTGGTGTCAATGAAGGCCTTTCTGAGCCATCGGATTTAAACAAAAATATCTTCATTTGTGTTCTGAAGATGAACAGAGGTCTTATGGGTGTCAAACAACATCAGGGTAAGTAATTAATTAGAGAATTTTCATTTTGGAGTGAACTAACCCTTTTAAGTAATTTCAAATTTACTGAACACTTCCCCTTTAAAATAATTACTGTATTTCTGCATTCATATTATTTTGCATTCTGCATTCATACTTTTTTTAATGTTTGTTTATATCATTAAATTAATGGGTTTAAATCACTTAACACTTCCCATTTAAAATAATAACTGCGTTTTTCTTCATTCATATTACAACAGTCCAGAATTCTAGGGGTTTTTGTTTTTTCAGGACAAAAAAAAAAAAAAAGTCTGATAGCAAAATAAATGCCTCACATTTCCAGACAACCGTAGCCAGCAGCCTTCCTTGTATTGCTTCTCACCCAGTTCAACTCTTGTTTACGCACTAAAAGTGAAGTTATTTAAAGCTATAATATAAGTTGACTCGTGATGGGGAGCAGCTCCGGAGTGCTGCATGGCACGGGCGCAGTAGAGACCGATTGACTCAATGTAATGACCCCTAAATATGATGTCGCCTCACTTAAAGAACTCATTCTTCTACATTATTCACAACATGTCTGGAAGAATGGAGCTTTGGAGTGAGACGAGGTCTAGGATGAATGTTAGAGAATGGGGCAGTAATTCAATTGAATGATTGAATCTGTCTGGGGAAATCTTGGATATTACAAATATTGTTTCTGGAGGAGGTGCCCGTTTGCCAAGCCTGTCCCTGAAAAAGAATGAAAATTGAAAGTTTATTGTTAAGAGTTTATCCCAGCCATCTTGCTAGCGACAGCAATAGACTATTATTGGAAATGAAGAGCTGCGGAATATTGAATTACGAGTAATGATGCTTTTGGTCTAACTTGATTTGAAACAATTTTATGATAATCACTTATTGACATGTTGTGAAAATGTATAGTATATGCAGCCGATTGAACCAGATTAGTTTTCAACATGTTTTATATTTTGCAAATAAGATCTTGCATTGGAAGTCCAAAACACCATATGCCAGTGATGACTGGCTGAGTTTGATGATATTTTATATTGTTATCTGTTATTGTCATGCAGGCTTATAAAATTGAAACAAACTCCACAGATGGCACACGTGAATCTCTGTTGCTTCAGTTACTGTAGCTAATCGGTTTTAAAAGGGGTCGTGTAATATCAAATTTGCCTTGATTTGACTTTTTTTTTATTATTTCAGAACACAAAACTTCCTCAATATGAGCATTTATTGGAACTAATCTGCAAAAACAACTGCCACAAAACTAAACATGTGTCATGCATGACCGCTTTAAGAAGTGAACTTTTCATATCTTCTTTCAGTCTGTCTGTCCATCTGTTCCTCCTCTTCCTCTTCTCATCTGGCTGTCTGAGTCCATCACTAATAACATGCCCTCCTTCCCACATGTCCCAGTGGTTTCATTTCGGTTTGAGAGAGGCCAGGGTCGCCTCTCCGTCCTTCCCCGCATTCATCAGCGTCACAGCCCTTATTGCTCTGTGCTGTGCCTCAACCCCACATCCCCTTCTCCCTTTTTATGGCTGCCATCAGTTTAGTCATTTATTTCACCTTCTGTCCCTCTGCCTGGGATGTATACTCACCAGCTGGGCCCTATGGGGTCCAACACTTAATGGCCTCCAGAGCCCAGAACTAGTGGTTTCCAAGGGATTCCTTAGGAACGGCCAGCCATATATTTCTTCATTTATAGTTGAAGCACACCTGATTCGATCTGTCAAGTTATAATCAAGCCCTTATACGTGATTCAGATGTATCAAAGGTGGAATAAATTAAATGGGGGTCTCCAAAAACTTGGCTTGGAGACATGATGTTGCCAGCATGATGTTTGTAAATTGTCTTAAATGGAAATATTTATCTAATCATCTGTGCACAGGTTTTCATTTATATTTGTGGTTGAATAAGGTGTGTTTTAATTGTATCGGTTTTAAGGGATAATGTACAAGCATCTTGTAAGTATTGCAAAAATGAACCCCGACATGGTGGTCAGGAAAGGATTTATTTAGCGATAATACTGGCTGCACAAAACCTATCCTGTAGTGGGGTTATTATAGTAAACTGAAGTTAATTAGGGATAGTTCAAAAATGTTTAATTACCCCAAAATTTACTCACCCTACAGCCATTCAATGTGTATATGACATTCTTCTTTTTATGACGAATACAATCTGAGTTATATAAAAAAAAATGTCCTGGCTAATCCATGCTTTATAATAGCAGTAAATGGCAGCCCGAAAATTGAAGCCCAAAAAAGCATCTATCCATTATTAAAGTAATCCACTTGACTCCTTTGGGTTAAAAAGGCCTTCTGAAGCAAAGCGATGGATTCGTGTAAGAAAAATATCCATTTAACATGTTATAAAGTAAAATATCTAGCTTCCATTGGACTGCCTTCCGTATTCACCGTATGAAAAGCGTAACTTGCATCACTAGAACGTAGCGTAAGCGTTTTGAACTGCGAGAGGCATTACACTTTCTTAGTAAGTTGAATACGGAAGGCGGTCCGCCGGAAGCTAGATATTTTACTTTATAAAGTGTTGAAGATGGATATTTTTTTAGAATTTGCTTCTGAAGGACTTTATTAACCCCCGGAGCCGTGGAGTACTGATCTTCAGCATTCATTATAATTTAATCTTCAGATTTTGGGCTGCCATTCACTGCCATTATAAAGCTTGGAAGAACCAGGTTAGAAGAACCAGGAACCAGGTTTTTTATATAACGCTGATAATATTCGTCTAAAAGAAGAGCCATATACACCAAGGATGGCTTGTGGGTGAGTAAACCATGGGGTAATTTTCAGTTTTGAGTGAACTATCCCTTTAACATAACACTCCTGATTTTTATGTGGCTTCTCTGAACAGCTCTGAAAAGTCTGTCAAGTGAAATCACTTTTGATAAATTCATTTTCAAAGTCATAGAAAGTGTCCTTGATAATATTGAAGCAACTCTTTTTAAACATCTTTTTAAAGTTATACGATTTATAGTCTTAGTCATGTCAGTTATTATATTTGAAATACAAAATATTGCCTTATCCAATTAATCCAGTGTAATTAAATACGAGTTGTCTGGGTAGGTGAAATACTTGTGGGTGTTAACAGAGAGAGAGAAAACTGCAAGAGGACCCAGAACAAAGCCTTGAGGAACACCCTTTGCCTGGGGTGTGTTAAGAGAGCTTTACTACAGGTTTTTGAGCTGTATACTCTCTGGTTTCTTTGTCCCAGGAGTCCATGATTAGATTTTACTGCTAAGAGTCATGTGTGACCCTCTTGTTAATCCAAAGAGAGAGTGGCACCAGAGACGACAGCGTCATTACCCAGCCCTTCACTGTGTGTGAGAGTGAGAAAAACAGAGCGATAAGTGTGCATGTGTGTCAGAAGTCAGAAGGGGTTTGAAGTTCCCGCTTCATGGGGGTCCACATTACCACTTAACCAATGTGATTGTGTGTGTGTGTGTGTGTGGCAGGGTTTGGAGGCTGCATCTCCTGAGGGGCTGGAGTCTGTAATTGGGCTTATGTCTGAGTCTGTTTGAGAAAGTTACAGCATACTTCACCAGAGTGCTGTTACTAGCCTTTAGGGACATCCACAGTTAGCCACAGCAAACACCTAGAATTTTGTGAATGTGTATTTCCAGGGTCTGTAATAATTATCCCTTCTGGTCACACAGGTACCACCCCACCCTATAGGTTTCTCTTGCTTCACATTCCTCTCTTTAGGTGTAATCATTTTGGTAAGGGAGGGCAGACAGGTCTCCTATTATCTGAAGACACCTAAAGGCCCAGATAGAGGCCTTCTGTTGCTGAACTGACAACATGACAGCGTGTTAGCATCCCACTCTGATAATGCCACAGTCGGTGTGTCCAGGGTACGAATCTAAGTGCTCACGTCTGCACTTTCTCTCCCTCTGTCTCGCTCTCATTTTTCTTGTCTCGTCTTTTCCTTTATTTGGTCAAAATTTCAGACAAGGTTCTTTTGTAAGTCTCTGACCCTGAGTTCCTTTAGACGGTTCAAATGTATGCTTTTTCAGTGAGACTTGCTGTAGGCTGTGGTGTTTATACACCTCTTTTAGTGCAGATTCATACATGCCCTTTGGTTTAACTAAATTATTCATTATTAATAATTGTAGTTAGTTAGCTACACTATATAAATCACCAACAAAAAATATAAAACTTCATTGAAGCCTGATCCAATATTTAGATCTCATTTGTGGTCACTCATTTAAACTTATTAATTTACCCTAAGCACAAATAAAATAAATAAATCTATTAATCAAAAATAAAGTAGTATTTAACTACATTTTCAATTTGCATTTCACATAGGTTAGTGAGCCAGAGAGTCTTTAAAAAAGGGTAATGTAGCAATGTTTTTTCATGCATTTGTCATGCACTTTATAAAGGACACTACCACTCAAAAAAGATTGCATGATACTGTTCACTTTATTTAAGCAACTCATCTTGATTTAATACCATTATATCAGGTTTCTGATTCAAATGTGATCGCTTCTTGTTATATTGACATAAAACCATTACTCTTTGACATAACTTGATGTTTTTATTTTCAAATAACATGTTTCAATCATGTAACCCAAACAAACTGGACATTCACTTCCCGTCATGCTTTGCAAAGGGGCTGATTTCAGAAAGTAAATCTTTAAATACAGTGCTATTTTATGCATTTTTAACAAGATGAGAAAATGGAGAGACTTTTTAATGTTTAATGTTGCAAGTGTGTGTTATTTTAGTGTTTTTGGAGGTTATCATCTTGGTGAAGTGTAGAGCATGTGCTCAGGGTCATGGCCTGCTAACTATTAAAGTTGTTTTAATAATAAGAAAACTACTACTATGGGCATGCCATTGATGCAATAAAACCATCTTCTGGCTAGCAAAAATAAAAATAAAATAATAAAAGGTTTTCTTGTTAGATAACATTTGTAATTACACTGGATTGCTTCTCATGGTTTTTGTTTGATATTCATTTTAGAATAATTGAACTAAATAGTTTTGGACAAAATTAAGAATGTTAACCTGATTCAACTAAATGTCATTGAAATAATAACCTTACGTAAAAAAAAAAAAAAAAAAAAAAAAAAAAAATTATATATATATTAATATTATATATATATATATATATATATTATATATATATATATATATATATATATATATATATATATATATATATATATATATATATATATATATATATATATATATATATATATATATACATATAATTATATATGTGCTCACATTGATAATTTCCATTACAAATTAATATAATGTCATCATTTTCACACAGCCTCATGTCGTTGAACATATATTACTTTCTTTTAATTTACGGAAAACAAAATAATATTTTCTTAACATGTTTTCATACAATGTTGTTTTGTATCCCATTCACTTTCACTGTATTGAACTACTCAACAACACTGTTACTAAAACATTACCATCACAATGATGTAAACCGAGAGTTTAAAACATCTCCCATTCATCTCTCCATCTGTTTTAAAAAACTGATTCTTATACTTTCCAGCAAACTGTCCTTCGAAGAGCCAGCATAAAAATAAAAAAAGAAAGCAAGGGAGGTAGAGATGGGCTTTTGTGACGACAACCAGGCGGTGGAGATTATGAAATTTGCCTAAGTGTGTTAATTGGCTGATTAGCAGGGTGGCTGGATTTGCAGGTGCTGATTGATTGGAGCGACTGGGTTTCTCCACGCTGAGGGGACTCGGGGATTTGAGGAGGAGGGGGGCGGCTCGGTGGGCAAGCTGGTTACACCGGAATTGATCTTAATTAGATCTGAGAGACCTGCCACAGCAGAATGGTCACAGCGATTAAAATGAAAAACAGGAGAAATTACTGATCAAATTAATCATAATGTCAGCCTACAGCTGTAGGTCTGCTGTAATTTGCCACTCCACTGGCTTACATCAGCCCTGAGCCACACGCACACACTGATCTGTGGCAGAGAGCGAGGGGTGGGGGCAGACCATACACACACACCCTGATGTAGGCACAAATACAGTGGACACACATGTTGTGAAGATTTGTGTGTGTAAGTGTGCAGGTATGGGTATTACAACGTTAACATGGTTTATGTGTCCTCGCAAGCCAAATGGCTTAAAAACATCCTAAACGTTGTTGTTTGCATTTTAAAAATGCAGAACTTTTTTGTGATGGGTAGGTTGGTTTGGGGTAGTGTCAGTGTAGGGGAATAGAATATACGGTTTGTACAGTATAAAAACCATTATGCCTATGAAGAGTCCTCGAGTCCAAAGATAGCGAAACTGTGTGTCTGTGTGTGTGTGCTTGTTTTTGTGAAATATCAGGACACAAATGTGTATATTGACATGGGTATGACATGTATTACAAAGAGAGGGTGAAATATGAGGACATTACCCATGTCCCCACTTTTCAAAAGGCTTATTAATCATACAGGATGAGTTTTTTTTAGAAAGTTAAAATGCAGAATGTTTCCTGTGATGGGTAGGTTTAGGGGTAAGGGCAGTGTAGGGGGATAGAAAATACGGTTTGTACAGTATAAAAATCATTACGCCTATGGAATTTCCCCAAATTCCACAAAAACAAACGTGTGTGTGTGTGTGTGTGTGTGTGTGTGTGTGTGTGTGTGTGTGTGTGTGTGTGTGTGTGTGTGTGTGTGTGTGTGTGCGTGTGTGTGTGCATGTGCGGGAGTTTGTGTGTTAAAAAAGTGGTCGCATTTTTAGGAAAACAATACATTTTTATACATGTATTTAATCAAAAATACAGTAAAACAGTAATAATGTGAAATATTGTTACAATATAAATAATAATAGTTTTCTGTTTTAATATATTCTAAACTGTTATTTATTCTTGTGAGATAAGCTACATTTTCAGGAGCCATTCAGTTTCACATGATCCTTCAGAAATTATTATAATACTGATTTGGTGCTCAATAAACATTTTTTTATCCGTGTTGAAAACTTATTTTGTAAAAAATCTGATGCATTTTTTAAATAATTAAAATGTTTATGATATATAACCTTTAAAATAAAAAAAATAAAAAAATAGAATAGGAATGTCTTGTTTAACATCATCCATGTCTTTTTTACTGTCACTTTCAGTTTAAGTCATGTTCTCTGCAAACATAAGTAAAATGCATTAGTTTTTGTCTCCTTTTCTGTGATCACACAAATCTTCACAACATGTGTGTCCACTGTATTTGTGCCTACAACTGTGTGTGTGTGTGTGTGTGTGTGTGTGTATGGTGCTCTGCCCCCCCCCTCCCCCCCTCTCTCATGTTCCCTCTCTCCTAGCATATCAAACTACTATGCCCTGTCTGTTCAGTCTTTGACCTTGCAACTGTGGCTGCCTCCATGATTCCAGGGCAGACAGAGAGACAGAAAGACTGATGCCAAACATTTGTTCATTGCTGGCCATATTTGGATAAAATATATATATATAACAAATGTATAATTGACAATTGTGTCACCATTTAATTGTTCCAAACCAGTAGGACTCTCTTTCTTTTGTGGAACATCACAGTGCACTGTAAAATCCAACAGTGATTCTAACTAATACTTTACTTAATGTCTCAACTTAAAAAATCTAGTAATCTGTAATATTCACATACTATACCTTGTTTACTCAAAGAACCCAAGTTAAGATTAATTGAGTGGTTTGAGTGCCATTTTTTCAAGAAAAAATGTATTGACAGTGTTCACTTTGGTTGGGCATTTGGAACATTTATATTGTTGTAATTCTAGCAATAAGAAATCACAGTTATTAGGTTTCAAAGGAAGAAAAGTAATACATTATAAATAAATAAACTATAGTTAATGATTTAGTTAGAAAGTAGGTCACCTTTTAAAAGCAACCTATGTAATACTTCCATTCATGTTGTATAATGATCATTTACAATTTCATTGCTAACACTTATGTCATAAGCACTTGGTTACTTGGAAGCTGGGTTGTTATAATCCAATATTTGTGACAATATCTTGCAGTTAACCATGCTTGAATCAATCACAGACTTCAACATTCAGCACGCAAAACACAACAATGGTAACAATGGTAGCTATACTAAGTCAAGAGTAAATCTAGACTAAAGTAAATGGTCCAGTGCTATCTACAGTTATTTTTTTTGTTTCTAGAACTCTAGTGTAAGTGAACAATTAACTAAGCATTTGTTAGAACAACATACTGTTCCTGTTTCACTTTACTTTTTTTAGGCAATCGGTTTGCATGCTTTTTACTATTTTGATTTTACACGTATTAAGAAATGCCTCAGGGTTTTTCTTCCCCTTACAGTACAATCGAAGTCAGCGCTCACCCAAACTATTAGGTGACCAAAATTCTTAAAAATATAATCAATTGTGTTCCACATAGAAAAGTCTCTCAGGCTTAAAAATGTTCATTTTTAGAGTAAACTGTCCCTTTATATATTGTCTTTTTTGTGTGTGGTTTGCCATGATGTCATTTCTTTTGGCTCCAGAAGTGATTAGTCAAATAACATTTCAAGTGACAAATGTGTCCATGAGCAAAGTTGGCAAAATTCAGATTGTGTATATCCAGGTTCTGCACCACCTCAAGAACTGCCATTGAGACAGTTCTAACGGACCATTTTCTCCAGGTTTGATAGACCACCTTAGTCTTAGCTGTCTCTCTTTCTCCCTTCTCTCAGACAGAGTGGCTTTAAGGGTCAGTCCGAACCCCAAAAACAGAGTCTTACGGCAGTAATTACAGGCTACTGCCCGGTATTCAGCCAACGCCAATTTATTGCCTCAATGTATGGCAGACTCCCCCTGTCTCCTCTTGCTCTCTCCTCTACTGTTCCTAACTTTCATCGCTCTCCCCTTTCCCTCTCACCTCTCCCGTTTTCTATCTCACTCATTCATACTTTTCCTCAACCTCTAGACTGTACTGCGCCCTTACTTGTCCATCTTTTACCCCCACTTTCTCCACCACCCGCCCGTCGCTCTAGGACACACCCCTCCTGATGTACTGATGTGTGCCACGGGAGGCTCAGACCCACGAGTGCTGCAATTACGCCAGCCTCTTCTCCTCCATCCTTTCTATTTCTCTGCTCCTCTCTTCTCTTTTCCTCTCATCTACCTCCCTCTATCTTTGTCCATTCTCCACCATTCCCCAGCAATCAGCCATCATTATAGCTCGCTCCTGAAACCCCATTCCTGCCAAGGTCAGGCACCCTTCCAACACTCATATGCTCATGGACAGACACGTATACACACACACACACATGCTGTTTTTGTTTCTCACAGTGCCCCTTTAAGAACATACTGTACTTTATTCCCGTCTCCATACGCTGATCTGCTTTTAAACAACCATGCCCTTGAAATTTCCCCTGAACAATAATTATCTGGCTTTTATTGAAAGGAATCAGCAATATTTTCAGAAAATTATAATACACTGCATTAAAAAGTTTGCGGTCTGTACTTTTTTTATGTTTTTGAACAAAGTTGCATTTATTCGATCTAAAAAACTATTACAACTATTGCTACAATTATTAATATCAGAAATCATTATAATATGCTGATATGCTATTTGACATGCTGACTTGGTGTTTAAGTAACATTTCTTCTTACTATTAATGTTAATAACAGTTCCCTTTCAGTTGGTCATGTTCAACGTTAGCCGATATCATCAGCGTACTGGGGTCCCAAGACGTTGGTGACAACGATGTAAGTTAATGCCCAACGTGACCAACTGAAAGGGAATACATGTAACCCTCGTTCCTCTTTAAGGGAACGAAGGTTAAAAACCAGAGGTGTCAAAAGTACTCGCATTCATTCTGGTTTTGTTAACAGGCATTTCACACGTTAACAACACACCACTGCCAAAATGCGTAATTCATTGATACTGTACAATAATCCACTGACAAAAAAATAACAACAATGGGCTTAGCTTTGCTCTGACAAAACTACAGTAACGTTACCCTTGTGAAGTTCATAGAACATGCACTTAGCCTAGTCAAAACCATAGACTGTAAAAACTGATTCATCATTGATTCAAAACTTTCAGCAGCTGTTGGGGTTGCTAGTTGCAGATGTCCTGAGTGTGTAGTATATTATGATGGACAGGAATCATGATTATATTTATAAAGAGTCTTCGAGTCACAGGTGTAATCCACGTTTGAGAGTTGGTTCACTCTCCCACTCCTTACTGTAGAAACGGCTTGTGTATATATACAGTATATATGCCACTTTAGCATAGCGATCACTTGAATATACATCTACGACGAGTTACCGCGCGTCTGCTGTTGATTGACTGAAAGTGCGTGCTCGTCCGCTGGAACCCGCCCAATCTGGCAACACCGTGTGTGATTTGTGCTTTGAGTCATGTGCAGGCGCAATGGATCGCGTAGTAACCAATAGGGTGTTGGAATGGTATATGTTTACACTTCTCATCCAACCACAATCAAATTCACACTATCCGGATGACGCGATTTATCTGCATAGTTTTTTTTTAAACAAGATGAATGAAAGAGGAGTAACGAGGCTATTTTTAAAAAGTAAGGAGTAGAAAGTACAGATAATTGCGTTAAAATGTAAGGAGTAGAAGTAAAAAGTAATAATTACTCCAGTAAAGTATAGATACCCAAAATTTCTACTTAAGCAAGGTTTTACTTGACACCTCTGTTAAATACGTAACAGAGACATTGTTCTGCTTAATATTTTTTTCAGGATTCTTTTGATGAATAGAAAGTCCGAAAGAACAGCTTTCATTTGAAATAGAAAAATATTATAATTTAAATGTCTCTCGCTTTTGATCAATATAATGCATCCTTGCTGAATAAAAGTATGAATTACTTTTTAAAAGAAAAAGAAACCCCTGCTAACTTATGAAACCTTTGAACTGTAGTAAATAGTAGTGAATGTATCACAAACCATGTTTTGGATGGAATTTATGGTGCGTTCAAGTCCTCCTGGGATGCTCGTATTTATGAGATCATGTGCTTTCAAGTCTCTGTTCAGAGCAAGATGGCGGTGTCCCTTCTTTTAATGAATTTTCATGAAGAATGTGCCTCATGTGAGTTTTATTCTTTTAAGTTTTTAATTCTTCTATGAAGCCACTGTTAACTGTATCGTTATATATTAGGCTAAATGTTACATTACAATACTAGCTTACTTTGTTGCAAATGACAAAGCCTGACAGTGTCACTGCTAAATACCCGTTATATTCAACTACAGACGTTGTCTCCATTGATTCCGCCATGTTTCTCACTGGCACGGCCCCAACTCGTGCAAAACGTGGCTTAAAGAAAATCCGAGAACTTCCCACTGGTATTTATGACTTCATGGTGGCGTTCATGTGCGTTTAACTCGTTAATACGATCTTTAAAACATGACTTGAACGCACCATGAGACACAAATAAGTTGGTAGATGCCAGGTGCTTCCTGTTCTCAACATGAAAATCAAAAAATTTATTTAAAGCCACATAAAATCTAAATTAATCGTATTTTCTTTTTTTAATACACTTCAATCACTCATTGGCTAGCTAAAGGAAAGTTCATCTTTCACTTCTGTAGTGACGAGTTTTGGTTTATATGCGTTTTCAAATAAGTAACACAAGTTTCTTTGTTTTCCATTTATTGACTGTTTAGAAAAATCGGGAGTAAGTGCAGAGGCGTTGTGTGCATTTTGTGTGAGCATGAATGGTTATTGTAGTGATCATAAACATCTCACTTGCACAAAAACAAATTCAGTATTCCTTAAAATGAATAAAAACATTGAAATACAAACTCAAAATATTGTGCAAACCGCCAATGATTAAAAATGTTAAAGGAACTGTATGTAATAAATGTATTTCAATTAATCATAAAATGGTCCTGATATGTCACTAGACATTAGGAAATCATGTTAATTTCAAATACTTATATCACTGACAACTGTAGTCCGGCCAGGATATTGTCCTTTAAAAGTCGTTGTTGCAGCCCTCAACTGATGTTGATGTTGACATGTTGTGTTTTGGCCTGAAGCTCCACCCTCCACCTATCGACCAATCACGAAGTCAGTTGTGTTTCTGCATCCTGGTTGCCAGATCTGCTCTAGTTACCACAGCTGCAGATCTACAAACGTTCCTGCTGATCCTGCAGCCTATCTGGCAACCTCAAGTCAGGGGGGAGGGGGAGAGGCAGTACCAGTACACCTGCAGTACCAGTTTTGGCCACAATCTTACATACACTTCCTTTAAATAACACTAATAAATATACTTTATGTATTTCATCTGAACTTATTAACCAATGTCTATAGTGCTGACCTTTGATGATCCAATTCTACCTCACTAATAAGTATATACATATTCTTTTGTGATCCAGGGGTGTGATTACTGTACAACAACACAACTTGCTGGTTAACTACATTCCAAAAAAGTTGGGACACTGTACAAATTGTGAATAAAAACAGAATGCAATGATGAAGAAGTTTCAAATTTTAACATTTTATTCAGAACACAACATAGATTACATATGAAATATTTTAACTGAGAAAGAGGTTTATTTTAAGGGAAAAATAAGTTTATTTCAAAATTCATGGCATCAACACATCTCAGAAAAGTTGGGACAAGGCAATGTTTACCACATCCTCTCTTCTATTTATAACAGTCTGCAAACATCTGGGGACTGAGGAGACAAGTTGCTCAAGTTTAGGAATAGGAATGTTGTCCCATTCTTGTCTAATACAGGCTTCTAGTTGCTCAACAGTCTTAGGTCTTCTTTGTCGCATCTTCCTCTTTATGATGCGCAAAATGTTTTCTATGGGTGAAAGATCTGGACTGCAGGCTGGCCATTTCAGTACCCGGATCCTTCTTCTACACAGCCATTACGTTGTAATTGATGCAGTATGTGGTCTGGCATTGTCATGTTGAAAAATGCAAGGTCTTCCCTTAAAGAGACGATGTCTGGATGGGAGCATATGTTGTTCTATAACTTGGATATACCTTTCAGCATTGATGGTGCCTTTCCAGATGTTTAAGCTGCCCATGCCACACGCACATGCAACCCCATACCATCAGAAATGCAGGCTTCTGAACTGATAACAACTCGGGTTGTCCTTGTCCTCTTTAGTCCGGATGACATGGCGTCCCAGTTTTCCAAAAAGAACATCACATTTTGATTAATCTGACCATAGAACAGTTTTCCACTTTGCCACAGTCCATTTTAAATGAGCCTTGGTCCAGAGAAACACCTGTGCTTCTGGATCATGTTTAGATATGGCTTCTTTTTTGACCTATAAAGTTTTAGCTGGCAACAGCGGATGGCACGGTGGATTGACCGTGGATTCACCAACAATATTTCTGGAAGCATTCCTAAGCCGATGTTGTGATTTTCATTACAGTAGCATGTGATGCAGTGCCGTCTAAGGGCCTAAAGATCACAGACATCCAGTATGGTTTTCCGGCCTTGACCCTTACACACAGAAATTGTTCCAGATTCTCTGAATCTTTGACACCTTGCTTATTTTGGTCAAGATAAGGATATATTTAGTCAACATGTAATGCAAACAAGAAAGTGTAGAGAGACTTTCAAGAATTTGCAATGCTGTTTGCAAATGTTTGTTTAACTGTGGTTTACTAAAACACCATCTTTTTGAACTATGCTGATAACTACAGAACTTACAACCATAGTTGGCTTATTTTGAACTGCGCCCTCTACTGTACAGGTGTGAATTAGCATTTCCTTCAGTTTAAGGCTTAATCATTTCACTTTTTGGGCCCTATTTTAACAATTTGAGCACATTAGTCTTATGAGCACAGGTACACTTAGTGCGCAGGTGTAAAAGTGTCCAAATCCACTTTTGCCAGTTTAACGACGCGGGCGCATGGTCCAAAAGGGTTCTATCAAGTCTCTTAATGAGTCATGGGTGTGTTTTGGGCGTAACATGCAAAATACCAATCCTCTTTCATTCCATTTTAAAGCCATTCGCGCTTGCACCATAGCGGATTCGCCTTGGTGTGAAAGAGCCCTTACATTTGCCAAAAATAGAACTTTTGTGTTTTTTTGTTATTAAAATACAGACAAGCAAGCTCACCCCAGGTTAGAAAAGTTTACGCAAAATTAACGTAACACATAAAAAGTAACTTTCCCCAACACTCGTAGCATCTCTTCACAAACCAATCAATTTTCAGCTTGTCCCCTCAAACCACTTGTCTGTAGAAAGCACTTTTCAAATGGTTTCATTTTGACATTTAATAATGTTTGTAACGTTTAGCATAACATGCTGCTTAATGAGTGTAATTAGGGTTGTAGGATTATTTTATTTACTAGTAGTATTTTGCTAATTATTCACATTAACTGTGTAACTGGATGTTCACATGTTATATGGCAAGGAGATATCTAACCTCTATCCTGTTCTCATATTTTCTTTTCCTGTTTCAGCCATGCCCTCTACGTTCTCGTTTCTCACTCTATTTTTTTATTCACCCCCCCATCTCTCTCTCTCTCTCTCTCTCTCTCTCTCTCTCTCTCTCTCTCTCTCTCTCTCTCTCTCTCTCTCTCTCTCTCTCTCTCTCTCTCTCTCTCTCTCTCTCTCTCTCTCTCTCTCTCTCTCTCTCTCTCTCTGTCACACACACACATACAGATACAGACACGCACACACTCTGTCACTCACTCATTAATGCAGCCCAATAGACAGCCCTCCTTAAGAAGGCAGAAAATTGCCTTACATAACGAAACTCCCACCATATGAAAATACAAATGTGCACTGGTGACTGAAGCAGAAAATAAGACTATTGCCCATCAAAAGTAGCACTGCGCTTGGTATGAATAATTATAAAGCATGTGATGCAGCCAGTGAGGAAAATCTGGGTGCTGAAAGCAAAGCAACTTTTTATTTACTCAAAATGAGGGATTATGTTCAGAAAAAAAAGAAGAAAAGGCAGCACTGGGCCGTCTAGTAAGGAATTATTTTATATGACTTCCAACTGTAGACATTTAAATCAAAAATTTGCATGCATGTCTTTAAACAATGACAATTTGAGATTTACAAAGTAATTATTACAATAATTCATTATTACTATTACTGTAATTATTATTAGGTTATTATTACTTCATATTTTCTGCATGTTTGGAGTAACCAATTTTAATAAGTTTAGGTCATTTATGATTAATATAACATCTTTAAAATCAAATGAATTGTGTGTGAAAAAACAGATAAAGAATTGAAAAATAATTTCTGTTTACCATGGTAAACTATGAGATCGATTTTGTCATTCTCTTTGTGTCTCAGTGTGTTCGTACCTACTAACTGAACCAGCCTGGAAAAAACAAACAAAAACATTTGTTAAAAATATATGCTAGAAGAATTCGTTCAAATGCATAACACAATTCATAAAATCATCTATCAATAAAAACAAATTAATGAAGTTGAAACAAATAAAAAACAGCCTTCAGGTATAGAGTTCTAAAAACTGGCTTCCTTTAATGGAAATGTACTGTCTCTTTGATTATGTTCAGACTGCAGGTAAATCAGATTTTTTTAAATCAAATCAGATCTCTTCAGGAAGACTGCTCGCACTATTAAAGGTGCCATTAGCGATGGCATGAGTTTTTTAGGCCAGTTTGTTTTTTGTCACATACAGAAAAAAAAAAACCCACTCCTTTCATTGTCCCCTTAACGCTGGGTTCATTGGGAATCTGAACAGGACAGCCTTGCCCTGACAACCAAAAACACACTTCTTTGGTGACACAAGATTTTGAGAAGTCTTGTGACCTGTGCCTAAGACTTGGGTGTGCTTTTGCTCTCTCGCTCTGGTCGACGTGTGTGTGCGTGCCCTTCTGGGAGAAGTGTCCGTACAAGGAAATTCCACACTTGTTGAAGTCACATAGGCCCATACTCGGAAAAAACTTGAGATGAATACTAGAAGGAGTATTTTTGCCACATAAATACTACTTCAAATGTCCAACTTATTTTTTTTTAAACTTTGGCCATGTTTAGCATGGGTTTAGACAGGTTTAGCAATCCAAGTCTTTAACAGTGTAAAAAACTCAGAATGCATGACATATTATAGCATAATGACCCCCCTTTAATGATATCTTTACTACCTCTCTAAGGCTGAAAAGAGGGAAATGTATGGTTTGTCAATGGAGGGACAGAAAGCTCTGAGATTTCATTAAAAAATTTGTGTTTCGCAGATAAACAAATGTTTTACAGGTTTGGAACAACATAAAACAAGGGTGAGTAATTAATGACCGAATTTTCAATTTTGGGTGAACTAACCCTTTAACCTCTAATATTATAGAAACATACCAAATGAGATGGTTCACTGCATAGTTTACAGCATTAGTTTTTCTTTCCTTAAGAAAATCTAAATTTCGGTATTAGTATCGGCATTATAATTCTCAATAATCGGCTATTGGTATCAGTGGAGAAATTTAGTATTGTTGCATCTCTAGATTTAATGTGTATTTTGCTGTCCATGAAATCTGGATATGCAAAGAATCATATATTTGCTAGCAAGCTAAATATAGCCTCAATTTTTCTTTTTCTCCCTCTTTTAATAAATATCTGGGGTAGGGCTGCACGATAAATCGCATTTTACATGAAAACATGCTTATCTCAATTTGGCTTATCGTGATTATCAAGCCGCAATGGCTGCGATTATCTTTTTTGCACAGTTTGTCAGTGTAGGACGGCTCTGTGATCAGTAGTAAATGCCGTTATCTAAAAGCACTGCATGTTTGAGTTGCTTAAAACATGCATTTGAAAAAGCAACATGCGTCAAACATCTTTCCAAACGTGAAGCTTTTAGTCATGTTTCATCGAAGCGTTTTAATATTTTTATTCAGCTCACCGATAGTATGATGTTCATAGCTATAGCGATTTCCACATGGATTTTCCTGAAAGACGTGAGCTATCTTTCTTCTGCGGCATATACTTGGAGTAGGCTACCCTGCGCGAGAGCGCCCTCTGGCTTGCGGAGCAGCGTTTACTACTGACCATCACAGCGTCCTGCTCTGAGAAGCTGTGCATGCAATTATCGCAGCCTCTGCCAAATCTCGTGCGATATTATTGCGATAAATCGTGCAGCCCTAATCTGGGGTATTCCTCAAGGTTCTGTCCTGGGCCCCATTCACATTTTTATTATGTATTTTTTTCAGTAAACTTTAGTATGGGGAATACATATTCACTATTAACTATGACTTTTGCCTCAATAAACTCCTAATTTAGTGCTTATTCATTTTTGTAGCATTTAAGTTTAGATATTGGGTAGGATTAAAGGACAACTCCGGTGAGAAATGATCCTAGGGGTAATTAACACATGGTTACTGAGTAGATTGTTCTCTGGGATCCGTTTTCATGTAAATCAAATGTAAAGAGTTTTATCTCTAAAAACAGGTTAGCTTATAAAGCTTGTCTATGGGCCAAAGGGTAGTGCAATTAAATCACTAGTTAATACCACTAAAAAGGCTCAAAATAGCCTCACACTAACACGGTAGCATAATGAGGGTCCCTACATGCAAACCGAAGCATTGTAAACGTAAAAACCATCGAGAACTTTGTAAGTTGTACAAACAGTTTAATAAGAAGATACTTTATAAAGACAGTGTATTACGCGTTCACGAACAGGCGCCATCTTGGAAAACAGTCTCGACTCGTCGAGCGACAAGAGCTCTGCTAAGTGATGAACTGTGACTTGGAATCTCATATGGTCCGTTGTTTACAGAAGAAAACACTGAACGCAACAGAGAAAATAAATAAATAAAAATAAAAATGTCCATGTTATTACATTTCACAAACTTAATTCCTATCGACCAGCTCACTTAGAACAGCGCTCGTAGATCGATTCATCGAGACTGTTTTCCAAGATGGTGCCTGTCCGTGAACGCGTAATGCACTTTCTTTATAAAGTATCTTCTTATTAAACTGTTTGTACACTTACAAAGTTCTCAATCCTTCGGTTTGCATGTAGGGACCCTCATTATGCTACCGTGTTATTGTGAGGCTATTTTGAGCCTTGTTAGTGGCATTAACTAGCGATTTAATTTCACTTACCCTGTGCCCCATAGACAAGCGTTATAAGCCAATCTGTTTATAGAGATAAAACTCTTTACATTCGATTTTCATGAAAACGCATCCCAGAGAACGATCTACCCGGTAACCATCTGTTAATTACCGCTAGGTTCATTTCTCACCGGAGTTGTCCTTTAAGGGATGTAAAATAAGGTCATGCAGAATAAGGCATCAATATGTGCTTTATAAGTTCTAATAAACAGCCAATATACTAGTAATATGCATGCTAATAAGCAACTAGTTAATAGTTAATAATTGAACCTTAAAATAAAGTGTTACCATTTTTTGGTATACTATATTTACCAAACTATATACTATATTTATCCTAAATGTAATACATGAGGCATGTTAGCACAGGATAATGGTGTGGTTGCAGAAAACATGTTTTTAATATCATTCCGCACTTGTTTCTTCTGTCCTTTTTAAACTGCCCAGAGAAACACTGGGAAGTTTCTGATCAATGTTGTGTCCAAATGTTGTCAATTCATCATTCCACTTAGGGATGAGTGTTTGTGTTAGGTTTGGTTGAGCATATCTGCATGTGTGTGTGCGTATAAATGGATGAGTGGGTCAAGTTTGTGTGTGTGTATTATCGATCGGACCTCTGACCACATCATAGCCACAGAACCCTGCTCAGCCACCATTAATCTCGGTGCTCCGAGTTCTCAAATGGCAGCTGGCAGCCCCAGCTCCAAACCCAACCATTTCTCTTCATTAGCTCGGCTCACTCTGAGACGCCATGCGGAGGAGTAATCATTTACCATTATTCTAGTTATGAAACTCACACACAGCTGACGCTAGACTTTATTGAATAGAGGCCATCAAAAGATCACCAGCCATTGATTAAGCCAATATTAAAGTCATTCAAATGCGGATCTGTATGTCATACAACAGCAAGTGAAAAGAGATGGCATTCTGTTCAAATGCCGGAGAGGAGAAATTGACATGATGAATTAAAATAGCTGAAGTTAAAAAGAGCATGTCTTAAAAAGAGACATGATGTTCCATATTTTCCACTTAGATTAAGACATGCAATATTTAGCTTTCAGTCATTTTAAGACAAACAACCATTGATCATTTTGCATTCGATGGTTTTATTATTTTTTCATCATAGGAAATCTGATAGAGACCTTGTCTCTGGTGGCCATCGGAAATGTTATATCAACTTTTCACAAAATGGATGGTCCTACTCCTACATAGTTACCGCACTGTTCGGATCTTCCTTTTTCTGTTTTTTTTTTTACATGGAAATAACAGTGCTATATGTGTACAGCTGCAGTCAGCAGTTTTGCAGCAAACATTTTCATTAATCAATCACACGGAAATATGGCCAAAAACATCCAGGTAATTTTTCAATAGGAAAAATGATAAAAGATGGAATTTGTAAGTAAATTTATAAATAAAATGTACATTTGTTTAAACTGGAGGTTACCCAGGCCAGCCTCTTTGCAGCGAAAATAGTGCAAGAATGACTGATGGCTTAAAATTACTGTATGGATTTTAAGGGCCACAGTTATGGAAGCAGGATTTTATATAATGACACCAAAAGCAGTTAATTATGCTTGAGTTAATGAGTCACATGATTGACGGTCAGCACTGGGCAGTCCATCACACCTTTATAGGTACATTTGTCATTAATTTCCTTCCTTGTTCCTCTGTCATTTGCATTCCGGCCCGTTAAACGTGACCCCTTTTGCCCCCTCTTTTCCCAACAGTTGTGCTTTTTATCTGATGAAGTGCAGCCTTTTAAACAGTCCTTGTGTGCGTCAGAAGATGAGGCCCTTTATGCCGCCAGCGCAGTGCATCATGGGAGGGCTGACCCAAGATTGCCAGCTTAGCTTCTTCAACTTTTCAGCGTTGCATGTCTCTTCATTCCTGCTTTTCTTCCTCTAGCTTTTTACTCTCTCACCTATTCTTCCCTCGAGTCGCTATATTTCTGTTTTTCTCTCAGCTATTTATTTATTTGTCAATGGGCAGGTGAAATGGGGCTCTGTAAGTAGCGTTGGTAGTGTGAGAAGAGTCCAGAGGAGACGGCAGGTGATGTGCTCCAGGGGTCCAACAGGGGAGCTGAGGTGTTTGGGACAGTCTAATGGTGTTTTGATGTACCCGGGCAGAGGGGAGGCTCCAGGCTGGGGAACGTGGGAGAAAGAGAGAGGGTTTTTTAAAGGAGGTAGCATAAGGTCTGGATGTGACGCTGGGGAGACTGTGAGCATGCTCAGATGTGTCACTTCTGATTATGTCCACTCTCTATAATGGGAAAACAGAGAGACAGAGGGAGAAAAGAAAAAAAGGGTGAAACAGAGGTGTGATCGTCTTAGGAATTGCTGTGATGCAAAAAAACAATTTTCTTTCTGCTTTTCAGATGTTTAATAACAGTCCTTGTCAGATCTGTCCAGACACTGGAGCCATTCTGTCTTTCGTCCCATTTAACTGACAAGTAAATCTGCACATTGCATAAAATAAAATAATAATAAATAAATCAGTATTCTTAATCAGTATTTTTTGATTTCCAGTAAAACTGTTTAAACATATTTTTAAAAAATACACTTAAAAAGCAAAATTGTGTAAGATAATATGATAATATACACTATATTGCCAAAAGTTTGGGGACATCTCCCTTTACATGAGCTTTAATGACATCCCATTCTTAATCCGTAGGTTTAATATGGAGTTGGCCCACCCTTTGCAGCTTAACCTCTTCGGGGAAAACTTTTCACAAGGTTTTTTTTTTTTCACAATTTTTGACCATTCTTCTAGAAGCGCATTTGGGAGGTCAAGCACTGCTGTTGGACAAGAAGGCCTGGCTCGCAGTCTCCTCTTTAATTTATACTAAAGGTGCTCTATCAGGACTCTGTGCAGGCCAGTCAATGTCCTCCACACCAAACTCGCTCATCCATGTCTTTATGGACCTTGCTTTGTGCACTGGTGCACAGTCATGTTGGAACAGGAAGAGGCCATCCCAAAACTGTTCCCACAAAATTGGGAGCATGAAATTGTCCAAAATGACTTATTAATGGTATTAAGTGTTCCTTTACTGGAACTAAGGGGCCAAGCCCAACCTCTGAAAAACAGCCCACACCATAATCCCCCCTCCATCAAACTTTACACTCGGCACAATGCAGTCAGGCAAGTACCATTCTCCTGGCAACTGCCAAAAACAGACTTGTTCATCAGATTGCCAGACAAAGAAGCATGATTCGTTACTCCAGGGAGCAGGTCTCCACTGCTCTAGTGTGTGCTTTACACCACTGCAGCCGACACTTTGCTTTGCACTTCATGATGTAAGGCTTGGACGCAGCTTCTCGGCCATGAAATCTCATTCCATGAAGCTCTCTGCTCTTATGAAGTTCTTGAGCTAATCTGAAGGTCACACAAAATGTGGAGGTCTGCAGAAATTTGGCCACTGTGCACCTCAGCATGCACTGACCCCACTCTGTGATTTTAGGTGGCCTACCACTTCATGGATGAGTTGCTGTTGTACCCAATTGCTTACACTTTGTTATAATACCAATTTATTGAGGAAATGGTGAAATGTTCTGAGGAAATTTCACAAGTGCACGGGTTACCTATCACAGTATCACACTTGAATTCATTGAGCTCCTTAGAGTAGTTCCGATCATTTCATGGCCAAAGGTGTATAAAATCACCCACCTAGGCATGCAGACTGCTTCTACAAACATTTGAAAGAATGGGTCATTCTTTCACCAATGTTTGTAGATGCAGTCTGCATGCCTAGGTGCTTGATTTTATACACCTTTCGCCATAGAATTATTGGAACACCTGCATTCAATAATGTGGAGGGGTGTCCCAATAGTTTTTGCAATATAGTGTATATTGAAATAAGTTAAAACCTTTTCTTATTTGGAATTTTAAATCATAACAATCTATTTAATAAAGTTATATTCTATAAAAACATCCTACATCCTACACAAACTTTTTTTTGTTTGTTTTTTATCTTTTGAGATGGTGTTTTAGCTCTGTTTTGACTTGTAGTGTTAGCAGGAGTCTGTCCCTTGAGGCTTGCCTCTTCCTATTGTATTAGCAGAGAAAGCGATTAAGTCTAAATTTGCAGTCTGAACGGAACAGGCATAAAATGAACTCTTGCTTCACTTTGATGTCCAGAAGTCCCCTGCCATGGTAACGGCAAGCTGTTTTTCCCCCCTTTTTCAGGAGATTACATGGGTTGTTGCTCCATATGACCCCGCTGGTCAAACGACCATTGCAGGCCTTGCAGAACTTAATAGAGTTTAAAATTTACTCACCCACTTTGCCATGAGGTGAAAAATCTCTGTGAGAGGGGTCTTTCTTTCTTTCTTTCTTTCTTTCTTTCTTTCTTTCTTTCTTTCTTTCTTTCTTTCTTTCTTTCTTTCTTTCTTTCTTTCTTTCTTTCTTTGTAGCCTCTGCAGTAACACGATTCTGCTTACATTTTCTAATGTTCACATGACTTTACAGATGAGCAAACCTAGACAATGTTTGGTTCAGATTTGTCAGGTAACCCCTTAAAAATATTCACTGATTAATTTAAATCACTACAGTTCCTTTTAGGCATTTCATTGTTTTACATTCATATATATATATATATATATATATATATATATATATATATATATATATATATATATATATAGTATGTACAGCATTTTTTTGTAGGGGGATGTTTATTTTGTAGCGGGACAATTGTCATTCAATTGTCCTCAAAAGACATTCAGCCACTTAATTTTCCTGGCTTACAGATATAATATGCGTGCATTTATGGCTATGAATTTTATTATTTAAGAAATGTCTTACTGTTACATCAAAAGCAGCTTGTAATGGCATAAAGATGCTGAATTAAATGACCTCAGATGAATAACAGCACCATTTTCAGTGGAAAAGAGCCTTTATGTGCCTCTGACACCACAACGCTCATTTAAACAGACAGAGCAGCTTTGCTATGGCACTGACAGACAAAGGATCATTAAAAAATGATAAAGCAGCCATACATTTAGTCACATGGCTGCCAACCACTAACAAGCCCAAATCCACAACTGTATCCTGGAAAAAAGCCTCAAAAACGCTAGCCGCTGCCTCTTTTCTACCTAAATCTATAAGAGACTTAAACACCTCAATATATATATATTATAATAAGCAGACTTGGCAACTCTGATTCTGATATGCTGCTTTGGTGCTTATTAAATGTTTTCTTATTATCATCAATGTTGAAAACAATGATAAGCAATTGTGCTGCTTCTTTTTGTGGAAACTGAAATGCATTTTCTTCCCTCCTGGTCAAAGTGCTGTAAAAAGTTAGGCGATTAATATTAAAACTAGGACACAAAATATAATCACATGCAATGAAAAATGTATTGTTGATACAGACATATTGTAAAGAGCCAGATTATTCCAGAGCTGTGAAGCAGCCACTGAAAAGGCACAATCTCCTTTCAGTTTAAGACATGTCCTGGGAACAATCAACCATTGACTGGTTAAACAGAGGTGTCTGGATGTATGATGAAATTAAAGAAGATCAGAAATATATGGTGGTGCCAAACCATGGAGACCTTTATAAACAAACAATAATGATTTAAACTGGATACGATATTAGACTGGAAAACCAGTGAAGAGAGACTAGAAATGGTAAAATGTGTTCTCTTTTCTTTATTCCAAACAAACGTCTAGAAGCAGCATTTTGGACAAGCTGGAGACGTGACAGTAAAGACTGAGAGACACCCAAGTACAATACATTACAATAATCCAGTCCGCTCATAGATGGAAACATAAACAAAACCCAACGTAAAATAGTCCAGGCCTGGTCCTCTCTCATTCTGTCATCGCTCCTTTAATGTTCCTGAAGCCTCTCAGTGAGAAACACGAGATTGATGCGGCATGACACTCATTAACACCTGTGCCCCTGGCCTCACTCCGTTCTCATGGCTCTCAGCCTCGCACTGCTTGCCACAAAGGCAAAGTAGCAATCTGCATAACAGTGGTATGAAATATTGTATTTCCTAAAAATGGCATATAAAGAAAGCATGTTTAAACCTGTTTCCGGCGTGATGACTCTGATCCTTCGAATATTCCTATTTAATCGATGCGTCATCCTCAATAAACCTGTCTCTGGCATGATACCTCAAACTCTTGAATATTCTGATCTAATATGATTTCTGACCAGTAAGAACTGGCACCCCGGCTGAGCCGGGTTTTTCCAAAGGTTTATTTTTCTACATTACGCACTGATGGTTCCTTGCCACTGTCGCCTTTTGGCTTGGCTTGCTCAGTTGGGGACACAAAAGTTTTTATCAAATTTTTCAACTAAATAGCCAAATAAAATGAATTACTAAATTAATTATACCAACTATATCACTGATCTGCTCAAATTGTTGCTATATGATAAATTGAAATGAGCTGATGACATCACCGTTTTCTGTTTAACACTGTGAAGCTGCTTTGAAACAATCATCATTGTAAAAATGCTTTTTAAATAAAGTTGGCTTGACTTAATGAAAAATAAAATTGGACCCAAAACTGAGCCCTGTGGAACCCCATACACAACTTATGCACAAGAAGACAAATAACTCCACAGAAAAGGTCCTAAATGAAGCGAACCAATTCAAAGCACAACCCATGATGCTAAGAGGGTCGATGGCTGCACCGAGATCCAGCAAAAATTGGAACAGCACAGTTTCCAGAATCTACAGAAAGCAGTCATTTAATACTTTGAGCAAGGCAGACTCTGTACTGTGCTGTGGTCTAAAGCCAGACTAAAATTGATCAAAAGTACCATGATCATTTAAAAATTAAGAAAGCAAGCTAAACACAACCTTCTCCAAAACTTTTAACAAAAAAAATATTTTAGAGATTGGACAATAATTATTCAGGTGTTGGCTCAAAAATAGTAGCTTAGTATTGCAGCTACATTTTCAAAAGGGTTGCTTGAAAAGTAAGTTAATTATGGTAAGTTTGTAACTTAGAAAGCTACAATTTCTGAGTAGCTTCCTCAAAAATGCTCATTAGATCAAGTCCTCTCCTCAAACCCCTTCAACTTTAACCTCCCACTTCTCCAAGATGAGAAAAAGAGAGGGTGTGAAAGAACAGGCGTTTTGTTACATTTACCCAGAGGTTTACCTGCTGTTATTCTGTAAAAAGGATGCCAGCTGTTTAGCTCCACACACAAAGATACAATCAACACAAATAGTGGAGCGGTAACGCGGTTTCCTGCCTCCCCACATGTCTCCAAGTGGAGGCAGCCTGCCGGAAAATCACCTGTTTAGATGACAAACACTGCAATCCCCTGCAATCCACACAGTCTCCTTCCTGCTGCCCCCCAAGCTAGAGAGTCTTAATCTGCCCCGCTGTGCTGCTGAGTGTTTTATAATGGGCTTAAATATTATTGATCAAAATGGTAAATAATAACAGTACAATAAGGCCTTCTCCGTATATGACAAAATATAAAAACAACAGTTTAGGCTCTTTGGCATGTATGTGCACAGTTTCTTAAAGGTGTCGTGAACTGGCTTTAAAAAAAAAATGTATACTGTTGTCTGAGGTCAACTTATGATATTCTCATGGTTTTTCCATTCAAAACATCATAACTAATAAGTAATAGGCTATTTTCTACACTGGTTTTAAAGCTCTCTCCAAAACACGGCGTACCGCACTGAAAAGCTTAGAAGTAAATTTGTATGTTTAATGAGCCTCTGCTCCCCTGTCAGTTCACACAAGGGAGGGATTGTTTTGAAAGCGGCAACGGGAATAATTCTCTGACAGGGCTTAGTCTCAAAATGTTTTTATCAAACAAATACAATGATTTTTATCTCATCCACCCGTGATTTATTTATTTTTTTATTACTTGGCCCGCCCAGTCGGTGGATATAAGTGCGAACCACGCACACACACAGCACGCATGCTCTTCAAACACAACGGAGGTCAAGAAGTGTATGTTATTTCACTATTTAAGATTCACTGGCCTGCCGACGTGCTTACGTTTTGCTAGCATTTGCCATCTGCAAATCCAGTGTTAACCTGTGTCTTGTTTACAAACGACTATCTTGCTATTTTCGGCATGTTTATTGCTCGGTAACGCGATCAGTTTATCTCCACGAGTCGGTGGGCGGGGCTACAGAAGCAGCATACACATAGAGGCGGCGTTGTACCCTTCTAATACATCATTGATTGGAGAGCCTCGTTTTCTGGGCCTGGTGTCTATAAAAGCTTTTCTTTTACTAACAAGGAAGTTTTTAGCTCTAAAACTTACAGGATATTCTTATATTACCATGAACTTTTATATATCAAAGGCTCAATGGAAAGTTGATTTCTTAAAGGCCCACTGAAGTGCCCTGAAACGCGCCGCATTATTCAACGTGTTGACGTAATTTCCCCTGAAACGGCTTCAGCTGTTAGCAGCTCCTCCCCTTTTTTGAAACAGCCAATAGCGTTTCTTTAATATACAGTTTGACTAGAGCGCAAGAGCGGACCTTTCTCTGTTTGGTAAAGCCAGTTTCCTCTAACACTGTTTACCATCATAATCTCCTCCCTATAGGTTTGGAATGCAGCATTCTGTGCAGAATTCAAATGGGTCGAGATGTTTGTTGTCTGCGCGGACTCGCGTATATGATCCGCGCTGCGCTCTTGTGTCTGTAGACTAAATTTAGACCTGAGCCGTTGGGGTGTGTGCGTGGCTGCAGTGCGTGAAACTAACGTGAAAACGCCTCAAATGAAAGCATATTCACACGGAATCGTTTCCTATCACATATATAGTGTGCTATGTGTCTTTCACCATGTATAAATTAGTAAATGTGTGTTAACAACTTACCCATTTCAGCCGCAGCTTCGACAGTGTAGGGGGCGGGCTTTAGATTCTAGAGAGCATTTTGATTGGACAGAAGATTTGACGAGAAAGTGAAGTCTGCGATGATGTCACCAAAATCTGAGATTCGTTTTAACGGAAGTGGGAGACTGTACATTTTGAATGCTTATATCTCCTAAATGCAAATTTTGTCATAGTTTTGGAACATACCAGCTTATTCATAACTTTAAGGCTAACACAGTCATACTAAAAGCTAAAAAACTTACATTTTGATTTCAGTGGACCTTTAATACATCACCCCTTTAAATAAATTATCTTAATCATCGATTGCATTATTTTTATATCCGCATAATGAAAATTATAACAATGCTCCGATATTCAAATTCTGTCTCATACCAATATATTTTATGACCGGAAACTGATAAAAACATTTTAATTGATGCTATTTTGTCTAAATAAATTACAAATAAACACTCAAAACTATGTATGCTAAAAGTGATCAATTCACAG
Organism: Pseudorasbora parva; assembly: GCF_024679245.1. Classification (NCBI taxonomy): domain Eukaryota; kingdom Metazoa; phylum Chordata; class Actinopteri; order Cypriniformes; family Gobionidae; genus Pseudorasbora; species Pseudorasbora parva. Next base: position 21,989,083 of record NC_090195.1, read on the forward strand.
CAGCGTTATAAAGTACAGTATGGAATGCATATTCATTTTGTGTTTTGCTAAAGATTGTTATTAAATTATTAATAATGTACTTAAAGTGAGTGTTAGATGATAACAAAGGTAATCCCAGACCATATTTGAGACTTTGCTCTATCCTTCATCTTTAAGATACTTCCTCAACAATGTTTGACTCTTTTTTTCAAGTTAAGCTACACTGAAAAAAAATATTTTTACTGCTTGTTCAAACTGCTTAATTAATATTTGATTGTGTTCAATCCACTTAAATATAAGTCGAATTGAAGTCAAACTTAATCCGTTTGTGTTGTGTTATATGAATGATTTGTGTTGCATTAACTGAAACTGGGCGGGGCTTGTTAGCTCCCAGCATGCTTTGCATATGGCTAAATCAAGAGTGCGTAAATGTTGTTATTTTATATGTAAAAGTGTTTTTTTAATGTATTTTTTAGCAATATGAGAAAGGGGAGACTCGATTGTGTTTTACATAGTATAATATTCAATTATGTTGGAATTATTAGAACAATTTAAATGATTTAAGATGCTAATGTATGCTATTGCTAGCTAGAAGTTTCTCACCTAGCTAGTGCAGTATTATAATTCAGTTGTGTAACATTAAAGTATATGAAATTAAAGTGGATGAATGAATATATGAAATTGAATATCTGAATTATGACAGGGAGTCATAAAATTGACTTTAAAACTACTTAATTGAGTCACTTAAAATGTATTCATTCCATGATGCTGAAGTTACATGAACAAATGATGTTTGTTTAACACAATTGATTGATGTTACATAATGTGAATCCAACGCACTTTTTTTTAAAGTGTAGGAAATGAGCTAAAGCAGATTTAGATGTCAGTGGATCACTAAAGATGATCCTATATGTATCAGCTCATATAATTCACTGGCCTTCTTATCATTCCAGGAGTACGTGTTTCATCTTCTCCGTCAAAGAGAGAGTGAAGGGGAGAGAAAGAGAGAGTGTTTGCCCTCAGATAGGGTGAGAGGATTATCTATGAATTCAATCCCTGCTTGATATTGCCATCCTTGTCCATCTCTCTCTCTCGTGTGCGCTTTCTCTCTGCATCTCACCCCTCTCAGAAATACATGTTTTTATTATCTGAAGATGTTAGCCCAAGATAAGATGCTCTCTACACAGACACCTTTCCTGCAATCACAAAGCTATTCTCCTTTTCTGTTTAACAGCATAAGCACTTGCCGCGGTGTCACTGGGTTACTCGGCAGGAAATCGCGAGCAGTTTGAAATTATACTAATGCACGACAATGAAAAGGCTTTGCATATCGGTTGAAGCATATCGCGAAATAATTGCCAATTGTTTTAAATAACATCTCCATGTTGCCTCTGCATACAAAAGAATCATTTGCAAATCTCTTGACAAACACTAAAGATGAAAGGCGAAATGGCCTGAAGTCTCCGAGAGCTTTTACCGCTCACAATAGCCACATGGTGAGGCATTGAGGAGCTAAAATCGTTGCCCTTAACATTTTGGGTCGCTGATATTATCAACTGGCACTTGACTTTTGCGGAAGGACAAAGAAACGCCGGCCACAAAGAGGCGATTTCTGTGATTAGTGATAAAAAAGGGTGACTTTCAGTCCAGGGGACATAGTATCAATCTCAGCCAATTTTAGGCCACCAACATGAAATATGATTTCATAAGACAAATGCGGTGTCATTCTTAATGTGCTTAACCTTTACTGTCAATGAAAAAGTATTGATCGCTCCGTGGTATTTTCTCATCATTTGATTTCAGAGAGCCTGGTAATATATGATGGTGTGATAAGATGAAAGATGAATGGCAGCTGAACGCTCTCACTTTAACAAAGCTGAATGGCCCCTGCTGAGAGATGGGGGGTGCGGACAGAGGAGACGCGAAACAGGAATATGGGATGAAATTTGTTAGAGACGGTTACTTCTTTAGTTCCTCCTGCTACTTCTTTAGTTCACCCAAAAATTAAAATTCTTTCATCATACCGAACCTTCGTTTTCCATGAAATACAAAGGAAATAGAACAGAATGTTCTGGTCATGCTTTTACGGGTAATTAAAGGTTATATTTTAAGGATCCAAAAGGATCGAACTCGAGAACCTGATCCATCCCATTCATTAACAAACTGATTCATTCAAAAGATATGACTCAAAGGCACAAATAATGCTCATGTAACATGCCAAAAAGAGTTTGTAATGCAGTACCATTCAGAAGTTTGGCGTCAGTCATTTTAGCAAGGACGCATTAAATTGATCAAATGTCTTAACTGTCATGTTTGATCAATTTAATGCATCAGTTATATTGTTTTTAAGGAATTAATACTTTCATTTAGCAATTTCATTTGAATTCAATTGATCAAATGTGACAGTGAAGACTAATAAAAATAAATACAATTTTGGTAACACTTTAGTATGGAGAACACATTCACTATTAACTACAACTTTTGCCTCAATAAACTCACTGCTTATTAATAGTTAGTTTTTGTAGCATTTAAGTTTAGGTATTGGGTAAGATTAAGGGATGTAGAATATAGTCATGCGGAATAAGGCATCAATATGTGCTTTATAAGTTCTAATAAACAGCCAATATCCTAGTAATATGCATGCTAATAAGTAACTAGTTAATAGTTAATAACTGAACCTTAAAATAATGTGTTGCCAAGATTTATATTGCATAAATTATTTTGAAAATATCATGGTTTTCATAAAAATATTAGGCAGCCCAACTGTTTCTTGAGCACCAAATCAGCATATTAGAATGATTGCTGAATGATTATATGACGCTGAAGACTGGAATTGGGATGCTGATACTCGTGTAAATGACTTTATAAAATATAATAAAATAGAAAACAGTTTAATCAAATACATGTAGCATTCGTGAGCATAATAGATTTTTGAATGGAAGTGTGTGTCCTCTTTGAAGCCTTTGTATAGAGCGACCAATGTAATATTCCAAATTTGATGTTGATGTTCCACAGAACAAAAAAAGTTCTACAGGTTTGGAACGCCTTGAAGGTGAATAGATGACAGCATTTTAATTACAGGGTGAACTATCCCTTTAAAGCACAGTGGCATCAGAAATATCATCACCGTACACCTGTGAACTCTTGTTCTGACAGCATCTTTTGGGATTATACGCTTTGTGATTCGTAGCAAAAGCAAACTCAGAACTTGTCAAAAAAAGAATAGCAATTTGATTTCAGAAATAACCTGCTGTCTATATCACTGTTGACTGCCATTAGGATAGGCTGTATTTTTTTACTCTTTCTGACTGCTGTCACCGCGCCTGTTCTCCTCTGTCTGCTCGGAGCGCTGTTTCCATTACTGCCTCATTGTGATGAGTAATTGGGGACTCTGTGTGCAGTCCTGCGTGAGCTCTTGATCTACTTAAAGAACCTAATAAGCCTGTATTCTGCAGCCCTGCTACCAAATAAGCACTGCATTCACCCGGCTTATTAGGAGGTTCACTTGATTTATTCATTCACTTGTGCATTTGTATGTAGGCTTGCGTATGCTATTAACATGAGATGAGAGTAAAAAAAAATCTATCTATCTATCTATCTATCTATCTATCTATCTATCTATCTATCTATCTATCTATCTATCTATCTATCTATCTATCTATCTATCTATCTATCTATCTATCTATCTATCTATCTATCTATCTATCTATCTATCTATCTATCTATCTATCTATCCATCCATCCATCCATCCATCCATCCATCCATCCATCCATCCATCCATCCATCCATCCATCCATCCATCCGGTTTAGATAATATGGAATATACACACTCATTACTGGGGAGTCACTAACTAAAGTAGAGGTGCTACTAATTTAACCAACTAGAAAAAACTTAAATATGATTGTCTTCCAGTATTGTTGGCACATTTGTTGCTAATACTATTGAACAACGTAAAAACATTTTACAAAGGTAATTGTTTTCCTCCAAAGTGACTTACAAATGAGGAGAAAACATAATTTACCACAAAAGAGTGGAACATTTTAGCAGTTAAAGGGTTAGTTCACCCAAAATTACAATTCTTTCATTAATTATTCACCCTCATGCCGTTCGACACCCCTAAGACCTCCGTTCATCTTCGGAACACAAATGAAGATATTTTTGTAAAAATCCGATGGCTCAGAAAGACCTTCATTGGCAGAAATGTCATTTCCTCAGGCAAGACCCTCTAAATACGTTAAAAAGTCAATTTCACTACAGTGGTTCTGCAATCATTTTATCAAACGATGAGAATAGTTTTTGTGTGCAAAAAAACCTTAATAACGACTTATATGAAGCTTCGCCACGTGATTTCAGCAGTTTGGCGGTTTGACAAGCGATCCGAATCATGAATCCATACGCTGATTCATTAGCTCCGAAGCTTCAGGAAGCAGTGTTTTGAAATCGGCCATTACTATATAAATCATCATTTAGGGGTTTTTTTTGTGTATGAAAACAATTCTCTACGCTTCATAAAGTTATTGTAGAGCCACTGTAGTGAGATGGGCTTTGTAACGCCGTCTTTAGTGCCTTTAATGGGTCTTGCGAGAGGAAATGACATTGCGGCCAATGGAGGCCTTTCTGAGCCATCGGGTTTCAACAAAAATATCTTCATTTGTGTTTTAAAGATGAATGGAGGTCTTACGGATCTGGAACAGCATGAGGGTGAGTCATTTATGACAGAACTTTTGGGTGAACTAACCCTTTGAGCTGAATGTTTTAATTGAAAAATTGGAGAAAAACATTTTTACTTTTATACTTTTTTGGTTTGACTGTATATTATATATATATAATTGTACAAATAGATGTATATATGTGTAGATATATACAAATAATTCTATAATTTACTCACCCTGTTCATCCATGTAACATGTATCCATGTTTTTTTTAATTAAACAGAAAATGTCAGTTTTTGTTTGACTTGATTCTGTATTATTGATTAGTATTCTTGATGACTAATGATTATTGGTTAAATACATGCATCTAATTTAAAGCTGTCACCATATTTAACATTCTTTGTGGAACATAATTCAATTGTTTCTTACTGTAATCAATTTGACGAATCATTAGTTTTTCATTCTGTGTTCACTTCCTTAGCTCAACCCTCTGGCCAGTCAGGCAGCGGTGGCCGCGGCAGCAGCGATGGGTTCAATTGCCGGGTCGCAGGTGTTTGGTAACGCTCTCTCCAGCCTGCAGGGGGTCACTGGACAACTGGTCACCAATGCTCAAGGACAGGTAAATAAACAAAGAAACAAACAGCACATTCAAAAGATCATGCACACATGAAATGCACATGTAAGCGGAAGTCTGCCGCACATTAATCGCAGAACTATAAGACGAAGTACAAGTAAACATGGAGAAGAGTTCTGAAGTGGTATGAACAGGACTTTCTTTATTAGTGTAATGTTACTCAGATATCTAAATCCAGTCTTTAGTACTGACCTTCGTGCCCCGTCTTTAGCCATGTTAGAGCGAGCCAGAGAGGGGCGTCGTGTTTAGATTGGACAGCCGTGTGGGAGTGCAGGGGATAAAATGCTGACCTTGTCATATTTACGGGGCCGGCTGCAGAATTGTTCCATCAGTATCCAGAGGCTTGAACGATGAGGCTTGTCAGACCAGGGCCCTATCTAATGAATCATCTTATCGCAGGTGCGCACCGCTCCCATATTAAAGGAAAGATTGTATAGCCAATGTGCCCTTTCACGCTACAAACAGCATTATTTACCTTAACCCTTGTCTCATTCCCCTCCTCGCATTGACACTTTTTCTTCTGTAATACGATGGAAAGCATCGTTTGAGAAATTGCATGCTGGGGGCCTCTTTATGTAGCCGACCCACTCTTATTGAAGGGTTTATGGGCGCTTTTAACAGTTTTGGCTGTAAATGTAATCAAAAATATCTAATGAGGTTTTATATGTAAAAGGAACCATATGCACAGTGAGGACGGCACAATAAATCAGCTTATCAACTTTTAACAGGCAGGAGAAAGTGGTCTCTATATCTTTTGCTGTTGACGTTAAAGGCAATGCGTCAAATCAAACTTATCTATAATCTAGTAGAAATTAGCCACTTTAGGCAGACGCATGTGGATATATACATTTATACACACAAAAATATATTTAATAAACATGCACTGCGATTCAAAAGGTTGCGTTCAGTAAGATTTTTTTTGGTAACAATTTATTTTAAGGTTCAGTTATTAACTAATGCTAATTAACTTATTAGCATGCATATTACTAGGATATTGGCGGTTTATTAGTACTTATAAAGCACATATAAATGTCTTAATCTGCATGACTATATTCTACATCCCTTAATCCTACCCAATACCTAAACTTAAATGCTACAAAAACTACCCTACTAATCAGCAAGGATGAATCCCGTTGATCAAAAGTGACAGAATGTACGACATAATGACATAAAGTAAGACATCATTTTACAAAAGCTGTTTCCACAAAAACAATAATTGGTTTTTGACATTGAACTATTTTCAACATTGAAAATAAGAAGAAATATTTCTTGAGCTCCAAATCAGCATATTAGACTGTTTTTTGAAGTATCATGTGACACTGAAGACTGGAGTAATGATGCTGAAAATTCTGCTTTGCATTACTGGAAATACTTACATTTTAAAAGATATTAAAATAATAGAAAATAGAAAAATGTCTTTCTTGTATTTTTTATCAAATAAATACAAATAAACAAATTCTATATAATAAGATACTTCTTTCAATAACGTCTCGGTTACGTATGTAACCCTCGTTCCCTGAAGGAGGGAACGGAGACGTACGTCAGAACTGAACCGACGAATTGGGATCTGCCCTCAGAGACCAATTCGTCGGTTCAGTTCTGATGTACGTCGAACGTGACCGACTGAAAGGGAACATAAAATAAATCTTACTAACCCCAAACCTCATACTATATATAAAATGTATATTGTTTTTATGTGTGTGTGTGTGTGTGTGTGTGTGTGTGTGTGTGTGTGTGTGTGTGTGTGTGTGTGTGTGTGTGTGTGTGTGTGTGTGTGTGTGTGTGTGTGTGTGTGTGTGTGTGTGTGTGTGTGTGTATGTATATATATTTTTTTTTATTTATTTTTTTTTTCTTTAATTATTATTATTAAAACTACATACCGGTATCTATACAGTATATGTATGTACTCTTTTACTTGTTAAAATTATATGGTAGCATAACAATGTCTCATTTGTTAACGTTAGTTAATGTTAACAACATTAGGTAATTATTCATCTTTGTTAATGTTAGTTAATAAAAATCCAGCTCTTCGTTTATTGTACATGTTAGTTCACAGTGCAATAACTAATATTAACAAATACAATATTTGATTTGAATAATGTATTACTAACTGTTGCCATTAACTGAGATGAATATATACTGTAGAAGTATTGTTAGTTCATGTTAACTAAAGTAGTTAACTAATGTTAACGAATGAAACTTTATTGTGAAGTGTTACCAATTCTATTTATTTTGCTGTTAAAGAAAATGTTTTTCCATTCTGGTACAATGTTGGGTCACCATATGATATCCAATCAAAAATAAAGGGTTAATAACGACAGTTTTTAGATATAACCTAAAACAAATTAAATCCTGTAGTTGTTCAGTGTATGATAAATCATCAGTCGTGTGAGAACCCGGCAAGTGTGTGCATGTGTACGGTAGATGTTACTTAACAAACTGGTATGGCCTTGTCTATACTGAAAGTGCCTGCGGGGCTTGGCTGGACGTATTGGCATGGCGATGCCGTTGATGGGATGCGCTGTGTTTGTAGTGTCGTGGCGGCTGACACTGGCTGACATAATCAGGTCACTGAGACGGTCAAAGCCCAGGGCTACAGGCTCTGCTCTCGACCTTATTACTGAGGCACATTATTCAGTCTGAGCCTGCTAAAACACCCACCACCCTTTTGAGCCTCGTCCCCTGCCCTTCTTTTGCTTTTAACATTAATATGATACTAATACAGGCCGCAGACGTGGCCAGGGGAGCAGCAGATGCTGCCACAGATCAAAAAAAAGAAAGAAAAAGGAAAAGGTTGGAGTGAAGGGGTGAGGCAATGTGTTGTTTTAGACTGAAGCAGTCTTTGTTGATTTAGCTCTAATGTTGGCCTGATAGTAGATTACTAAAATAACACAATTCTGGCCATGTTGCTTTAAGCATAGTCTATAAGTAGCAGAGTTTTCCCTCAGCTGCCACACAGCTGAATATTGCCTCGTTTGGGATGAAAAGTTGCAATGGTGTCTTAGAAAAAGGATGTGCATTGTGTTTGTGGAGGATTGAGTGTTAATGGTTACAATTGAAGGAAATATAGTATAGTGAATGTCACCGTTCCCAAAGTCACCTTTATTTATATAACGCTTTTTACAGTACAGATTTGTTCCAAAACAGCTTTACAGTGAAAACAGGAAAATAGTGCAACAAAGTTTGTTTTGGCTGTACAGCAGCTCTAGAAGAAAAAAGTGTCATAGCCCAGCTTAAGTAAGTTCAGTGTTGATTAATTTCTATTGTAAAAATCATTAGATATCAATTCAGTTTGTTTATCTATACAGCAGCTCAGTTCCATTCTCACAAAATGTGCCAATGCAGGTAGATAAAACTATATTGTTGAATATTAAGTGTACCCGTTACTGCAACTGAGAATTAACACATATCCAAATAAACATGTTCATTTTACTAGAATAGGACAGTTTGATATGTTTAACTGTATTATTTACATTTTGACAAATAATAGGCTTTATGTAGCCTGATGTGGTCATACTCAATTCAAGTGAGAATATGTGTCTGATACTGCTCCATTGGGCTGTGATTATGGGGCGTGTTTAAACCGAACCAGGAAAGACATCATTTTGGATAGACCTACAACCAATCAGAGCAACGAAGCAAAGCATAACGTTAGTTGTCAAATGTCAACAGAACTCAACTGCACTGTGTTGCCAAGTCTGCATTTTTTTCCCCGCGTGTTGTTTTCCATGTCCACGGGCTGAAGCGACCTCAATTATGTGATCTATAGACCCATAAATGTGAATTTTAGCAGGCAACCTTGCCAAAATAACACACATTTTACCCTCCAAAAGCCATTTTTTTCCAGAGAACCCCCCTGAGAAGCTATTGTTTTGGGCTGGCGGGTTTTGTTGTAAAAACTTGGCAACCCTGTCTGCACGTGCGCTGGAATAAACGATCTGCATACGAATGCATAAACAAGTTCTCCGTTTAGGATTTGAACAAATTCAATCCAAATGCCTTTGATGATGTAGATCAGGGGTGTCCAACCCTGCTCCTGGAGAGCTACCGTCCTGCAGATTTCAGTTCTAGCACTGCTCCAACACACCTGTCTGTAATTATTTAGCTGGTTAGTTAGATAATCATGATTATCATGATTAGCTGGTTCAGATGTGTTTGATTCAGGTTGGAGCCAAAATCTGCAGGACGGTAGCTCTCCAGGACCAGGGTTGGACACCTCTGATGTAGATGATTACTTTACTGTTTATCATCTGTCTATGATTTTCTAAAGCCCGCCATGACAATTTCATGGGTCCGGACAGTTTCTGTTTGGGCATAATTATTCCTCTATCGAACGAGTCCAGATTGAACTGCTTGAGCTCAAATGTTGTGGGCAGGGCTAAGTTAGGCTGGCATCCAGGCTCTTTATGCCAAACGTCGCATGAAAAACGGGAAAACAGGTCTCACTGCATCTACTTGTACGATAGTACAAACTGATGCCGTTATCTTTGGTCTTAAGTTAACCTAGCTAGTTCTTTTTATTGTTGCCTAAATGGTAGTAAGAAGAAGAAAACTAATAAAAAGATACTCACATCACATATGCAGACATTACAGCAGTATTTGCTAAAACTGTCCTCTGCCATCTACTCTTAAGTCTAGTCATTCATCTTTTAGATGAAAAACAAAAAATGTTTTTTGCTTAGAATTAAATGAGTAGCAAAATCTGAAAGTTTTTCACCCCAGTGACTTGAACAGAATTGAGACTTAACCCAATTGGTAGCAATCACATTATCTCTCTTGGGGGCGACAGTGGCTCAGTGATCCATGTAGATTGTCTACAAACCGGAAGGTTGGTGGTTCGATCCCCGGTTCCACCTGACCAAGTGTTGAGGTGTCCATGAGCAAGACACCTAACCCCAACTGCTCCTGACGAGCTGGATGGCGCCTTACAAGGCAGACATCGCCGTCGGTGTATGAATGAGAGAGTGAATGGGTGAATGTGAGGCAAGATGTAAAGCGTTTTGGATGGCCATAAGGTCTGTTAAAAGCGCTATATAAATGCAGCGAAGCTGATTGCATCATGGTTGCATCAGAGGCCAATGAGCTACGACTCAAGATGCAATTACCGGTAGTGTTGCTGCTGTTAGCAGTCTGCAGCACGCTTCCAGAAACCCTCCACCTTCCCCAGCTCCACTTGTGTAGATCTGCTAGGGGGGTATTTCATGTATGTTATATGTGCAGCAGCATATAACCCTGTAACCCAAGACTGCTTTCCCACCGAAGCAAAGCAGGGCTGAGCCTGGTTGCTGCTGGTAGAGGTGTTAGTGAGGCCAGCAGGGGGTGCTCACCCTGTGTGGGTCCTAATGCCCCAGTATAGTGATGGGGACACTATACTGTCAATGAGCACCGTCCTTCAGATGAGACGTTAAACTGAGGTCCTGACCCTCTGTGGTCGTTAAAAATCCCAAAAATCCCTGGCCAAATTTGCCCATTGGCCCCTCTCCATCATGGCCTCCTAATCATCCCCATAAAATAATTGGCTTAATCACTCAGTTTTCTCTCCACCAATCAGCTGGAGTGTGGTGGGTGTTCTGGCGCAATATGGCTGTCAGGTGGATGCTGCACATTGGTGGTGGTTGAGGAGATTCCCCCTTCTATGTAAAAGCGCTTTGAGTGCCAAGAAAAGCGCTATATAAATGTAATGAATAACTATTATTCCGGAAAGACCAAATCAGAGCAGTTAGAGCATTAACAATTGAATTGGTATATATCCAATCCCCCCAAAAGAGTTTTCATGACAGAAATAGAGTCCTATCATACACCCGGCTCAATGCAACACCAGGCATGACGCAAGTGTTTTTATTTTGCTAGGTTCAGCCCTATGCAGTTATCATTTTGACGTCCAGCGCCACATTGTTTGAATAGCAAATGCACTCGCGCCCATCTGTTTGCCCATGGGTGTGCTGGTCTAAAAACGAGGTGTGTTCAGGCGCATTGTTGGCGCGCTGACCGCCAACCTGGTCTAAAGTCAATATCTGGTCTAAAGTCAATAGTGCAGTATTGTCTTATTTAAAGGGTGCATTATACACTCTGCTTATTACACACACAGGGACACACAGCAGCACACAAGCATTTTTAAATATTTAAAATAAAAGGATTCCTCTCTGGAGAAGCGATCAGTCTTTCTGTTTGCAAATTCCGCACGTACATAGCAAATCCGCTATGGTGCAAGCGCGACTGGCTTTTTAAGGGAATAGGAGATGACACTTTGATTGGTTTAATGCAAAAAACACCCATGAATTATTAAAGGGATAGTTCAACTCACCCTCACGTTGTTCCAAACCTGTATGAGTTTCTTTGTTCTGCTGAACACAAAAGAAGATATTTTGTAGAATGTTTGTAACCAAGAAGATAGAGCAACCATTGACTGCCATATTAGGGGAAAAAATACTATGGTAGTCAATGGTTGCTCTATCTGCTTTGTTACAAACTTTCTTTAAAATATCTTCTTTTGTGTTCAGCAGAACAAAGAAACTCTTACAGGTTTGGAACATCTTGAGGGTGGGTAAATGATGACAGAATTTTAATTTTTGAGTAAACTTCTTTAAGAGACTATCCCTTTAAGAGACTAGGTACAACCCTTATGGACCTTGTGCCTGGCGCACCGACCATTTTTTCCATCTTTAAAATAGCAAGTGGATTCAGACCATGTGAACCTAAGTGAACCTGCACCATGTGCTTCATAGTAATACTGTTTTAGCATTAGAATCCAGAAGTCATGTTAAAGGGTTAGTTCACCCAAAAATTAAATTGCTGTCATTAATGCCTCACCCTAATGTCGTTCCACATCCGTAAGACCTCCGCTCATCTTCAGATACAGTTTAAGATATTTTATATTTAGTCCGAGAGTGTATCCAAGTGTATACACACTATACTGTCCATGTTGAAAAAAGGGAATAAAAACATCATCAAAGTAGTCCATATGTGACATCAGCTGGTTAATTAGAATCTCTTGAAGCATCGGAAATACATTTTGGTCCAAAAATAACAAAAACTACGACTTTATTCAGCATTGTCTTCTCTTCCTTGTTTGTGTTCAAACCTCAAATAAAGATTCAAACAGTTATGAATCAGTGAATCGATCAATGGTTCGGATCGCATGCCAAACTGCTGAAATCACATGACACTGGCGATCTGAATCAATTCACTGATTCATAACCGTTTGAATCTTTATTTGAGGTTTGAACACAAACAAGGAAGAGAAGACAATGCTGAATAAAGTCGTATTTTTTGTTATTTTTGGACCAAAATGTATTTTCGATGCTTCAAGAGATTCTATCAGCTGATGTCACATATGGACTACTGTGATGATGTTTTTATTCCCTTTCTGGACATGGACAGTAGTGTGCATACACTAGTGTGAGGTCTTATGGGTGTGGAATGACATTAGGGTTGTTAATGACATCAATTTCATTTTTGGGTGAACTAAACCTTTAATAATTTGCCATTGAGCTTTAGATATAATTTTATCTCATAGAAAATAATTTCTGGTTGTTTAACCATATTGCTAAGCAGTTGATAACTTTGACCAAGACTGCATCAGCAAATGCAGTGTTTGACCGTTTCTGATCTGTGTTTCTTTCACAGTGACGGGTGTTAGAAGTTTGGAATTCTCTCTCAATATGTGTCCTCATCCTATTCCCCTCCAAACAGCGGGCAGTAGGGCAGAAAATGGGCAGGGATATTGCCTGGTGGCCATGGCTAACACTGTAGATTGGCCTGGCTGCAGGAAGAGATGACATTCCCTGGGAATCACTGCCAGTATAATCCTAATGAGTTCTGCTCAAAGAGGAGAAACAGAGAGAGAGAGAGAAAAAAAAAGTAGGAAGGAGAGATGAACGCTCACCACTGTGTAAAGCACGTATAAAGTGCAGAGGCGCAAAAGCAAGTCAAAAACAGACGTATGACACAATATATGGACCCTTTAGAATTTACTTCATAGTAATTATTTTATCTCCTGCCATATCAGGCAGGTGTTTCTCATGCGGACAAAATACATGATCAGATTTAAGAGCGTAGCACAGGCTCATGCTGGATTGGTTGACAATGTTTCAGGAGATTGTTTACATCAAACACCCAACGTGATCGAGTCACAGGCAAAGTCCACATATGTTTTACACGGTTTGACCAAATCAGATGGATTTTTATTTGCTACTTATAAGGATTCATGAGGAACATGTCAACTCTAACATGTCAGACATTGAAGGAAACCATTTTAAATTTAATTTATCCTTCTGCATAATTTTGTTCCAGCTTAGCTGCTTTATTTTAGACAAACATCATACATACATACATACATACATAAACAATTTCAACCAACATCAACCTAAAACCTTACAGGGATAGTGCTCTCAAAAATGAAAATGAATTTTTTATTCACCCTCATGCCTAGATGTCTTTATTTATTCTGAGGAACCTAAAAGAAGAAATGTTAAATAAATGAACTGTTGAAGTCAGTGTGGTTTAAAACAACATTAAGTTCCATAGATTTTTGTTTTCCTTTTCAAAATATTAGTGCTGTCAAATCAATTAATCGAGATTAATCAAATCCAAAATAAAAGTTTGTGTTTACATAATATATGTGTGTATACTTTGTATAACTATTATTCATACACTGTAAAAAAATATTTAGAAAAAAAGTTCCCTAGTTGCCTTAAAATTTTGAGTTAATACAATGAATTTTTTTTGAGATTCGACAACCTTTAATAAAATATTATTATTAGCATATTGGGTAATTGTGTGTGTTTTATTTCTGATAACGCAGTGAAACATGCCAAATAGTGCTATTTTCATGTTTTTTTTAATTATTTTTTTATGTGGTTCAGATACAATAATATTTTGAGTTTCTATTTATTAAACAAATTTCCTTCATTGTATCAACTCAAATTTTTAATTTCAATAAACTCAAAATTATAGGGCAACCAGGTTACTTACTTTTTTAAGTTAAACCAACAAAAACCAACACATTTTTTTTACAGTGTATACACACACACACACACACAGATGCATGTATATATTTAAGAAAAAAAATATTTTATTCTAAAATATTTCTATATTTATATATATATATATATATATATATATATATATATATATATATATATATATATATATATATATATATATATATATATATATATATATATATATATATATACATTTCTTAAATATATGCAGGAATCAGTGTGTATTTATATATAAATAATAATTATACCCAGTACACGCATATAATTGTATTTGTGTATAAATAAAAACTTTTATTTTATACGCGATTAATCACGATTTGACCGCTCTATGTTCCTCAGAAGAGGTCATATAGGTTTGGAACCACATGGTAGATGACAGAATTTAAATTTTTGGGTGAACTACCCCTTTAATTTTTATTTCGGAATTGTAATCCTCATTTAGGCTCCATATAAAGTAGACTTTGTTCTGTGTTATATAGGATGTTTATATAACTAGCTTTGACATATCCCTATTAAAAGGTTCTGAACAGATTGACGAGCCATCAAATTAAAATATTCAACTAGAAACACAGACATTTAGCAAACAATAAAGCAATAATGGTAAACTGCATAATTAAGTCTTGTTATAGTTATAGCCTTAAAGTATAATTGATTGCATAATTGAACTAGCGAAAGAAATCGAAACTCTGAAGCCTTATAAAATTATGTAGACATGCCATAAATGATTGAGACTCTTTTTGTTTTTACAGTGCTGTTTTTGCTTGAGGTTAATGCAGTGGCAGTTGTAAAAACAAAGTCTTGGATGCCACAGTAAGCTGAGAGCGCAGCGAACGTGGCTATTCAGAGCAGCCCGGGACAGTATGTAGCTGTCAGCTCGTGTGCTGTATTATTGCTTGTGTTAGAGCAGCCACTTAGTCCAATGAGAGTGAATAATTGAGCGGAACAAGCCCTGAGACAAGACGGCATGCAAATGCCATGTCGGGGGACACGAGCGCCACACCGCACAATAAAATATGCTAAGTGGCAGGAGAGAGGGCCGCAGAGGATTGAGAGGGAGCGATAAAGAGCGGCGGAGGGAGGGAGAGAGAGATAAATTATCTGTCGCTTAATGCGAAGCAACGCAACCAAATGAGCCGTGGTGAGGGTGAATTACACATAGCCGGCCCTCCTTTTTTCCACCGCTCCGTCGTCATTATGTCAAAGAGAGGAGGGAACAGGCAGAGGAGAGGAACGGTCAGAGATTATACAGATGCAGAGCTTGTTAGCGCAGCCGGGGGTCCGCTGGCAGGCGAGGGTAAATTATATGCGATAGATCAATGGCCCTTTTTCAGTCTAGGTGGTATATCAGACACGTGCACACACACAGACTAGCAGAAAAGCCCTTTTAACACTTTCCGTTCCACTTGGTTTTATTTGTTGTGGGGTTTTTACCTTTTATTATAGAATCAAACTTGTATCTAACAAGAGCGCCACAGCTCAATGTGCGTTCCACTAGGTTGTCAGTCTTTTTTCATAAAATTAAGCAATGTATTTTAATATATAGCACCACGGTCAATTGATTAATCATGATTAATCGCATTCAGAATATAAGTCTGTGTTTACATAATATATGTGTGTGTACTGTGTATAATTATTATCTATATATAAATATACATAAGGGACATTGTAAACTTGCAGCTCACATACATTTAATATATTTATATAATTTATATTATATATAAATATAAAAAAAATCTTAAATACATGCATGCATATATTATGTAAACACAAACTCGTTTTTGATTAAGGATGCGATTAATCAAACTACTGATGTTCACATTGTAAAGCCATTAAAACAAACATTGGTGGACAGTCATATTATTTGTACATTATACTTTCATTTTATTGCATTTTAATGTGGGAGGGACTGTCTTCACTTTAAAATAACTTAATATTGAGATTTTGTTTTAAATCAAGGCAGATTAAACATTTTGACAAAACATTTTTTGAATTCATACAATAATCTCCTGCCTCTAAACCAAGTGTAAATACATATACCGATATTTACAGCCCATTTTACTATCATTATGTGACAGTTTCAAATGAAAATAAATATTCAATCATGAAATAAACTGCTGGGCTCGACCCTTTTTAACTATTTTTAATGGATTCATTTAGCATAAAGGCAGTTCTATCCAGCTTTTTTCCAAAAAGCCTTCAGCGTTTTAGATTATAGGGGGCACTTCCATTTCGGGTGAAATTCAACGCAAAAAGACTAAAGTAAATCATTTCCAATCAGAAAGTTGCACTAGAAATAATCCTCCGTTGGACCACCCTAACTCCCAGGGGTCGGCAAAGTCGCCGGAGACTTCACCTCAGGTTTTTTTCTTATCAGTGTAAAAGAGACTCAAATGTGCTAAAGCGGACACGGCCACAGAGAGCATGTTCTTTTCAAAGGCTAATTCTGACACATTCTGTAACATTTCCTTCATTTTCTATTTACAGATGCTAGGAGAATAATGTAATGCTTGGTATTTTAATGTGACGTGATATAACAAGTATATTTTGTGGAAAGGGCTTTTTTAGTAGCTGAATTCTTTTCATCCTGATTATTTTCTTTTTTTCCCCCTTTGTATTCTGAAGACAATACACTGCACATTTGTGGTCGATTCTCCCAATTTAATTTATGATTATGATACTTTGAAATGTCCTTTTAATGTTTGATGGTTAAAGGGTTAGTCGGATAATGTCATCTCATTGTACCCAGATTTGGAAAGTGCTTATTATTGCATTCATAGAGCGAACCTTTCGCAGATTGTTTACAGTTAAACAGAAGGTGCTCCCACAATTTGCGCAAAGTTTCATGGGGCATAGGAAAGATAGCACTACTCTCCTCCTGAAACACAACTGGCACCCATTGGTCCGAAATTAATCGTCCTTCAAAAGTCATTTCAAAAGTTATTATATTTTGAGGACAAAGAAAAACTGGTGTCCTCCATGGAATGTGCAATTATGAATCTTGCATAAGAAGATACTTAAGATATACTATAAGATAACTTTTTGCCGTTCAAAAGTACAATAATCTCCTGCCTCTAAACCAAGTGTAAATACATATACCGATATTTACAGCCCATTTTACTATCATTATGTGACAGTTTCAAATGAAAATAAATATTCAATCATGAAATAAACTGCTGGGCTCGACCCTTTTTAACTATTTTTAATGGATTCATTTAGCATAAAGGCAGTTCTATCCAGCTTTTTTCCAAAAAGCCTTCTGCGTTTTAGATTATAGGGGGCACTTCCATTTCGGGTGAAATTCAACGCAAAAAGACTAAAGCAAATCATTTCCAATCAGAAAGTTGCACTAGAAATAATCCTCCGTTGGACCAACCTAACTCCCAGGGGTCGGCAAAGTCGCCGGAGACTTCACCTCAGGTTTTTTTCTGACACATTCTGTAACATTTCGGTGTCGATAAGATTTTTATTCAGTACGGATGCGTTAAATTGATCCAAATAGAACTAAAATGTTACAAAAGATTTCTATTTCCAATAAATGCTGTTCTTTTGACATTTCTATTCATCAAATAATCCTTAAATAAGTTAATCACAGTTTCCAAAAAAGTAGTTAAATGTATTGAAAATAATAAAAAATGTTTCTTGAGCGCAAAAATTAGCATATTGAAATGATTTCTGAAGGATAATTTGACACTGAAGGCTGGGGTAATGATGCTGAAAATTCAGCTTTGCCATCACAGGAATAAATTACCTTTTAAAATATATTAAAATAGAAGGCTTATTTTAAATTGTAATAACATTTCACAATATTACTGCTTTTACTGTATTTTTTATTTAAAAAATATACGCAGCCTCTTTGACCATAAGACACTTCTTTCAAAAACAAAATCTTACTGACCCTAAAACATTTAATGGTAGTAAATGTCAGTTTTGATCTCATGGTGAGTAATATAAGTAATATGTGTATTATGTATAATAAATAAATCGTTTTTTATTACACAGTTACTTGACTCAAGCATTTTGATCTCCTGCATTAAAGTATTGCATGAGTATAGTTGTGGTGCACTTGGATGAAAGAGGCCTTAAGTCTTGCGGTTCCACTGACACAAACCCTTGTTGTGTGTGTCGGGAGGAGGCGTTGAGTCCTTTTCTCCTGCGCTGTTGTTCTACATGGCTCATTGAAGCCGTGGCCTTGAGAGGTAAAACAGTGCAGCTACAAAGGGTTATGGCCTTTGATCTGTGACAGCTGGAGAAAGGGGGTGCAGAAGACCAGTGAAAAGGATTGTGGGAGGAGGGCGTCCCTTATACTAGGACCAGAATCATGAAGGTCTGTGTGTTATCGGGGGACGAGTGGTTAAGAGGCTACGTTGTTAACTCGGCCCTTCTCTGCATTTTACACACACACACAGTTTTCCTCTGGTCTTATGATAGATAATACAGTCAGTGGTGTGCACCAGCACACATAAAGGTACTCAGAGCCTGACCTTTAGAGAGGAGCAGAGAGCACATTTTGTGTGGGGGGCTTTCATGTGCACATACTTATGTCTGTGTGTCGGCTATGTACGTTCAGCTAGTTTTGTGGTTCACTGCAAGTGGTAATGTATGAGTGTGTGTATGTCTTTCAAGCCTCTCTCAAAAATAAAAAGGTTATACAGTCTATTTTCTCCGCCCAGTACTAAGTAGCCCTCTATCCGGTAAAATCTGAGGGCTTTGATACTGTGACACTGATGAGGTCCTCAGAGTGTATGAAATACTCTAGTTCGATGTCTTTGTTGTTTTGTCAGGTACGAAGGTTATGAGTGTGACTACATGTTTTCGTCTTGTCCATTTCGTGTGACTCTTTTCCCGGCGTTTATGGAAATTTCCGTCATTTGTGAGAAAACCCTTCCCCACCATTGACGGAATTTTCCGGTTTTCCGTGTTTTCACTGTTATACGGTAGGGGGCGCTATGACCTATGATCTGACTAAATCAGTACTAAAGCTTCTGATCAAAACACATGCAAAGATGTTATATGTAATTATATATGCATATGTAAAATAAGGAGATCATCAACATTAAACAGCATATAAATCCAAACTACTTAATGTTAAATAGAACTATGCCAGCATTAGGGGAGTTGATGGATTCGATCTACTCAATCTGGGTTTTGATCATTGTTCCTATCCATGAATCCGATCCAGATGTAGTCTTTGACAAAAATTTGATTTTCTCAGCCTTTTGCTCAAAATGTTGTTTTTTTATGAAACTCACCCACATTCAAGTGATGATAAAAAGAATGCATGAAGGTAGAATAAAAGTAGAGGCTCTGTTCTTTCTCTTGACATATTGCGTGTTCAGATATTCATACAGTAAAAAAAATTCTGGGAGCCATGAAAATTTTGTAAAAATGATCAAAAACACTGGCAGTGGCTGCCAATTTTTTATTTAAAAAAAATAACGATTTCGGGGAAAGAGTTATTATTCTGTAGCATATATATGACTGCTTTTGTATAAGTATAAGTTAATATGCTTGAGTAAGATCAATCGATCAATCGATCAGTACGATTTTTTTGTAATAAATTAATTGGCCTACTTGTATTCCACAAGAATGCTTTTAATTGTTCAAAAGTAACCATAACCAGCACAAATGATTTCAACATAACAATAAGAAATGTTCCTTGAGGTCCAAATACGCAAATTAGAGTGATTTCTGAATGATCATGTGACACTGAAGACTGAAGTAATGACCAAGTAAAGTCCCTTCAAGAAAAAAAGTAATTTCACTCTGTGGCCATCTTTGAAACGCCTCTCGGGCAGATATTTCGGTCATGCAAGTACAGCGTCTATCTCTTTGAATGGGAAAATATCAAATTCTCCAAAGCTGTTCACCAAGCTCAAAAAAGATCACCAATAAAATCTAATAACTGTATCGCAAATTTTGTTTCAAAACGCTTATCATAAAAACAAAAAATAAAAAAGCCAATGAATGTGCTGTTGTATATGATGTTGTATATTGTATATTTGATTACTGAATGAATTGTTTAACCTGGTATTTTATTTCTCTTTTTCTGCCATTTTATAGATCATTGGTACAATTCCATTGATGCCAAACTCTGTAGGACCCTCCAGCCAATCAGGGGGCGGCACTCCCTCCCTGCAGGTCCAGCCAATCACACCACAGCTGCTGACCAATGCACAGGGTCAGATTATAGCCACTGTGATTGGCAACCAGATCCTGCCAGTGATCAACACCCAGGGAATCACACTGTCACCCATTAAACCTGGACAGCAGGTACGTAATGACCATTTAAAACAATAATTTCAAAAACTACTGTTGTGTATTGATGTGAAAATATGTGAAGGTTAAAAGGCAATATGCATTCAAATGCCAGAAAATAATGCATAATATGTCCAAATACACTATATCGACAAACATTTAGGGACGCTTGCCTTTACATGCATATGAACTTAAATGACATCCCTATCTTAATCCGTTGGGTTATGGAGTTGGCCCACACTTTGCAGATATACCAGCTTTAACTCTTCTAGGTTTAGGAGTGTGTTTATGGGAATTTTTGCCTATTCTTCTAGAAGCGCATTTGTGAGGTCAGACAATAATTTTGGATGAGAAGGCCTGGCTCACAGTCTACGCTCTCATTCATCCCAAAGGTGTTTTGTCGAGTTGAGGTCAAGCCAGTCAACTTCCTCCACACCAAACTCGCTCATACATGTATTTATGGACCTTGCTTTGTGCTTGTTTTTTTGCTTTATGTTGCACAGTAATGCTGGAATAGGAACTGTTCCCACAATATTTGGAGCATGAAATTGTCCAAAATGTCTTGGTATGCTGAAGCATTAAGAGTTCCTTACACTGGAACTAAGGGGCCAAGCCCAACCCCTGACAAACAACCCCACTTCATAATCCACCCTACACCAAACTTTACACTTGGCACAATGCAGTCAGACAAGTACCGTTCTCCTGGCAACCGCCAAACCCAGACTTATCCAAAGGAGTGCCAGACAGAGAAGCGTGATTCGTCACTCCAGAGAACACGTCTCCACTGCTCGAGAGTCCAGTGGCGGCGTGCTTTACACCACTGCGTCCGATGCTTTGCATTAAGGCTTGAATGCAGCTGCTCGGCCATGGAAACCCATTTCATGAAGCTCTCTATGCACTGTTCTTGAACTAATCCTATGGCCACACAAATTTTGGAGGCCTGTAGCTATGGACTTCTGGGCACTGTGAGCCTCAGCATGCACTGACCCCGATTTTATGTGGTCTATCACTTTGTGGTTGAGTTTCTGTTTTTCCCAATTGCATCCACTTTGTTATAATGCTACAACCAGTTGACAGTAGAATATTTAGTAGTGAGGAAATATAACAAATGGACTTACTGCACAGATGGCTAACTATCACGATACAACACTTGAATTTGGTGAGCTCCTGAGAGCGACCCACTCTTTCACAAATGTTTCTAGAAGTGTCTGCATGCCTAGGTGCTTGATTTTATACACATTTGTCCATTGAAGTGATTGGAAAACCTGGATTCAATTATGTGTAGGGGTGTCCCAATACTTTTGAAAATATGGTGTATTTACATAATAACCTATAATATAAAGCATAATATAGCCATAAACACATATAGCCAACAGAACCCACTCTACAGTCGAACAGTAACACTGTAATTCTCAGGCTTGCACCTATAATAATACATAGCAATAATCAAACTTTAATGTAAACCATCCTTAAATAACAATGATCAAACTCCTATATACAATAATAATCAAGAAACACGTAAGAATACACCTGTTAAAGAGCCTAACAACAGTGCAAAACAAAAGACTATAGAGACATGCATATTATCCCTCGTCCTACCCTATAATCTACAGCAGTCGGCTATAAAAGCATCTATAGGTCAACCTCATTTCTGTTGGAGCATCTCTGTGTCATATTTACTGGAACCTTTGATCACAGACGTAAACGCAGTAATGCATTTGTAATAATGTTTATGGATTCGTCTGCGTTTCAAATTGACTCGCGAACATTTCCATGCAGCGATAATTTATGGCTGTCAAACACAATGGCGGCAGAGAGATCCACCGAAGCTCGGTAATTCTCACAGACCTGTCGACAGTTCTGACAGTGTGTGCAACACTACTGACATCTCTCAGCATTCAAAGAAAAACACACTCACGCACAAACACACAGAGGAGAATTAATAGTGCAAGAGAACAGCAGAGAGAAGCCAACCCACTTTTAGACAGATGAGACGCTTGTTTCTTGAAGAGTGGAGATGCACCATCTACAAGAGGCGCTCGATGGTGCATAAAACATGAAAATGTATGGTGCCGCAGTCATGCCACATTGCCCATAATAATGACTCATATTGTAGCCACATAATTTTGATTTCTGGGCTCAGTAAACGTGTGTGTTTTCCTTTTCGTGTTAAGGTTTCGGTGCTGAATAGCCAGACGCTGTCGTTTCTTTTGTGTACTTGAAAGTATCTGACAGCCGTGTTCAGTGAGAAATTGCATGGGGAGTGAATGCAACCTCTAGCATCTCCAGCGGTCCGCATCTCTCATCTCTAATAAACAGGCATAAGAGTCTACATTTGCTTATTCTAATAAACAGACTCAACCGTTTTACCTAGTAAACAACCACAGGACAAAAATATTTCTCTCTTGAAACCCAAAAAATCTCTTTATTTTATTCTCTGTAGTGTGTTCAGATTTCATGTTCAAAATTGTGATGCTTTCTTAATAGTATAGTAAAACCATAAAAAACTATATATACATTTTTAATTAAAAAATGTATACATAAATTATTGCAAAGTTCTTTTTGCAATAGAAAAACTAAATTGGGGCAGTCTGTAAATGTTAAAATACTCTTTGTTTTAATAGTATATCTATTAATGTCACAATATATAATATATCACAATATATCTATTAATGTCATTTTAGTGTGAAAATATCAATATCAACCTTTTCTGTGTAAGATTATATACATATACACCAAGTGTTCGAGTAGTGTCCGAATTCATAGTATATTCGAAAAATAGGTGAAAAGTACTCAGAGGTGCGCATTCAGTGGGCATTTTACAATCTCATGAGGCCACGGAAGAGGATTTATAAATGAAAGTAAAGGAACGCAACTGACGCTGGAAGGTCGTGTTACAGTAACAACATGGCATATGTAGTCTGAATTCATATTCATTGATACTACCTATATTCATATAATATAGAACATGCATTTTTAACAATCAAACAAGTTAAAATCTTATGCAGTACCTAGCGATGTTGGATACACTGAAAGTAGCGCGATTAACCAAAGGTGACCACAAAAAAGATGAAATCAACTTTGTAGCTCAAATAATAATTTTAACTGAATAATTAATGTGAGTGGTTCTATAAAAACTTTTTCTGCTTTTATACCTCAATCACTTTCATTGTAAGTGCTTTGCTCATGTTATTTAGTCAAAATGAATTTGCCACAATTCATTCCTTCTTTTTTTTTTTTACATCTACCATAGTACTAAGATTTTTCTAAATATTTTTGAATGAAGCCTCTTCTGCATTTATTTGATGAAAACGGTACATTTTAAAGTAATTTTTCTATTTAAAAATATTTTAAAATGTAATTTACTCCTGTAGTGGCACATTAAATCTTCAGCATAATTTCTCCAGTCTTCAGTATCTCCTGATCATTCAGAAATCATTGTATTATGCAGAATTTGTGCTTAGGAAACACTTCTTATTCTCAATGTTGAAAACTGTTGTGCTGCTTAATAGGTTTGTGGAAACTGTGATATTTTTTATTCAGGATCAACATTTTTTGAAATGGAAATCTTTTGTAACATTATAAATGTCTTTACTGTCCCTTTTTATAAATTTCCTTTGAGAATAAACTTATTAATCTTACTGACCCCTCTGACTTTTGAACAGTAGTGTATGTTCTGTTCTCCTAGTGTGTGTAACTTAACGCGTGTGCATTTCCACAGCTGCCACAGGCCGGCCAGACTTCACAGGCTCCTCCAGTGTCTCAGCCAAGTCTGCTCCGAATGCCCCACAGCCAGAGCCCCCTCCGCCAGGCCTCTTCCTCCTCCTCAACATCATCGTCCTCATCCTCGGCCCTCAGCGTCGGCCAACTAGTCAGCAGTGAGTGTGCGCTGTATCTCTTAGCTGATCCACTTTTACTACGCATAAACATTTACAATGAGTTGACCGTTTTTAGATGTTTTCATATGCAAGTGTTAACGAAAATAGGCTGCCTTCCTTATTCTGGTTTTATCCGATTTTAGTTGATTCTGTCATCTAGCTGACCAAACTCTAGACCTAATACATGGAAGGTTGTGTTTAGAGCGGCTTTGGCCTCCAAAAGCACCACATATAAATCACTCCCTCCAGCCTGTCAGAGCCACGGCGGCCCTTTTAAAAACTGTTTTACTTAGATAAATTCTCATTTGTCATAGCCAATTGGCCTAAACCCATCTGCAGTGGAGTTTTAAATTCAATAAACAGGAAGTTGCCATTGATCAACTTGCTGTGGATATAACCAATGGACTTTGGTCGTGTTTTATCCCCCCCCCCCCCCCTTTTTTTGTTTTGTTCAAAACATACACAATACCTTTAGCATTCTCTATTCATTTCATCAGTTTACCGCCGTGGCGCAGCTCTCCATGCCAGATTGTGTTTGTCGCGATGTCCTTGGCTAACGTTAATTCCCCAGAACATGTTTTGAATGGAGGGGGGAAAAAGTCTGACTGACCCCACAGCCACCACATTCAGCTCAGATGGAATAAATGGCGTATTTCAAGGACCGTACACTATTTGCATTTGGGAAATCTTTTTTTTTGTATTTTATTTGATGAGGTGGATATCATGATAACTACTGCATTTTGAAAATCAATTGTTTAGACAGTAAATGATTTGGTCATGGTTGTCCTTTCAGGGTCAAATTCTTTGAGTATTATTAAAAATGAATTCTTTTCAACAGTTCAGCTATGAAAAAACGTGCGTTGACAATTTGTCATAAATCATTATTATGTGGTCAAAAAGACAAAACTGCTGCATCTAACAGGAATTTTCAATATTGCATGGGAGCAAGTTCAGGTTTCAACAACTAATTTGCATATGGGGAGTGACAGGGTGCTGGTTCAATAGATTTTGACTTTAAATATAGCTGATGGATTCTTTTAATAATTCATTCATAATGACGTCCATGAATTATTTAGTCGGCCAAATTTTTCTTATGTAAGCAAGGATGTAAGACCACCTGGCAGTGATGTATAATGCCCAATCACGTTTTATTAAACTAAAATTGCACAAAATAAAATCTATAGACTAAACTATAGACTCGTAGCTGTTAAATGAATCCGATTTAAATTGAACCTCTGCATACCTCTGTCTTTCATAGCAAAATGCGCATGTAAACAAAAGAACGGCATAAAAATGAACGTGCATTGCTTTAGAGTCCTATTCACATAAGCATTCATTTTGGAAGTGAAATTCCTAGCTTGTCTAATAAGAACCGATTTCAATGTAGTGCTGACTGGCATTCACCCTTACTATTATAAATCATAAACCTTTGTCAAAGTCATATTAGAACAAAGTTAGTGCACTTATATTCAGTTCTGAATTTAGTCTATGAAGACTCAAGACATTCCTGTTATATTAGAAAACATGAATGCAAGGTATTGAAATAGTAAAATGACAATTATTTAATCGAACATCTTTTAAGCAGATGCTTGAAAGGTTTTCGATGTCAATATTGTTTTGTATTAAAAATTGGGAGAAATCCACAATTAATGGGTTAGTTCACCCAAAAATGAAAATTATTTCATTAATTACTCACCCTCATGTCGTTGGACACCCGTAACACCTTCGTTCATCTTCAGAACACAAATGAAGATATTTTTGTTGAAAGCTGTATAAGGGCATAAAAGGCACTAAAGACGTCGCTACAAAGTCCATCTTACTACAGTGGCTGTACAATAGTTTTACAATGCGACGAAAATAGTTATTGTGCGCACAGAAATCTAAATAACGACTTTATCCACCAAGTTATTGACATGAACTTGACGCATACATCACCGGGGTAGCTCCACCGTTCGAATCATAGCGAATACATGACCCGGAAGAGGAGGACCGCCGCCATCGCGTGAGTTCACGTCCGAGACCTACATGGAAGACAATAACTTGGTGGATAAAGTCATTATTTTGTTTTTTTTGCGCACAAAAAACATTTCCGTCGCTTCGTAAAATTATTGTACAGCCACTGTAGTGAGATGGACATTGTAATGACGTCTTTAGTGCCTTTTATGGGTCTTGTGGGTGGGTCAGTGGAAATATACTGAATGCCAATGGAGGCCTATCTGAAGCCATTCTCAGCCATCAGCTTTCAACAAAAATATCTTCATTTGTGTTCCGAAGATGAACGAAGGTGTTACGGGTGTCCAACGACATGAGGGTGAGTAATTAATTAAATAATTTTCATTTTTGTGTGAACTAACCCTTTAAGAGTGACATTACATTGTTTCAAGGTGATGAGGCTGTGTGAAAGGGGAGTTGCAGCTTTATTCTTTTCTTTTCTTTTTTATAGACCCTCAGACTGCACCCAGTGAGGTGGATGGTGTGAACCTGGAGGAGATTCGAGAATTCGCCAAAGCGTTTAAAATTCGCCGGCTGTCTCTGGGTCTTACTCAAACCCAGGTGGGCCAGGCTCTCAGTGCAACTGAAGGACCCGCTTACAGCCAGTCTGCCATCTGCAGGTATGGAGGACACCAAATTATATTATATTATATTATATTATATTATATTATATTATATTATATTATATTATATTATATTGTATTGTATTGTATTATATTATATTATATTATATTATATTATATTATATTATATTATATTATATTATATTATATTATATTATATTATATTAATTATATTATATTATATTATATTATATTATATTATATTATATTATATTATATTATATTATTATACAACTATCAGGATTAACTAAAGCAGTAAAAAATTAGCACTGAAAAGGCAAGGACAGTTATTTTTGACTTTTTTTATTGCATTTTTTAACATTGCATATTTTCTGACCTTAATGCATACGCTTTTGTTAGAGTTGCATATGAGGAGAGTATTTAAATGAATCATGCAAGGTGATTTACTAAGATCTGTGATCGCCATTTACTGGTGTTTGCGCCATTATTTACCCCCCAAAAACACATCTTAAACCAGACGTTAACTGATAAATTGCATTGGTCATTATGGAAATTATCCGGCTGTTCTTTAATCTGTGTGCGTCGTCAGTAGATCACGCGCAGAACTGTCTACTCCCATCGTCGCTCTTTTGGAATTGTGCTCTCATGCAAACATATTATAATTAGAGCTTTCAAAATTAGTGCGTTAACGCAAATTTATTTTAATAGCACAAAATATATTAACGCGCAATTAATGCATTAGCGCACATTTTCTGTTTGATTTGTGGCCTAGCCCGTAGTTGGAGAAATTGAGATAAGCCATAGATGTAAAGGATGCAACATTAATAGGGAAAGAAAAGGGTTAATATTAATATTACTATTCTAAACCAAAAGTGCAGTTATTGCCTGAAACGTATTCTGAATTTTTAAGCTTTGGCATAAAAGACATGAACAAGTTCTTTGATAAACATCTCTGACCTTTGATACATGTCTAGTCTTCATACTGTATTTTTGAGTATTATTGAATAAGTATGGTTTCACTATTAATAAACGTACATTTGTATAAAGCATGCATATTTGTCCATAATTATGGTGATTAGAGTATTAAAAACGTAATTTAAACTTAATTTAAGATACATTTACAACTGATAAAAAATGTGTGATTAAATTGTGATTAATCGTAAGTTAACTCATGACAATCATGCGATTAATCGAGATTAAATATTTTTATCAATTGACAGCTCTAGTTATATTATATATATATTTTAAAACTATCATAAAGTAGCTTTTTGTAAATATATATATATATATATATATATATATATATATATATATATATATATATATATATATATATATATATATATATATATATATATAAAATCAGGTGATAGTTTTACATACAAGTAGTACCCTATTTATATTTAATCACAAATCATTAAGATGTTAAAGAGAGATGTTAAACATTCATAACTAATGTGCAAAACATGTCAGATACTTCCAGCTATTCCAGTCTGTGCCCGTCTCCACTCATCTTTGCTATGTCTATATGAAAAGATTCATTTACTAATGTAAAATACATCAGCTGTGGTATTACAAGGAGCACTTAAACCACTTAATAATTTCTAAGGTCCATTGCCATGTATTCACACATGACATTTAGCTGAAAGGAACTTGACAAGGCATGACTTTTAATAAAACGTGGTGTTCCACAGTGCAACAGCGACATGCTTTTGGTCATAAACTAGGACATTATGTAGCATGAGTAAATTAAATATTTAACATCATCATTAGAGCACCAATTCTTTGTGCATTTTGAGGACTTCAGTGGTTACTGTATACATCAGGGGACACTTTGCACTAAAAAGGCCAAATGTGATGTCAGATTGCATTTATAAAGGATGCACAATATCTTAAGACACAAAACTTATGAGGCTTGTGCTATAAGATATAAATAAGAATAGGAAAAGGCAGGATAAATGCACTAAACCTATAGTGCAACTGCTGCATGATCAATAGTAGAAACTCTGAATATTTACTCTCAATCTGAGAAGTAAACAACTTAACTTGTTTTGGTCCAAATGTTGATTTGTAGTTACTGATTAATAAATTTAACGTAGCAGTCTAATAGTAATAGTCTAATACTAATAGTGGTAATAATAGTAATAGTCTAATGCAAATGACTGGTAGATGAAGTAATTGCTAAATTACTTATAGTTAGTAGAATGTCTAAAATGGATCATCAAAATAAAATGTTACCATGTATTAGAGTTGTGTAATATATTGTTATCAATATTATTATCAATAATAATATATAATCAATAATCGCTTTGGGTGTACAGTAGTACATATGAAAGCGCTATATAAATGCCTCATTCATTCATTCAATATATCTGACATTTATAATACATCTCACAACAAAAACATGGGATTTGTTCCAAAGGGTTTCCACAGGTCTTAAAAAAGTCTTAAAAAGCCTTGATTTGACCACAATTTAAGGCCTTTAAAATGTCTTAAATTGGATCATCAGAAAGTCTTAAAGGGGTACTTCAGTGCTGGGATGATGAATCTGTATTTAAACTGGCTCTTCAATGTAGTAGAAATGTGATTTTTTTTTTTATATTTATTTGGTGCTTTCTAGACTGAGAAAAGACAGAAAATGCATTTTTGTCTCATGGGGATGAAAGACTACAATTCCCAGAATGCTTCGCTGCCCTGTGAGGCCATTCCCAAAGCCACCAACTTGATTACTGTGACTGAGTTGAAGACACTACAATTAAAAACTGAATGTGTCTGTTCAATATAATGAGTGAGTCACCGCGTGAGTATCACAGCACTGAGCACTAACTGCAGGAGTCAGATAAATGAGCTGATGAGCTCTCATGATGAAGGCTGAGGTAATCGCGACTACACTCGCGGCTTACATTCACAACGCAAGTTCAGTCTGGTGCGTTTCAGTTCATGCCTTTGCAAGCTTAACTTTCATAGAAATTAATTTGAAAAATTAAAAGACTTACATTGCTCACCATAGCTCTGCTTAAATGAGTGCCTGTAGCTGCGAGCTGAGCTCTGAGTGTGATCTCCATCCCCCATGTGCGGGTTCAAAACATGCGGAAATGGCTCCCTCTGCTGGCTGTAGTCTTTAACCTTTGGCCAAACATTTCTCCTATGATTCAAATATCGTCAATTTGCATAAATCTTTTGATCTCAGGGGGATATGAGGGGGGAAAGCACAATCATTTGAATATACTCCAGGGTTTCTACTGATACAAAGCAATATGCTAATCGCTGAAGTAACCCTTTAAATTCAATGTCAAGGCCCTATGATTTCTGCAATGCAGAAAATGTAGATGAAATTGCACAATCATTATTAAAAATGGAATTTACTGTATAATGCAGAATGTCGCGTAATTTGTGTTGTTGCAAACCCGTAAGACTTTTGTTCATCATATAAAGTGATTGAGTCTCTTCAGAAAATGTAGAATAATACGTTTGGTTCTTGTGGATTCTTTTTACGATCTTTTTATGAACTTTTTGAAGCGTCAAAGTGGTAGAAGACTGGAAGGGCTGGAAATCTTTCCGATTTCATTAAAAATATCTTCATTTGTGTTCCGAAGATGAACAAAAGTCAGTAAAATTTAATTTAACCATTAAAGCAGACTCCAGAAAAAAATAAGACAGATTTTCCTAAATTGAATTGCAAAATTCACTGCAAAAAAGTTGTTCCTCAGGATTTTTGTTTTCCAGTACAAATTTTGGACTTACTTTATATTGGGTGGCGTTAACTACTATGTACTATTTATATGAATAAGTGTACATACATGTTTTTACATTGTACTTAAATTATTAAAATTACCTGCATGTAATTACATCTGTAATTAATTTCTGTAGTTACATTTATAATTACAATGTTGACACTTCCCTTACACCTAACCCTACCCTTAAACTTACCCATCCCACCACACCTGTCCCTAACTCTACCCGTATCCCACCTCAATATCAGCAAAAGTGTTTTGCAATACATTATGAGCACAATTTTTTTATGTAAGTGCATAGTAGTTAAGGCCACCTAATATAAAGTGGGACACGAATTGTAAACATCATTCAATTAAGATATATTTACTTGACATGGAAAATTAAGAAATTAAGTCAAACTTAAGTGTCAAAACTGAGTTTATGCTTAAAACAAGAACAAATATCTGTCGTTGGGTATGAATAACTTACATTTGAATTAGGTTCATTATTTATGAACCCACTGGCAGATATTTGTTCTTGTTTTAGTCATAAAATCACAAGATCGCAAGATTTTACAAGGTTTCTTTCCTCAAACTTTAAGCTATTTTTGTTCAAATTAATTACAAAGTAATGGAGACCTGTTGCAAATTGTATTTCCAAACTTTAAAGTGTCACTAATACTACTCATTGTGTGCTTAGACATTAATATTTAAAGAACATATTTATGTGTTTGTTCCCTACAATGTATTCATTACATTTTCTTTAAACGATCTTAAAAAGGTCTTAAATTTAGCTTAAAAAACCTGCAGAAACCCTGTACCTGTAAAACTCTAGAAAAGTAACTGAGAGTGTGCCATGCCGTGCCGTGTTTTATTTTAATTCATCGGGATTGTAAAAGGCTTATAGTCTGTCTGATGATACACTAGTGTGATACACACACGGCTGTAGCACGCTTTTTAAAATGTCATCATATCAGCAACGATGAAACCTGAAATTGCTCGGTGGAGGGAGAGTGAGGGAATTCCTTATGAAGCTTCAAACTAGTGCAGAAAGTCTTAAAAATCCTGTATGAAATATTTAGCCGCATGCATTATTTAGATATTTATAGCATACATTAAAAGCCATTAGTTTCCAAAATAAACAGGTGATGTGATGTTTTTCTCTGTATGCGTCCTTTCATCTCGTCAGAAAGGAAAGGGGGATTTTTTTTTTCATTATTTGTTCATTTGTATGACATTGGACATGACAGTGTGCAGAGTGTTTTTGGCTTTAAAGGCAGACTTCACATGCTTTAGTTTAGTTAACATCAGCAGAGACAAGAGGGGAAAGAGGTGAACGTGCTTTTGCTTGTGAGTGTGTGAGCTCTTGGGGCTCTTGTAGTCTTTGCTCAGTCAAAATCGGCCTGACAGATGTCTCTATCTTGTCCGATCTCATAGTTCACAGTGGAAAAAAGCATTATTGGTTCGTCTGAACAATCAAAAAGGTGCATCGTCAAACTGATCAGAGACGGGGGTCATTATTAAAGGCCGGACAATCCAGATGCCTTCTGACTGATGTGAAGCATCTGACATCAATGGAATGAAATCATAGAAAACACGTTTGACATTTTCAGTTTATCGAGGATAATTGATTAATAAGAATGCAAATACTTTCGATAAATAATAAAATCTAAATCTTATTATAATAATTTGCTCCCTGATTTGCTTAAATCAGTTAAATGCACCATTCTCAGTGCGACAAATTACATTTGATTTAGCACGATTCACAGCCGCTCCTCTTTTGCATGCACCGTTGCACGCGGAGGCTCATAAGATGTCATATCATCACATAATTGCGAGATGGGAATCGCTTTTCCACTTTTAAGCCGTGTGGATTTACAACATTAATCCACAGCGAAACACTGGATTCACATCAATGATTCATGTCTCAGTCTGCAAAGCTGCCATCTATAATTTGCACGACAAATTGGGCAGAAGAGCTGCTTAACATGACTGTATATATATTTAATCACGCATACTTTCCAACTGCCTTGTGCTTCATTTCGGTCTCAAGGCTATCCTCTGTATTCGCCTCAAAAACCATTTACAGACATCTTTTGAATGGGGAGAGCGGAGAGAATTGTAACATATACATTCAGTAAATGTTAAGCAGTACATTTCAAACATCCTTGAAATATTACAGTAGCTGTTATTACAATCAATTAAACGTATGACTTATTCAAGTCAGAAACCGTTCCAAAATTATTTTATCCTGCAAGGATGCATTAAATTGATCAGAAATGTATCACGGGTTCCGCCAGGTTTTCAACATTGATAATAATTTTATTCATGTTTCTTGAGCAGCAAATTATCATATAAGAATGAGTTCAGAAGGATCACGTGACACTGAAGACTGGAGTAGGGATGCTGAAAACAGAAATAACGTAAATTTTAAAATATATAAAAATAGTATTTTAAATTGTAATATTTCACAATATTAATGTTTTAACTGTATTTAGATTTGTTTTAATGCAGCCTCTCTTTTAAAACATAAGAAAAATATTGCTTGAAAGTCAGATCTTAAAATTGCACAAAACATTATATTTAAAAAAAAAGAGAGAGATAACACTATGATTTAAATTAGTGCAAATGTATTAACCAATTACAATTATCCCTCTTTTTCTAAAATAAATACAATACAAGAATACACACACACACACACACACACACACACACACACACACACACACACACACACACACACACACACACACACATATATGTAATAAGGTAGTGATTTTTGTTGGTTCTGTTTAATGTTCCATCTGCATTTGCAGACTCTCTCCAACCGAAAGATGAAATGTTTCACTTGTTTTCAGGTATTATTGCAATGATCAGTGTCTAAAATTAAGAATTTAAATTAAGTTGGCATCTCAATATGCCTAGATTCTTGCTCAGTTGGCTTTAACAGGGTGCTGTCACTCATCTTCCGTGCTGACAAAAAAAAGTCTTTTCGTTTGAGGACCTGGGAGAGCGAGGGCCTTTGCCCCCGCTTCAGGCGTCTTTTCAAATGCCAGTTAAGATTCCATCAAAGGCCTCCTCACAGGAGCTTGTCCAGGAGTTCGGGACCAAGAGAGAGTGTGTGTTGTTTCAGGGAGCACTAGTTCACCTCTCTCCCCTCTCTCAGCCGGGCTTTTTTCTGTCTGCCTGACAGACGTCCATGTGTTGGATAGGAGCGCAGGTCAGGGAACTCACTGAAACGTCTCTCCATTAAAGCCGGTGCGAGACACGCCTGGAAATCTCCTCGTTCAGTGGAGTCTTTGGAGACAAAAGCTCTTCGGATCTTCTGTAACTATATACTCTGTAGCTGGTTATCCAGGCTTTAGATCAGTAGATCAGTGCTTCTCAAGGGGCTTTACTTCAGATTTTACATCGCACTTTCAGAGACAGCACATTTCTACACACACACACACACACACACACACACACACACACACACACACACACACACACACACACACACACACACATATATATATATCATAATTTAATTTACACAATTATATGGTTAGTTTCTTTCACAGCAGACCTTTTTTTTAAGGTTGAGCCATTAGTTTTTACTGCTTTAGAGACACATGAACAGCTTGTATACTATATCTATCCAAATAATTTTTCAAAACAATTCCCATAATTCAGTGGAAACTAAATAAAGAGCCACATAATGTGCTAAACTTTACACGCTTAAAAATAAAGGTGCCAGGAAGTACCAAAAAATGAGTTTTCACAGGCAGTGGTGCCATAGAAGAACCATTGTTTTCTTGCCATTTTATAGTCTAAAGAACCTTTCTGCACTACAAAGAACCTTTTGTGTAATGGAAAGGTTCTTTGGATATTAAAGGCTCTTCATGGAGTCATACACCCTGCCAAAGGACCAGTTAAAAACCTTTATTGTCATTTTTTTTTTTTTTTTTTTAGGAGTGCAAAACTTACAACAGAGTAAACACAGAACAAAACACAAAAACAAAAATAAAACAGCAGTAATAGTAACAGCAATGAAACAAAAATAAGCTGAACTGACAAATAAGAGTAGTAATAGTAGAAATATTTAAATAGTAATAGCATGTATATTAATAATGATGACAATTTTTAATAATTGTCCATATTTATATATAACAATAATGATACTAAAGATGGTGATCAGTTGTGCTAATGGCAATAGTAATATCAATAATAGATAACATCAGTAATAATGATAATAATAATAGTAGTGGTACTAATACAAAAAAGGGTCAGGATAATTGTGTTGACAGAAAAAAAGTTAAATCCATAATAATAATAATAATAATAATAATAATAATAATAATAATAATAATAATAATAATAATAATAATAATAATTGTATCAATAATAATATTACCAACAGTAATAATATTAATACTAGATTTGGCGATGATGATAATACTTTGTACTGAATACAAAGAACTTTTATTTTTAATAGTGTGTCTTTCTCGCAGCTCAATGACTGCTGTGTGAAATTTAGCTGGGTGTTTTTTGAGTGCTTATTTTAAACAAGTGTAAAACTAGTAAACATGACAAATTTTCCATATTTTTTTTTTGTCCAGAAAGCAAAGTTTCTAGAGCAATAGCAGAGTAAGGCCTAACTATTAGACTGATTTACCTCCCTGGAGACCCCATAAACTTGCAGACATATTCAAAAGTGAAGGTGAAAATGTATTAGCATTAAACATTAAATGAGCATCAGGGTTGCTTGAGGAAGATGGAGAAGTTTTAGAAGTGTATTAAAATGTGTGTGCATTTGCGTGAATAATTTAAACCATTTGTGAATTAATAATGCTTTTAATGTTTTATCGCATGCTTGTGTTATCCGTTTGACAATATGTATTAAAATCTCTCACGGGAAAGAGAATTCCTTATCATATGTGATGCCATCTGTGGCTTTGATTGTACAGAGGAGCTAGAGAAGAAAAATGCGAGGCCAATAAATGAATTCATTCTTTATGATATATCAGTCAGGTGCTTGTTTGTATTTGGACTGGCCTGTGGAAGAGTCCTCTTGGTTCAATGCATCATGGGTACAGAGAGTCAACAAAAGCATCATATGAAGGAAAATGTAATGTGCTGGAGTGCACAAACTAGCTTTT
Organism: Pseudorasbora parva; assembly: GCF_024679245.1. NCBI lineage: Eukaryota > Metazoa > Chordata > Actinopteri > Cypriniformes > Gobionidae > Pseudorasbora > Pseudorasbora parva. The sequence goes on from NC_090195.1 coordinate 22,024,918, forward strand.
TGGGATTCATTTGTTTCCCAGCATGCAACAGCTGGAGCAATGCAGTAGTACAGGCCATGGAGCTCTCTGTCCTATTGGTGGCTTGGACCAAGAGACCCCTTCTGGGCGACTGGCTCAGACAGGAAACCCCTTGCCCCATCTGGGCACTTGAGTAAGCTTGTTCTCTCTCAATTCTCCCCCAGACACACCATCCTGAGAAGCCACTTTTTCCTACCACAGGAAGCCCAAGAGAACACTATAGCTAGCAGTCTGACAGGCAAACTGAACCCTGGCCTTTTATATCCTGCCAGGTTCGAGAAGTTGGACATCACCCCAAAAAGCGCCCAGAAGATTAAGCCCGTGCTGGAGCGCTGGATGGCCGAGGCGGAAGCCCGCCATCGCTCCGGTATGCAGAACCTGACCGAGTTTATCGGCAGCGAGCCCTCCAAAAAGCGCAAGCGCCGGACCTCTTTCACGCCGCAGGCTCTGGAAATCCTCAACAGCCACTTCGAGAAGAATACTCACCCCTCCGGTCAGGAGATGACCGAAATCGCTGAGAAACTGAACTATGATCGCGAGGTGGTGCGCGTCTGGTTCTGCAATAAGAGGCAAGCATTGAAAAACACTATTAAGAGGCTGAAACAGCCCGAGCTCGGGCCGGTCGCACCGATGGACCCTCTGGTCGATAATATGGAGGAACATCCTTAGCTCAAGATGAGGCGAACTCACACCGATGGAGGAACTTCTGATGTTGTGGACTTAAACCTGGACAATTAGTATCCGATGCATCATCGACTGGATGAACTGTCGACAAAGGCAAAAAGAAATATTGTCAGTGTTATCATCACAAAAGCAAAAAACCAAAAAATTCAAGAAAAAAGAGAGTTTAAAGTACTGATTCATAAGCAGTTTGTGAGGATTTAAGAGCAAGGATCGTATTTAAATCAAGGATGGTGAAGAAACTACTTACCAAAGTTTGTTGCATCTGATTTCTGAGGTTTTTTAATTGTAAATGTGTTTTACATTTTTACATTTTTACTGGGGGGAAAAAAAAGAAGAAAAAAAAAGGAAAGAACAATATTCGTGTAATGGGGTTGGTGGGTGTGACATTGGATCTTTGTCTTATTTTAACTCTTGGGTTTCATGTAAATATTTCTGGTAATCTGTCGACAAATTGAAATCACAAGTTCCAAAAATATCTTTGAGAAGTTTATTTCAAAATTGTCACGTTTCTGCTGTCCTTATAAGGCCATTGTCAAGTGTGTCATCTCACTCCGTTCATAAACATTAAGGCATCCGTCATAAAAAACTGCACTTGGGAGGAATATTTTGCAAAGAGATTCTCAGTGACCATACCATAGATATCCACATTCGTTGCAGCTGTGATTAAAGCTATTTTACGGTGTTGCCAAAGCCTCCTAGCCAAAGAACAAGGACATCATGTCTCCTCAAACCATTTTATTCTTTTCATCTGATCGGATGTTTTTATTTTTGTTGCACTCAACTAAAAGTATATATATATATATATATAATTTCACTTGGTTTATGCAAGTTATCTTTTGTCCTCGTGTCTTTGTCATTTTTGGTGCTTAAGGATTTTGTTGGCTTTTTGCAAAAACTCTGTCATTCCATTCTGTCAGTCAGATGGAAGAAAGACATTTGACGGAAGCCAAACATTTTTACTAAATATAAACCTTGATATATATATATATATATATATATATATATATATATATATATATATATATATATATATATATATATATATATATATATATATATATATATATATATATATATATATATATATAAATAATGAATTGTCCCATGTACACCATCCTACAAACCTACAGCCTCTCTTACGGTTACATTTTATAAATTATTTTCTTGTCTTTTTTTCTTCTTTTTTGGTAACAATTTACAATAAGGTTTCATTTGTTAAAATTATTTAATGTATTAACTAACATGAACTAACCATGAGCAATTACAGTATTTGCCCATCTTTAACATTAGATAATAAAACTGCATTAACTAATGTTAACAAATACAACTTTTGATGTTGGAGATAGCATTAATACATTTTATAGAAGTTCAGTTCATTATTAGTTCATGTTAACTAATGAAACCTTATTTTAAAGTATTACCATTTTTGTATAATTCTTATATTGTATCACTTCATACTTAAAGACAAAAATAATAAAAAATAATAAATAATTTTTTTTCTGCAGCATTGAATACCATTTAACTCACGGTTATCAGAAGTTGCTAAAAACTGCTTAGTAACTATGATATTGACATTCCTTTCTATAAAATGTTGCTGTTTAATTCAGTCTGCATCTGTCCATCAGCAATGAATAGAAAATGGCAAGAACAAAGAACATCTTTTGAGGTATATATGCAAATGTAGTACATCACAATGAACATTTGCTACAAATATACTTAGAGAAAAATTGTCCGGCTTCTGACGGCTACGTAACCGATATCTTGACTCGCATTGAAAGAGCTGTCTAATTACATGAACTCAACTCATATTGTATAAATATGACATCCCCCCCAGCTCGTTCATTTTCATGAATTCAGAAGCATGGCATCTTTGTGTGTGGTTACAGAGACAGGACGTCTTAAGGTATACAGGCTTACGAAATAAAGCTGTAACCAAAAATTAAAACCAAGAGACGAGAATCTGCGTTCTGCCTTTGCTCATCTTTTCAATGCTGGACCAAAGCTCAATAGTTATATGCACATTGTACAGAGAAATGGCTAAATGTCGTTGACAATCTTGAAATATGTAACTGATTGAAGAAAATTGATTAAATGGAGTATATCATTAAAATTACCTCAGCACTGTCCTGCTAAGTAGTGAGCAATGTCATAACATGATACCTGCAAAGGTTCACAACAAACCATAAAGGACTTGTGTATATGTTTGTAAGTAGTTTTTATGACCGTCATTGATTCTCACCTGCTTTTCTTTACGATGTGCTTTCCAGGGTCACGTGTATAGAACAGACATTGTTACATGACTTTCTTCTTTTTTTTATTGTTTTCGTTTATGCATTGTTTATGTTTGTATCTCCTTTCACTATGTAAGATACATTTTTGAGTTTGATTGCCTGGAATTGTCCTGTATAAATGGGGAACAAAGAAAACTTTGTGGTTCAACTCAATTGTTTTTGAAGGATGATGGAAAACCTTTTGAGATTTATTGAAGAACACACACACACACACACACACACACACACACACACACACACACAGTCGAGTTTGAAACGTTAACGTCGTTATTACTCTCAAGACCTCGAAACCAAAGCTGTTTAACCTGCTAAGGATGCTTTAAATTTTATAGACTGAAAACTGTATGTATTATATAGAGCAATATCTGTTCGGTCAGTTAAGCTGCACTTTGTGTATTTCTTAACAGCTTCAAGTCTGTCACATTAATTTGTACCATAATAATTAATAAAAACAATTGTTTGAGATGAAACACAATGGCTGCGTTTCTTACTGTAGAATATTTTACACAGCAGAAGATTACTTAATTCACATTTCATGGTCTGAAAAAAAAAATATCAATAAGTTATGACAACATATGTTTTTACCAAGCGGCAATCTCCCGCGATCTCTCTTGAAGCCAATACGGAAGTAATGTAAACTGCAATTCCTCAACTGGCCACCAGGGATAGGCTCCAGAAGGGAGCAGACTCTCATTGAGCCCCATGTCCAACTTTACAGCAGAAAAATACATGTTTACAGCCTGGTACAAATTGTGGTTTTTGCCTATACGGCTAATTTTGACCTTCATGACAACTGTGAGGAGGGTGAATTTTTTTATAACTCATTTGTTTACGTTGTATAAAGCCTTAAAGTTCTGCATAATTAAGGGCGTGGTTACAGGTGGATAGCCATTTATCTGCCATCTATAGTCATTGCGTCACCTAAGCTCCGCCCACATCCCGCCTTTTTGCCCATTTTCTGTTATCCGGAAGTGACACAGGATGACTTGCTCAGAAGATGGCAACGCCCAGCTCCCCCCTACTTTAAGCTTCAGAACGGCTTATCTGAATCCTATGGGTGATATCACGTCCATATTTTTTTACAGTCTATGGTTTTTACATTGCATTAACTCATCAAAATAAGTTAAGCATTAACAACTGAGTTGTGAGAAAATGCTTCCCTGCCGAACACAGAATTGTCCAGGTTTCTGTGTTTTCACTGTTAGACGAGGGGCGCTATTACGCATCTTCTGAATCAATACAGAATCTCCTGATCAAAACAGGAGACGCAATAAAGCAAGAGAGCGCATGTAAACAGATGCATATGTAAAATAATGTGATCCTCAACATTAAATGTCATATACATCAAAACTATCTAATGTTACTGAAGGAAATGTGGACCCAGGTTAAGCTATAGGACATTAGGGGTGTTGATGGACTCGATCTACTCCATCTGTTGTTTGATCATCGCTCTGAATCTGATCTGGATACAGTCATTGGTGCGTTTCATGCACACCAGTAAGCTGATAACTCACAAATATCAGCTTATTAAAATAACCAGTTTTCCCCATTTACATGCAAACCATAGACCGTAAAAAAATATGGACGACTCGACATCATCCGTTTCCGCTTGCCATATTTGAAGCTTTCAGGCAGCCTTGCACGGCGCGGACATCTTGGGACCGTGTCTGCGCAGTAGTGTTTTCGGGACCGGAGTTGCGCAGTAGAGCACAGGAAGTAGAGCAGGAAGTACAGCCGCGATATCAAAAGCCCACCCGCCCACACTCTCGCAGATGCAGAACAATTAATTATGTTGGTGTGAAATAAACAGTTATGGAAATGTAGAAATTAAAGCTAAAGCTCTAATCTGCTCCCAAAAATTTTGAAAAAAGTCCGTTAGTGCCTCAGTGACAACTTCACTCAGAGAAGCCGTCAGTCTCAGCTGTCAATCATGACGTCACACACCCCGTTTTTATAGCATCAAATAACTAACTAAAACTAAACTTATTTTAAAAACGAACACCTGAAATGAAATCATCGTGATGATAACTGCCTTCAGTGACATAAACTAACTTTGGGGGAAAATTTTTGAAGTGTAATTTTATTGTTTAGTTTGTCTCGCGTCCATTAGAAATCACAGAGGGGCGGCTATACTGGGACCGGTCACCGGGGGGCGATCGAGGCGCGAAAGCTTCAGTAAATTAGAGGGAGACTGCAGGCTTGATGCAAACCAGTAAACTGACAATGCAAGTAAACCGCGTTTACATGACTTTATTAATAAAACGGGTTATTTAATTGTAGTGACGTCAAAAATGATAATGTCCGTGTCTGACTTTCAAATGTTACATCAGTTGTGATGTTAAATAAAGCTTGTAAACGTGTCAGCGGGAGATTTACGGCTCATATTATCCCTCATGCAGTTCCAGATGCAGCGTTTTGACTGAACCTCTTCTACTTCTGCTGCATGAGATGAGAACACATCTTTAAAATGTTCTGGGTCATCAAAGAGTCTGCGTTTGTGATATATATGTCTTTTCATGCAAAACGCTAGCTCGCTCTGTCTGGATGCATTTAAATCTGCTGTAAGTTTGCTTTTTTTGTTACCTATCACACATGTGCACTGCAATAAGCCGAACTACCTGTCCCGACCGGTTTATGCTTACGCCGTTTATGACCTTACTCCGATAAAAGAAAACTCCGATAAAAGTTTACATGACCATGTTCATTGTTGGATTATTAGGCATAATCGGCTTAAGAACGTGCATGTAAATGCTGAAAGTACACATTCCACTGGCCATCATGATAAATCTTACTGTAGTCAAATCACATTATGTTTATTCTTATCATCTTAATCACATTGACAAAAATGTGATTTTCTCAGCTTGTTGTTAAAAATGTTGTCTAAAAACTGTTTTTTGTTGTTGTTTTTTTTATTTTTTATAAGCAGAGAGACTATTCTTTCTTTTGATATATATCGCATGTTCAGATATTCTGATATCAGTCTATACTGATATTACCCCATTGGCCTACAGCTATTCCGTTGAATGCTTGATTCTGATTGGTTGACAAATGTTCTAAGGTGTCCAATTATTTTCCAGTAAACACACAGCTATGAATTAATTTCAGGTCTGTCGACCACATTACTTATCCATATTGCGCTGCCAAATTATTTCAGTTATTTCAAAGGTCCTAAGCAAAAGAACAATTAAAGACAATTACCAAGCAAGCATATGTGAATGATACTAGGATAGAAATGTCTATATTATTCCCCACTAAATGATCTTTTTCACACACACACACATAATATAATACAAACACAGACTCAGTACTCTCTTTAAAACTCAGTACTGCTGCCACTGACTTTTTAAAAAAATAAAGCAATTACATTTTTCAGTCGCTGTTTTTGAGGCAGCTAAATTTACAGCTCCGCTATTACACTGTAAAAAAAAGGCACATTTTTAACTTTTGCAGTACAAACAACTTGGATATTTAAATTATTTCAACTTAAATTATGTCAAACTGACTTTAAAAAATGAGTTAAATCTTGTATAACTAATAAAAACAAGTTTAACATTTCTTAACTTATTTTGATGAGTTAAAACAATGTTAAACCATATGTTGTCATAACTTATTGCACATTTTTTATTTTTAATATGTAGAATTTTTTTACAGTGTAGAGATGCTGCATCCAAACACAAACAAAGGTAATTCACACATGCTTAATTTCTCTCTCTCTCTCTCTCTCTCTCTCTCTCTCTCTCTCTCTCTCTCTCTCTCTCTCTCTCTCTCTCTCTCTCTCTCTCTCTCTCTCTCTCTCTCTCTCTCTCTCTCTCTCTCTCTCTCTCTCTCTCTCTCTCTCTTCCTCCCACACACACACACACACACACACACACACACACACACACAAACATGCATATCAGTGAATAGAATTAGCAATGAAGACTTGGGATGAGAAATTTGTTCTAAGAGCGTTTTTAATGACGAAAACCTGACAAATGTTTTGAAATAAAACAGCTGAACAATATCTTGATGGTACACGCAGAATAATTGACTCCAGTCTGCTGTATTATTGATATTCAACAAACACTTTACTTAGTCTACTCATTATTTAGAGAACTAAATAGCGTTCTTTCCCTTCTTCCATTAATAAAAATCAGCGTTCCATATCATAATTGAACTTTATCAACTATAAATGTTTTGACGGAAAAAGGGGGACCAACACAATATTAGTGATGTGGTAATAATGTTATGCCTGTGTATAGCATCACTCATGCAAACTCAGTGCAGGTTGTTCAACTTCCAACAACAAAAGGTTATAAGCTTTTTATAAAACATGAAACATCAAAAAGTTGGAAACTTTATATAACAACTATAAAACAATAAACACTTAAATGCTTTATGATGATGATGATGATGATGATGGTAAATAACAGTCTTGTCACAATGGTAAATTGCACATATAGTTCAAATGATGTCTCAGAAATTGTTGTCACATATCAGAGTGGTGGATTCACAACAGCGAAAATTTCAGTCATTCATTCGGCAAAACAATCCCATTTAGCCTTTAAAAGACACATTGTCTTGCTATTTTAACCATGTTGAACCCACTTTATTTCCCAGTGATTCGTCTCTTCCTCTGAACAATAGCCATCTTTCATTCTGTCCTCTGTAATGTGCCGTCCTTCCATGTAATCGCTGATATAAAGTGAAGAGTCACACAGAAATACTTTTCGCCTTACAGCCGAACAAGCTTTCAATGCTGAATTCACACCTAAAAGCAAACCAACGGCCCACAGGCTTCCAGGGTCAGCAGCAATTCATTTAGATTTCCATAGGGTCAATAGAGAGGAATCCATGCCAGGGTTATTTCGCATCAATATTTCATTTCTTTGCTGCATCAGATAACAATAATGAGCCGTCTATAAGAGAGAGAAAGCACATTCTCTGCTGAAAGGCTTTTGAAAGTAAACTCTGAAGTTTGTGACGGCTTCTCTTGTCCATGAAGTCTTTGAAAGCTTGACTGGCTGGCAAATTGAAGAGCGGTAAATAAATAAATATTAATCATAAAGAGGCACACACAACATAAATTATTAACATTAGGCTGAGAACTGATGTTGAAGATGTTTGTGTTGTCCTTTCTTCACATCCTGGTCTTCTTTTTAAAAGTAGCAGATGTTTTTTTGTTGTTGTATTCTTTTGTTTTGTGTCCCATTTCATCATATTTTCCATTAGCTCTGTAATGAACGTGCAGAGATGCTATTTTTGCAACCATTGTCTTCAGCATTCATGCTGAAGCTTTTCAAAAACTTTGCCAAGTGGGAAGAAGAGTACAACAGCTCTATTTTTGAACCAATTATGGGATATTTTGCCAAATAAGCCAGTTTTCTAGTTTCTTCTTGCAGCACTAAAAGGAAGTGTAGTAGATGGAGTCCAAATGGAGCCCAAAAACTTAGGTTATATTTTGCATTTTTTTGGTAATTTTTAAATTACAAACAATGTTGTCAGCCTAACAAATTGAGTGAAAGGTGGAATGGAAAAAATGAACATGAATTCCAGAATATCTTAGTATTTGGTGTGTACAGTTTGATTGACAGCAGAACTCAAGTTTGTCAGACCTAATGATCATGTTCTTCAGCAAGATTTGAGAATGTTCCAAAGAGCATCTTGGGAGTTTCAAGCAATAAATTGGTCTTTAATATATTTGTATTCATTGTCATGGCAATTTCTTTCTTTCATAACACCTTTCATAACTATTGTTTATTCCCAGGTGTACACCATTATGACTCATCTTTACCTGCTTTTTGACCAAAACTACATTGGGTTGCAAAAGCAAAGACAAGATGCAACATTTATAACTATTTTACAATTTGGAAAATCAGTGGCATCTGTGTAGAATTCGTACAAACTGCTTAAGACTGGCTCATACTAAAATATTTTTAACACTTTAAATTACCCCATGAATTACTCACTCAAGAAATTATATATATATATATATATATATATATATATATATATATATATATATATATATATATATATATATATATATATATATATATATAATGGGAGTGAACGGGGTTCACGAGTTAGAAGGTTAAAAAGTGCATAGACCTGTAACTTCTTCTTTAAGAGGCTCCTCTGTCCTCCACTCGTTACCTGTATCAGTATAAAAGACACCTGTCCATAACCTCAAACAGTCAGACTCCAAACTCCACTATGGCCAAGACCAAAGAACTGTCAAAGGACACCAGAAACAAAACTGCAGACCTGCACCAGGCTGGGAAGACGAATCTGCAATAGGTAAGCAGCTTGCTGTGATGAAATCAACTGTGGGAGCAATTATTAGAAAATAGAATACATACAAGACCACTGATAATCTCCCTTGATCTGAGGTCTATGCAAGATCTCCCCAAAATGATCACAAGGAGGTTGAGCAAAAATCCCAGAACCACACGGGGGGACTTAGTACATGACCTGCAGAGAGCAGGGACCAAAGTAACAAAGGCTACAATCAGTAACACAATACACCGCCAGGGACTCAAATCCTGCAGTGCCAGACGTGTCCCCCTGCTTAATCCAGTACATAACTGGGCCCATCTGAAGTTTGCTAGAGAGCATTTGGATGATCCAGAAGAGGATTGGGAGAATGCCATATGGTCAGATGAAACCAAAAAATAAACTTTTTGGTAAAAACTCAACTTGTCGTGTTTGGAGGAGAAATAATGCTAAGTTGCACCATACCTACTGTGAAGCATGGGGGTGGAAACATCATGCTTTGGGGCTGTTTTTTTTTCTGCAAAGGGACTAGGATGATTGATCCATGTAAAGGAAATAATGAATGGGGCCATGTATCATAAGATTTTGAGTAAAATCCTCCTTCCATCAGCAAGGGCATTGATGTAACTTGGCTGGGTCTTTCAGCATGACAATGATCCCAAACACACCGCCCGGGCAACAAAGAAGTTGCTTCGTAAGAAGCATTTCAAGGTCCTGGAGGGGCCTAGTCAGTCACCAGATCTCAGACCCATAGAAAATCTTTTGAGGGAGTTGAAAATCCGTGTTGCCCAGCGACAGCCCCAAAACATGACTGCGCAGGAGTAGATCTACATGGATGAATGGGCCAAGCTACAACAAGCCAGCAACAGTGTGTTAAAAACCTTGTGGCGGCTTACAGAAAATGTTTGACCTCTGTCATAGCCAACAAAGGGTTGAGAGTTATATAACAAAGTATTGAGATTAACTTTTGTTATTGACCAAATACTTATTTTTCCACCATAATTTGCAAATAAATTCTTTAAAATCAGAATGTGATTTTCTGGATTTTTGTTTCTCATTCTGCCTCTCATAGTTGAAGGTACACTATGATGAAAAGTACTGGCCTCTCTCATCTTTTTAAGTGGGAGCACAATTGGTGGCTGACTAAATACTTTTTTTGCCCCACTGTAAAGGCCTTCTGAAGCAAATTGATGCATTTGTGTAAGAAAACTATCCATATATAAAGGGATAGTTCACTTTAAAACTAAAATTCTGTCATCCTTTACTCACCCTCAAGTTGTTTCAAACCTGTATGAATTTCTTTCTTCAGCTGAACACAAGGGAAGATATTTTGAAGAATGTCAGTAACCCAACAGTTAACTGGAGCCATTGACTTCCATAGTATTTTTTTTCCTACTATGGAAGTCAATGGCTCCAGTTAACTGTTTGGTTACTGACATTCTTCAAAATATCTTCCCTTGTGTTCAGCTGAAGAAAGAAATTCATACAGGTTTGAAACAACTTGAGGGTGAGTAAAGGATGACAGAATTTTAGTTTTGAAGTGAACTATCCCTTTAAAACTTTATAAAGTAAAATATCTAGCTTCTTTATATATTTTACTTTATAAAGTTTTATATATCAATATTTTTCATACAAAATCCCATCAATCAGCTTCAGAAGGCCTTGAATAACCCCCGGAGCCATGTGGAGTACGTTTATGATGGATGTATGGATGGATGGATGGATGGATGGATGGATGGATGGATGGATGGATGGATGGATGGATGGATGGATGGATGGATGGACGGACGGATGGATGGATGGATTGATCATGGATGCATGTATTTGAACTTCAAACTCATGTGTGGATGCCTTAAAGGTTCCGTTTTTTCATGTGTTTTTGAAGCTTTGATTGTGTTTACAGTGTGCAACATAACATGAGTTCATGTTTCGTGTGTAAAAAAAACTGTATTTTTCACACAATTTACTTATCTGTACAACGCTGTTTTCTCTGTCCTAAAAACGGCCTGATGATCCCCTATTTCTATGAAGTCCCTCCTTCAGAAATACGTAACAAGTTCTGATTGGGCCAGCACTTCCCGTGTTGTGATTGGACAGCAGCTTAGCGCACTTTGCCCGGAAAGGTCCCGCCTCTTACCATAACGGGGAGATGCAAGCTGAATGTGCTCTTCTCCACGTGGGAGAGCAACAAGGCCACGCCCCCTTTTTTGCGTGTTCTTGTGGGCGGAGGGTTAGTCAACAAACTGTTCTAGTGACCTCATTACAGTAGGAAGTGCAGGGCTGTAGTCCAAACCTGCCGTTCGCTGTAGGCTTTGCAAGGGAACTTCTGTTAAATACAATATCTCGCTTGGCATTGAACTTTGAGCTTTATAATTTTACAGGTATTATTTATGCTCTAACAGCAACATTACACACTAACTAAAGTTTTAAAGATGGGATCGCGAAGAACAGGACCTTTAAAGACGGACTTACCCCTCCCGACAATCTCAGAAAGAAATTGTGTCCAGGGCATTGGTCGGTTCTGATTATCTGGTAATGTGAGATGTTTAGAGATAAAATCTTAAACCTCCTGATCTGCTCGTGAACACAATATACCAAACTCCTGTAGTCTGAGCCCGGCTTTACTCTCCAGTGGGGGTTTAGTGGTGGGGATAGAATTGGAACTGTATGCTTATTTTTTCCTAAAAATCATACGATCAACAAACACGTTAATAAAATAAACGTATCAAATCATACAATTAATACAAAATCGGATACATGTAAATTAGTTACATTATTGGTTTGGCCTGGTCACTTAGAGACAAAATTCCGCTGACAACATCATCTAATTGGAAATGTGTGTAGTGTGCACGTGAAGGATATTTGGTTTCAAGAATTTCCCCTTGCCGATTTCACGTCAGGGTTCTAGTTTGCTGAAATTTAACAAGCATTGATGATTTTTTTTGCACACATTTGCCTCATTGGCCACTTGGAAGCAGCTTGGTTTGACATTTGTGACCTTTGTGTTTCTTGCATCACAATAGACCTTCTCCATCAAAAACTTCTCAAATGACTAAAATTCTACTGTAGCCTGCATTTTGTACCTAACTTCTCCCAGGTATACAATTTCCAGTATGTTTGCCATATGACATAATAATTTATTTTAAAATGATGAATTTACGAACCACTCTTGTTAGAAATGGTTCAGATTGGTCAAATATGTATAATGGCCACTAAACGTTGTCCCAGACACATTACTGCTAGGACACAATTGACTAAATTTTACCATATTTATTTGATTATATCATAAGTTGTGTAAAAACCAAGACCTGTCATCATCAGAACAAACCTTGTTCTGACTAAATCCTGACTAAAGCAATACCAACTAAATACAAATAGATTTTCTATAGTGTCGTTTTGCAAAACATTATATGAAAAGCACACCTATGACTGTATTTTCTAGCTATATTTTGTAAGAACCTGTTTTCATTCAGCTTTCCTTAATGATTTCTTATCCGGTATGAAAAACAGAAGTGCGTCTTGGTTGTGGACCAACTTCTCTTAAAAGCAGAAGTCTCGATAATGCAGCGTATCTGGATCGATTTGTTCAGGGCAGTGAAAGCAATAATTATCCTCACGCTAGACTTCACGCTGCTTTTCAAAAGCAGAATCCTCTCATATTTATGGCTTGCTTCAATGGAACACGTTTCTGCTCAACTTCCAAGTGTCAGAAATTGCCCTGAGAGAGAAATAGAGAAGGAAGACAAGAGGGGAGAAAACATTATGAAATGTCAGCAGCTCAAATGGATTACTGTTCAATATCAGTCAAGACACTCTGAAAAGGAAAGTGAGAGAGAATATTCGGCTGTGGGTGAATGTGCGCGCGTGTTTGCGCGATGCCGATGCTTTTAAATTGTTCTTTTTGTTTTTCCATCAGCGGCGAGGTGCTCTCTTGGCTTATCTCTTCGGCAGTGGACGTGTGGCGGGACGATGTTCTAGGAAAATGAACTGTCGTCGTATCCCTCCAACGCGTCTACCTCGCACACTCCGAGGCGCATACACAAATATATGGCCACTCAGGCATCTCTGCTGTTTGTGCACACCTTGTTGCCTCCGGAGGGGCAATTACCGATGCTCACAGCCTGTCTGAGGTGTCAGTGGATGGGCTCCCATCCCAATCCTCTCCCTCTGTCCATCTCTCCTCTCCATTATCAGCAGGGTAAATAATGCCCCTGCCTCTGATGCTGATGGAGATGTGACTGGGACAACAGATCCAATTGCCCTCCGCTCCATTTATCTTTAGCAGCTAAAGCGGCGTTTTAGTAAGTAGAACTTTGAGGTGAGAGACCAACAACAAACCTGCAACAAACCTGGGGTGCAATGCTACTGTGTGTGTGTGTGTGTATGTGTATGTGTGTGTAGGCCTCTCTCTCTCTCTTTCTCTCTCTCTCTCTCTCTCTCTCTCTCTCTCTCTCTCTCTCTCTCTCTCTCTCTCTCTCTCTCTCTCTCTATATATATATATTATAGTTTATTGTTTACGTATAATTATTTTCTGAAAATACATGCTCAGTTGTGATGTGCACAGTGATTTCAGCCACACACAAAAAATATAGATTTATGGTTTTAAGGTTTTTTATTTTTATTCATGCCATTAACTAATAAAACTCAAGTAGATTATAAGCAGACTAAAATTACATGAATCCTGAATAAAATGAATAACATTAAAATAAATACATTCACAAAATCATTTTAACCTTTTAACAGTAGTATTTTTATTTCAAGGGTTTTATTGGTTTAAATCTCAAACTTTTTAGATTACCCCAAGTACCTGCTGATCTCAGGCTAGGGATCACTGAACTAGAGTTGCAGTCATGCACAATGATGGCCATGTTTTCCATCCCAGTAACGGATTATGTGTTTTAGCCACTGGTTGTTGTTTGGATGGAAGCAGATCAGAATTTGAACTTGGAGTCGACTGTAAAAAGGAGGAATGTATGAAGTCCGACATACATCACCAGTCTTATTAATTCACTGGACATTATGAGATGCTGTTAGAAAATAAAGTGAATTTTTATTCCATGCTGATTTTAAATACTACATTGTTAATGTGAATTCCCATGTTTTTCTTTGTTTTCAGAATGTAGTTTTCACGTTTAATTGTTTAAGACATAGGATTCACTTTAAAGATAAATCAATGTCAACTTGTCTTTTTCCATGAGAGGCAACAAGAGTGTCAAAATGAGCTGGAAACCCTCTGCCGCAGGAGACAGGTTGAGGGTAGAGGCTTTTGGAAGCCCTTTAAGGAGGGTCCACTCATTAGTGGTCAGCTGCATCCTGAACATTCGGACTCTCTTGTCCCCCCTCTCCTCCTCTCCAGGCTCTGATGAAACCCTTTTCACCCACTCAGGGAAAGAAAATGGCTGCAGGAGGAGGAGAAAATCTTAGAGGTGTATTGCACAGAGAGTCCTGGATGTCAACAGGCCCATAATGATACCTGATAGCCCCTGGAAAACACTCCTCTCTCTTTCCCTCTTTCCTTCTTTCTTTTAATTTCCCTCTTTTCCTTTTCCTAGAGCCCTTCTCGGTCCTACACGCCTCAGACGCGATGCACTTGAAAGCATAATTAGAGGTAAAACATTGACTGTATCTCCCATCATCCTTACACGTAACCATCGCAAAATCCTTTGTTTTTAAACCTCTCCTCAAAATTCTCCCTGACTTTGTGAAAAGCTGCTCAAAAGGATGTGGGGGAAGGGGGGGGGGGGGTGAGAGGGTGAAAAGTGGGAGCAAGAGAGAAAGAGAAAATGCAAGAGAGTTCCCTCTGCGAGTCGCCAAGGTGCTCTCTAGTCCATTGTGCAGTGTGCTGTCAGGTTAAATTAGGGAGTACAGGCTCTGTGAGTGTAAAAAAATCAATACTTGATGGAAGATTGCTCCCCGGAAAATCTGTTTTGATTCCAGGATTAATTCTTGACCAAAGGCTCCGCTGAAATGACATGCCATTAGGGCCGAAAATGAACACATTCGGCAGTGGAAATTGGATGGAAATGTGTCAGGTGATTGCCCCGGCTGCTTGTTTTGCTCTCCTGGAGAGCGAGAGAGGAAGGGAGAGCGCGTGAGGGGAAAAGTGCGGCGCTGGAGGAAGGTGTGGCGGCAGAAAGCCTCGGATCCGCAGGCCCCTCGGAATCCATTTTCAGGCCTTCGACGCGGCCCTCCGGAGTATTCTCTGGGCCATTGTTGTCCGGGTCCTGCAAATGCACTCTGTGCAAGGTGAAATGCATTTGTCCACTGGCTGCATCTCTCCTGTGTGTTCCCTTAAAGCACAAGATGAAGAATAGCCCATCTTAAAATAAAGCAGGGACCTCTTTTCTTTTGTCTCTGTGGTGCGGAGGAAAGAAAGGGAAAATGCAATATTGATGAGAGTAATGTGTTTGTCATCACTTGTAGCGCATCTCCAGCACCTGAGTAAAAAAAAAAAAAAAAAAAAAAAACAATAGCCTACCCTGCTCCCTAAGACAACAAGGTTTAAAAGCATTATAAAGTGTTAGAACTGGTGTTAAAATGAAAAGTAGTCAATATAAATTCAGCTCATATTTAATTTTTATATTAGGCCTATTTTAAAACATGACAATTCCAACAATTCCAAAAAAAAAACAACAACAATTCCTTTAAGAACTGCATCCAATACGTTCTATGCTAATTTCAATTTCTAAAAAAATACAATTAAAAAAAATGTATTTAGAAATGAGTTGTAGGCCTACATGTATAGGCTAAATGTTTTAAATAGCCTATGTTTCATATTTTAAAGGTAGCCTACTAAACTACGTATTTTTTTGTTCAATATTAACTTTTAAAAAACCAGTAGGAGTCGTCAATACATCACAGTCACATATCTTTGTCTTGTCCTTATTCACTATGATAATACGATTATAAGTGTTTATATTTTACACCAGGATGGTTTTCGCGCGAAATCGCGTGGGCTGCAGCCTACATCACTCACCTCATGGATTTGAAATGTTGTAAAAGCAACGCGGAAGATATGGCGTTTTTGTTACGCAACAGGTGAGAATTTTTTGAGTAGATAACTTGTCATATATAGCTCTCTAACAGAGTTCATTGTAAACTATTAGGCTGTGAAGGGTCATTTCTTTATGGTTATTAGGGCTGTGCTGGAACATATTTTCAAGAAAGTATTTATAGCTACAAGGAAGTGTTTATTAATGGGTAGCAACAGTAAGGTCTTCAGCTTGTTAGATTGAGATAATTTACATCTAAAATGGTTTTAAACCTAGTAGTTGTGAATGTTTTATGAGCAGCAGAATAATCTCGCTCTCTATGAGAAAAAAAAAATCGTTTTCATCCGCATTCCGCACATTCAAGCACAACCAAAACAATGTTCTTCTCAAAACGCAGTTTTTTTAACCGCTAGAAGGCCGAAACTTACGTATAGCCTCCCTTCAAAATAAATTTGACTACTCTAGGCTACCTAAATAGGCCAAGGCATTCAAAATAACCTAGGCCACATAAATAGGCTTATGTTATAATTCACCATAGATGGCCTACTTACATCCTATATGAATGAATATGCTTTCAGTTCTGAAAGTCAGTTTTAATTATTTAGAAATGATTTGTGCATTTTTAAATGTTTGATATTTTACATGTAATAACTACTGTAACTAAATAGTTGGATGCATTCAAATCGAACGATTTCAAACGATTTCACTTCAGATGCTCACAGCTATGAGTGAGTAGCCTACACTTTCAGTTCTGAAAGTCTACTGTAAGCTGAAACTTGCTTAGCTGTTTAACTTTTCCATTGAGTCTAAGCAGTAACATCCCTGTGTGGTGATTTTTCAATTAAATTTCACCATGGATTCCCGAGGGTTCCCAGCAGCACCTGTGATGAATTTGGATTTTCCACACTGATATCAGCACTGAACAAAGTGCTAACGGTGAGGAAAAGAACCCTAAATGGATACATTTCTACCCACTGGGCAATAGAGGAT
Source organism: Pseudorasbora parva (assembly GCF_024679245.1). NCBI lineage: Eukaryota > Metazoa > Chordata > Actinopteri > Cypriniformes > Gobionidae > Pseudorasbora > Pseudorasbora parva. Next base: position 22,042,148 of record NC_090195.1, read on the forward strand.
GATTCTCTTCTCATAAAACTCGCGCCTGCTGCGCCACTTCACTGTCTGAACCGTCACACGAGCTTGTAAATATCGGGCCCATTATTAGACATAATTTATAACCAGGATCAAGCACTATTCACAGTTACTCAAGGCACCTTTGAGGATGACAGATGTCTTATGTAGAGCTTAGAAAGTTGCATACCTGGAAATTATTCCTGTCCTGAAATAACAGTGAAGATAAATTAGGTGTTTTAATTAGCATAATTGTAAAGGTCACAGTTCTGTTGAAGTGGATTAATCCTCTCTTTAGCATATGTAACATAATACTTCAAAGAGTTAGACTAGCCACATTAATTAGACCCCTCAATTAACAGGACACTTTTTGAGAAATAAAGTCTTGTTTCTTAAGTGATATTGACACTTTAATTCAATTTATCGTATAAGGCTTTCAGTTCCATCCTTCAATATGTCTAATTGTCAGAGTACAGGGAGGAAAGGCAATCATTGTCAGCTCCTTTAATTTCCATTGAAGTGTTTAGGCTAAATGTTATTATTGGCTATTGACAGTCTTCATTGGCATCTTCTCATCTTCAATACGATTCATTCTTATATAATGCTTATATCATTTCTAAATTATTGAACTATTTGCATCTAGCTATTAAGTCTGCTAAATGTATTTGTGTCGTTGAGTAATTTCATTAGCCACACTAAATATCTTTTCACTTTTGATTCATTCGTTTCATTCTGACTACCTCGCAAGACTCCATTATAGTGTCGAATAATCAACTCACACCACGGTTTAATATGAATCTAGCGCCATCTAGCGGTCATGTAGGATACATACCTGCACTATGCGCAATATAACACTTATTTGACATTTTTGGTGCACTATTGATATTCCATTTTGTTAATATTATTGATTTTTTCTTAGATTGCAACATTGCTTTGATTTTAAAACCTATAGTAACTCGCAAAGACAAAAACTGTTTTTTGTCTTACCAGTAAAAACAGCAAAATAATCAAAGAGAAAGACAAATAGAATGTTCTAACTACTGTAAGTAAAATAGTAGTAGTAGTGGTAATAATAATAATAATAATAATAATAATAATAATAATAATAATAATAATAATAATAATAATAATAATAAAACTAGTATTACATTAGTTTTAATTTAATTTGGATTAAAATATATTTTTTGACATCACAGGCTCCTTTGGCTCCTTTTTATTCAAACAATTTTTGTTGTTGCAGGTATTAAAATGGCAATATGCACACTGAATCATTAATAACTATTATGTTGTGTGTGTGTGTGTGCGTGTGTGTGTGTGTGTGTGTGTGTGTGTGTGTGTGTGTGTGTGTGTGTGTGTGTGTGTGTGTGTGTGTGTGTGTGTGTGTGTGTGTGTGTGTGTGTGTGTGTGTGTGTATATATATATATAGATAATATTCTGTATATATATACACACACACACACACACACACAGACAGATATATAGAAATGTTTACAAACTTTTGGCTGATTCTCTCTCTCTCTCTCTCTCTCTCTCTCTCTCTCTCTCTCTCTCTCTCTCTATATATATATATATATATATATATATATATATATATATGGTCAAAAGTACTCATACTCATCTGATGCAAAGTTGAATTTTCATCATCATTAATCGAGTCCTCAGTAAAGTGCTGATTTAATACTCAGTTATTATCAATGTTGTGCTGCTTAATGTTTTCTTTGATGAATAAAAAGTTAAAAATAACATAATTTATTCAAAATAGTAATCTTTTCTAACAATATAAATCTTTTTATATCACTTTTTTTATCAACTGAACACATCTTTGCTGAATAGAAGTATCAATTTATTTAAAAAATAAATAAATAAATGACTGACTGACCCCAAACTTTTGAATAGTGTATATTGTTACACAATATTTCTATAAAAAAAAAATGCTGTTCTCTTTATGAACTTTTTATTCTTCAAAAAATCCTGAAAAAAGTATCACAGGTTATATATATATATATATATATATATATATATATATATATATATATATATATATATATATATATATATATATATATATATATATATATATATATATATATATATATTAAGCAGCACAACTGTTTCCAACATTGATAATAAATCATTATCATTATATCATGTGACACAAGACGATGTGCTGAATGGTGCTGAAAATTCGGCTTTGCATCACTGGAATAAATTAAATTTTAAAGTACATTAAAGTAGACTTTACATTATTAATACATTATTTTAAATTAGTATATTAATTCACAATAGTATTATTATTATTATTATTATTATTATTATTATTATTATTATTATTATTATTATTGCCTTGATGCACATAAGAAACTTATACATTTATTAAAAATAGTAAGTTTGTATTTACTAGTTACTAATTACATCTTCAATAGTGTAATTGTATACTGTACAAATGGCTCTCTCAAAAAAGTATTATAAATAAAACCATGCGCTGCACAGGCAGACCGGCAGGTGGCGATATGATGTTAAGCGACCAGAAGCGACCAGAAGAAGAAAACAGCTTCATATGCATTCTGATGACGTCAGTCACATGACCACGTGGATGTGAAAAATGGTTTATGAATCCTGGCTGTCAAAGGCCGAAACGAGAATCTTTTACCCACTGGACACCTTTAACGTTAACCTCACACTTGAGATTAACTGCCGCGGTTTATAGATTGCAAACATGTCGTGGGTGAAATCAGTGGCGTCTAGCGAGGATGTGTTCGACGAGGATGTGGATGATATAAGTCTGCAGAACAAAGAATGGAAATACAACATGGAAAAACGCGCAAAGGTACGTGAATAGTCGTTTATCAACGGTGAATCTTTCACAACATGCTTGTACTGAAATATTTGTGCGTTTTTATTAGTTTTTGTTTCTCAAATTTCAATGAGTGTTGTTGCATCGTTCATCCATTATAAGAGTTCTTAAAAACACCGGTGACATACAAAAGCAAACAATCACGATGTGTGGCTAGTGAAAGCAGCGCAGTCTAGAAACGACTGCCGTGTGGTTTTCTGTCAGGATGGTTTCAGAGATGGCATTGATGCAGGGAAAGAAGCATCACTACAGGCTGGTTTCAACATGGGATACAGAGAAGGAGCCACTAAAATGACACTCATCGGCCAGCTCAAAGGAATCATGAGGTGAGCAGGTGCTTTTATCTTATTTGGCATCATTAGTAGAAATCCGCAAAACACACCCTCCAATGAGAATAAATATTTTTTATATAGTTGTCAGGATTTTAGGTGTAAGTTATTGACGCCTATTACAATTTTTAATCAAATCTTCATAATTATGCTTTACAATTAATGCACATACAGACAACCACGTGACTGCACTTAAAATGATGTGAGCAGCATATGATTCAACTACAGTACCAGCAAACAACGTTACACGGATGTTTGGGAACCAATTCCTAACGTTCTAGAATTTTTGATTCAAAGTAGGCTACTTCAACATTTTGAAAAGTGTCAGTTTTAGGTTGACGCATAGAGTAGAGAATAGACTGGGCACATGACTGTTACTTATGGGACTTGACGTTAAAAAGAGTTATTAAACGCAATCATTTGCGAAAAACAATAACATGTACATTACAATAACAATAACGCATGAGCAGATAATTGGCTAGAAGTGACAGCAGCAGTCTATGGGATTGAATCCCTTTTGGAGCCTGTCTCTAACGACCAGTCAATGAATTGCAGTTTAACTAATTTCTGTGTTGGATTCAAGAGAGAGGATGGAAGGTTGCCGCTTTTGAGACACTTATTGCACACGGCAGTAAGCTATTTTAAGTAAGCTCGATATAGGCATAGTAAAATAAAACTGGAAATGATATGATATCATTGATAGGTGATGCACGGACACTGTCCATGTCCTGGTTAAAATTGCTTAATTCTCCGGATTTAAACATTCTTGGAAACATTTGGGATAAATACAAGTCAACAAAATGTAAAACATTGTTGTAGTGATTTTTTGATATTTTAATCAAAAAATAACTAGATACCAGAAATACCAAACGTAAACCCAAATCTAACGAATAATAGAAATCTTCCCTTAGCAACTAAATGAAATTCAACAGGATCTAAATAGAAATACAAAAAAACAACTAATAAATCTGATAAAAGCATGACAAAATGACTGAAACTTAATGTAAAAATATATTAATAGAGCTGCTCAATTCTGTTTAAAATCGAGATCACGATTCTCACGCAATTAATCCCAGTTCTTCTGTAATAACTTGAATAATTGTAACTTAAATAATGATACTACAAGGTTGAAAAGACCGTTTCATACCTATACATGACAACTGCTCCCTCGGCTCAACGGCAGCACCAACACAGATTTCAATGTTTGCTGTATAGTTTAATAGACGTTTGAATCATTGTCATTTAGGAATTGATTTAAGATTGCGTGGGTGCTCAAATCAAGTTTGCGATCCTTTAATGATTAATCATGCAGCTCTAATAAATAATACCAAAATAAAAGTTGTCAAGCTCACACCTGTGTTTACTCTGCTGTTAGATTGAGAAAAAGTGACATGATACATTCACTCATATTAAAGAGACCATGCCATTTAAATTAATTGTGAATCAAAATCCTTAATCTATTCTGTCCAGTCTTGTACTGTCTTTGACCATGTCTTCTTTCACAGTGCGGTGCGGTGCTGGTGTCAGGTTCAGCTGCCTGGAAGCCCAGCTTTAGCGTCCGTTACCGATCTGCTCCAGAGACTGGAGGCGCATGAAGAAGATCTGGTGGAGGCCATGAGAAAAGCCCAGCAGAAGCCTATACCTAGTGTGACCGAAATGGTGGATGACATGGAGGACCTAATTGTTGAGCAAAGGGACCAGGATGAAGAATCTAGATGCTCAAAAAATGCAGACTGTTGTGGAAACGCCGGAAGCGTGAGTGAAGATTCACAGAGACTCCTTTCCCATGGTTCTTTATCTACAAGGCAGCTGCTTAAGTGCTGCTTGGACCTAGTAACTGAACTGGGGCTTCCCGAAGAACTAAAACTTCACATTCAGCAGCTCATAGACAGTTGAAGTGGATCCAGGGTTGTTTGTGGTAAACACTGCAGCAGACTGTCTGAATAACATCCTGTGTGGGCAGGAAACATCAAGCACATTCCTGGAAAGAAAATAGCCTGCGCATTAGTTGACTCAAATTAATAGTGTACTCAAGGGAGTTGCTTTTATTTAAGTGCTGTTGTTCTGTTAAACTGCATTTTTGCTGGGTTAGTGGCACAACTACACTACATTTTTAACCCATGGCTTCTATATGGTATGATGACCAGCACCTGTGTCGGTTATTGAATCAAATTGAGTAGATTTTAGTTCAAATTGAATAGTCTTGGCTGTGTACCTCCATCCATTTATTTGCATTTTCAAACTTTCACGCATATGACTAACACAGATTTTCTAATGAAATACATTAACTGTGTATATTGATGTGTGATTAACCCTGTACAATAGTGAGCTGCTACCTATTTTAGTGAGTTTCACATTTTCCACCAAATAAAAGCTATTTATTTAATCTTTTGGTTATGTAACTTATTTATCTGAAGTTAACATGAGCCATTTAGTTCAATATATGGTCTATTTATGTAAACATAACTGAGCTGTAACTTGAGCTTGGAGCAGAGGTTGGATATTATGTAACTAAGTAGGCTGACACAGTTTCTAATGTGTGTTATTTTTGTAATGTTTCATCTCTGGGAATTTCAGAATTATGAATAAGCCAACACTTCTGCAACTTTCTGAATTTTAATCAAATAATGTGGACTCCCCTTTGTGAAAAAGACGTGAGCTTAATTGTATCAAATGTGCAGTATACTTCCCAACAAAAGTGTATATATATATATATATATATATATATATATATATATATATATATATATATATATATATATATATATATATATATATATATATATATATATATAATACACTTTTGATAAATTGAAATGAGCTGATGACATCCCCGTTTTTTCCCAGAATGACTGTACAGCCGAATCAGATTTTGTTGCATTATATTCCTGTTTAACACAGTGAAGCTGCTTTGAAACAATCATCACTGTTAAAGCGCTATATAAATAAAGTTGACTTGACTTGACTTTTGACAAGGGTGGATAAAACAGCAGTCATCATAACTTGTCTAGTTAATAGGTTCAAGATAGTTGTGTAGCTGTGGAGAGACCTTTAGAATCAGATTTCACTGCATTCCTTTAATCTGAGACCATGTGCTGCCCTCTTCAAGTGCTTTAAATGAAGAACAAGAAAGTAAAAGAAAATAACTCTGGCTTGACTTTTCCTTCTTTTGGTTAGGGTTAAAAATTAAGTTACTCTGTTGGGAAAAAAAGACAAAAAAGAAGACATTATCAGTCCAAGAAAGCTTGAAGTTCACAGTGTTTCCTGTGGCACTAGGTTTATATATAGACGGAAAGTGAAACTATACTGTCATAATACACGTCGATCTTCCTGGACGCAAAATATGGCTGTCTTGACAAGTAAAGGGAGAAATCTTCATATTTAGGTAGGAATGATGACATTTGAGTATTTTAATATTCATGCCATGCATATTTTGTCGATGTATTAAATAATTTCGATAGCAGCCACGAGATGATGTTGACAGTTCACATAATGACACTTCGAATGACTCGTAATAACACTGAGCTTGGAAATCTCCGTTAAATACATTAATTTTGCTTAAAGAATATTTGCCTCTGTTTTTTTGACGTAACTTTACTTCAAGTGGCTTTAAAGAACAATATTATCTCGGGTAAACAATGTCAACATTCAGAGTGCTGACGGTTGTGCCATGCGCCGCAAAACACCCTCACTCACCAATGTATAATACACAAACACTAACGAATTAACATGGTACATTACAGTGAAATCCTCTGTAAAGTCCCCAGGTAGCAAACAGACGTTGGCCCAACGTTGGCCCAACGACTGTTGTTGTGTTGGGCCAACGTTGGGTGCTGACGTTGGCCCAACGTAATTTTGTCCGTTGGGCCAACGTTGGGCCAACCATGTTGTTGGACAGCCAGCAGACCTTCTGCCAACCTAAAAACACCTTACCAACCTTCTGCCAACTTAAAAACCACTAAAACAACATTGGGCCAACGTTGGGCAACCATATCATTGGACAGCCAGCAGAAGAAATAGCCTATTTTAACCATCTGCCAACTTTATAAAAAGAAAATCTACAAACTTATAAATAAATAGGCTTTACCTACACCTTTCACTCAAATTTTAAGATTGTGACACGGCCTATTCATTGTTAAATTGCATTAAGAGAAAGCACAACAGACAAACTGAATAGGTAATAAAAATGAACCTATTTATTGGTAACACAATAACTTACTTGCTGCAATTTCAATGCAGTTAACAACATATATGTGGTGCTGTTGTTGAAAAACTACAGCAGAAAATAGATAAATAAAACTCAGAATGTTAAAACATCTCCACAGTCCATTATATACAAATACATTCTGCAGATTTTCATTCTGGATTTGCAACGATGAGTCGATGTACAAAAAAGTAGAAAAAAACTACACAAAGACAGCAGAAAAAATGCAAAGAAAAGTAAAACAAAGTCAAAGGAATCAACAAGGAACCAAAAAGTGACAAAAAAGGCGGCAAAGAAAATCCGGAAGAAAACAGAAAATGTGCAGATTATGTTTTTTTACAGATTTTAAGTGAATTAGAGATTGTGTGCGGCTCTGATGATGAAGACAGCGCAGAGGAGAAGTAGCAGCATATACTCCTGTAAAAAACAACAAACAAACAACTTTTTAGAACATTTAAGATGTGTTATTTAATTAATTAAATATTTATAATTATTAATATTTAATAATTATTTAATCGATACATCATCTTCAATAAACCCGTCTCTGGCGTGTTGCCTCGGATCTTTCGAATATTCAGATCTATTATGACCTCTGACCTTTAAAATTGCCAGAATAATAATAATAATACGCTGTTTGTTAATTGGCCAGAGGAGAACTGGCACCCTGACTGAGCCTGGTTTCTCCCAAGGTTTATTTTTCTCCATTAGGTCTCCTGATGGGGTTTTGATTTCCTTGCCACTGTCGCCTCTGGCTTGGCTTGCTCAGTTGGGGAAAAACTATTTTTCAAATATATTTAAAAATAAATCTAATTATTAAACTAAATTAACCATATAGACCAAATTACTGATCTAATTACTGATCTAAAGCCCACATTGTTACTGTATGATAATCGAAATATATTCTGTTGCATTATTTTTCTGTTTAACACTGTGAAGCTGCTTTGAAACAATCTGCATTGTTAAAAGCGCTTTATAAATAAAGTTGACTTGACTTGACTTGTTGTTCTATTTTAATAACAATCCAAAACAAACAAACAAAAATTCTGATTTTCATCATGCTGGGGTAGCAAATTTTGTATATATCTTAATGCAGTGTATGCCTATTAAAGATGAAATACACCTCTGTTTAATGGTGGGGTTAGACAGAGGAAGATAAAAACAATCATTGGTAGACACTTACATTCACTTTCACAGCTGCTGGAATCTGCTTGAGGCATCTGCTTTTCTATGTTAAAGAAAAAATATAGTAATTATCAAAATGTAAATTACTTACAACTTATATATTAATATGTATAATAATTAATAACATATTTGATCAGCCTTAAAAAGGGTTTCTGTACCTTTTTCTGTTGCTCTTTTTTTTCTTCCTCCATTTCGGTCTCCACTATACTTCAGCCAGGTTTTTATTTTTTCCTCTGCTTCCACCACTTTTGCTCCTTGTTTTTTGGCTGCATCTGTCAGAATCAAATTAAAGAAAATAAAACAGAGAAAGGGTTAGCAAACAGATCTTCTCTGAGGTGTATTTTGTAGAGCTCTATATGATTAGATTAATTGGCATTCTTTCATTGACTTGCATTGTATTTCATTCAATGACATATTATGTGAGACTCTAAGGGGTTGTTTCCTCTTTTGCTATTTCAAAGTTATGTCTAAGTTTTGAATGTTTTTTAAAACATATCACCTATGACAACTTTTGCTAGCACGAGTGTAGAAAATGGGCTCTTCTGTCCTCTCCCTTGCCAATTAAAATTGTTGGCCAACTCATTGGTTATTATTTCCCTCATGATTCTGTGGACAATGTCTTTGGCAGATGTTCCACCCAAGCTGGTAAGATATCTTGTCTATGAAAAAAATTAAACATAAAATTGTGTTAAGCAGCAGTAAATCAGGTCTAGATACATGTTAGTATTCTTTTAAGTGAAGTAACAGAAGCAGAACATTAGAATTTACCAGAGAACGTTGTGTGTCTCTGTTTGACAGCCTATCCTCCAGATCTTTTATGCCTGTCATGTTCCTTAATGGAAACTGAAACTCCTCATTTACAACTTCAGCTGCATTCTCTCTTCGCATAATGGCCTGAAGGAGGAGCGTATTCTGCCTGACTTGACCCTTTATCTCTTCCAGCATCTGGTAGAGCCGGAGTTCTCTTTCTGAATCAGACAAACATACGATGCAACATTATTACTAGGGCCGAGACTCGATTAAAAAAATTAATCAAATTAATTAGAGGCTTTGTAATTAATTAATCGAAATGAGTCGCATTTTAATTGCATATAAATATTTGACCTGAGAACAATGAGAAGTAATTTTTCACATGTATTTTTAGTATACCATTGAATAATGACTGAATACATAAGCTTAATCAACAAAATATTGTTTATTTATTTCAGTCCAGCAGACCAGCGCAATGTTTGCCATTAAGTGTAGCAAAAGCATATTTGTGATATTTGCATCTCGATGTGCTGCGGTGATACGCAAATTCCTTGTTGTATAGCTTGCACAAAACCCTGCTCTTGACGACGCTTCCATCCTTTTGTTTTTTAAAACAAAATTTCCCATCCACGGGGCCGAGCAAAGCGGCCTCATCAGCTTCTTCGTTCATGTTCACTCATGCCCTGCGTCTCAATCAGCTCCCTAGTCCACTAGTCAGGGCACTGATCAGGACATAAGTCAATGGGCTGACTCCCTGATCAGTGCCCTGACTACTGAACTAGGGAGCTGATTGAGGCGCACCCATGGTTTGTTGTTGTCATGACTCCAGAGCGAGCGCTAGTTGGTGTTTCAGTATAATCGGTCCGTCGAAACTCATTCATTGAAAAACATTCCGCGGTGCAAAAATAAATGTGGTTAAATACCTCTTGTAAAAAAAAAAAAAAAAACTATTGTAGAAGGTTTTGGAGTAATTCTACGTACCATCTTGTCTTGGTTCAGGGACTGTCACAGCAGGTGCTGATGGTGCAAATGGTGGTATGGCTGGCAAGTTCAGGCTTTTGGCTCCATTACTGCAGAATTTTTTTTTTTTTGGTCTTTCCATTGTCTCTGGATATGGAACAGTTAGAAACAGAATCAGTAGGCTACAATGTACAATACATTGCCAAACATCACAACATTTACTTCATCCAGAGTTTCGTTGCGATCTTATACAACAGGAATGTGACCAATGTTCAAAAGTTCCTTTCAACATATCGTCCTCTTGGAATGAAATATAGTTTACTACAACTCAATTTTGACAGAGATGTCATATATAACATTGTACTGTAATTTCCCAACTATTAGCCACAGTTTATACATTTATTTTGCTAAATTTTTTCAGGTAAATACACGAGAGCAGAACTTAAAGGTAGGGTAGGCAGTTTTGTATGGAATGAATTTTGTGCCATAATTAAACAAATAAATCCATCATTTTGCAAACAAACGCGATCTGCTTTGCAAATGATAACACGACTTGCAAACAAACAGAGCGATGTGCAAATGCAGTTCAGGCTGATTTTCTCACAAATGCAGTTCGCGCTGATTTTCTCACAAATGCATTTCTCTTCCAAAACAGCAGATTTCAGGCATGTAATAATTCACCCATTTTTGGGGGGGAGGGGATAAGCCTTTTGGGACTATTCACAAACAGTATTTGCATTAATTTGTGTTAAATATATTATTAGTCCCGAGATTCTTCGCCTTAGTGAATAAATACATTGAGCGGCTTATATACATCTGTATACCTTGCTGGTCTGGTGGTAGAATTTATGTTAACCGTGTCAAAGGTTTCTGGTTCTAATCCGCTCTTATGTATTTTTTTTTCTTTTCTTCTTCATTAAAATCAAAGATATTCAATGATTGTATATTAAGAGCAGGGACACAGGGAATAGAGTCTCTCTCCGCAACGGCATTAAGCGATAGATTGGCTCGTCTGTGTGTGAAGGCTGTATGCACTAGCCAAAAGAGAACGCAAACCCCGCCTACTTTGATTTGATTGGCCATCTCAATCATTTTGACATTGACAAGCGCAGTTAGACCTCAGGCAAAACAGACTAAAATGTTACTTTTAAACTTTTTTGTCATCCCAACAACAACATCCAGAGCCTCTGGGGGGGTCAATTTGGCCCTTTCTAATTATTGGGGGGCGGATTTTTCCCCTTCAATGTCTATGGTGGTTACGACCCTGCAGTGCAATACACCCACAATACTTTGAACAAAAATAGTTAACATGGTATAGTTTTAACAGTGTTCATTAAAGTGCTAAATTTGATATTGCATCAGAGGTGAACTATAGTTAGCTGGGCTTGGTCCTTCTCCCCCATGTACAGGGAAATGGTGACAGCAGAAAAACTAATATTCATCATTCTGCTTATAATATATAGCCTACTCTGCTTAAAATATATTTTATTTTATCAGGATTTACCATATTTAATGTGACAGTAACATATACAAAACTAAATCTGTCTAAACTTTAATCCACAATACATATTTTTGCATTTTTGTATTACAATATATTGTGACACGATACACCCTTACACTATTTTGAATGTTCTCATTTGAATTGTATCATCAAATGTGCAAATTACATAAAAGTAAATTCTTTTTTATATCCCGTTACACTACAGTGGATAAATGATATGGAGGATGGATGCATGCATTTAATGAGAAAAAACTAGCCCTAGCTAAAATGTTTTCAGCCATAATGTCACTACTGATTTTGCACTTGTTGGTCACAATAATATCTATATATTTTTAGGTTTTTTTGTTTTGTTTTGTTTTTATGAAATAGGGTTGACAAAGTGAAAATCTCAAAATGATTAATAATAGATACAGTAAGACAGAAATACTGCATCCGGTTCCTCGCTCATTTTCATCTGAAAACGTGTTTGAAAATCGTAAATTGACCCAAAGCGCCATCTGCTGTTCTGGTAGAGGAAGTTCAATCAATCAACTTTATTTATATAGCGCTTTTACAATCACGATTGTGTCAAAGCAGCTTCAGTGTCAAACAGGATAATATTGCGACAAAATTAGATTTGGCTGTACAGTCGTACTGGAGAAAACAGTGATGTTATCAGCTTATTTTAATTTATCATATAGCAACAATGTTGGCAGATCAGTATTTAAGTTTATAGAATTAAATAAGACCTAATTCATACATTTTATTTGTATAATAAGTTGAATAACTTTAATCATATTTTTAGTGTCCCCAACTGAGCAAGCCAAGCCAAAGGCGACAGTGGCAAGGAACCAAAACTCCATCAGGTTGCTCAACTACATTTGTGAGAAAATCTGCTCGAACTGCATTTTGAGAAAATTAAGCTGAGAGATAGTAACAAACATGTATGCATTTATGTGGATTTGGTATTTGTTCAAAGGTTACATGCAATTTGTAGGATGGTTTGTATTTTTTTGTGAAATATGCATGCTCACTCATTTATTTGCAAAACACAATACATATATTTGTTACTCCTCTGCGTTTTCGCTCAAACTGTTCTTTGTATTTGCACATCGCTTTCTGTTTGTTTGCGAGTTGATTTTTCCTTTGCAAAGCAGATCGTGTTTGTTTGCAAAATGCTGGATTTGTTTGTTTAATTATGGCACAAAAATCACTCCATAGTTTTGGTCTAACAAACTTTTTCCCAAATCTTTATATACCAATACATAATTAAAATGTAAGAACTCTGGCAAAAAGAGTATACAAATCGAGTGTCTGTACCTGTGTGGAGCCAGCTTGTTGAGGCCTGCACTGGAGGTCTTCCTGAAGCTGTATCAGATGTAAATCCATTTACATATTTCGATGATGGTCTGTTGGACACATTAAGTGTAATACATTTTTTAAAAGTGCAGTGCAAATAAGCAGTAGGCTATAAAAGGAGAACAGAGGAAACATACAATCTTTTCCGTACACTGTCCTCATCTGTAGACTCCAAACTGTTGCCTTTACAAAACTTCACCAGCTTTCTTCTGGCTTTTTCATAGGAATCTAAACAAAGAAACAAACAACATCACTAAGCATATTATCTGAACATTTGAAAAGAACGGTTTGGCATAACTCACAAGGAACATCTTTTAATATTTTTTAATAGTTATTTCTAATTAATAATTAATTCCTCAAAGACTTACCATACTCAGCCACCCATTCGGTTATATATTCGCCCCATTCTTCATCAGGAGTTTCATTTTTTTCAACCGCTTTTCTACATTTTGTACCATTATATGGGGGCCAAAAGGAAATTTTTTTATCGATGCTCAGCCAGTCACTAGGTATCACCTCTGTCTCATTCTTTTCAGTAAAAACAACTATAGAATACATCTATAAAAAAACAAAAACAAACAAAAAAATATATCTAGTGTTACAAACTATATACATTTATTGAAACTGTATTAATTACCCAGTGGAAATCTATCTAAACTAAAATATGTCCTAGTCTTATTATTCTGGGGAGTGGGGGGATTGGGGGATTGGGGGAATCAAGCAGTATGCAGCAAAGGATATGCCACAAACCCATCCTTATACTGTAAAAGAAGGACTTTTGAAACAGTCTGTGTGGGAACAATAGTCAATGACTGCCCGGGTTGTTTCACAAAGGATATATCAAGACTTGATGAATCAATGGGATAGGTGAAAAAAGATGACTTATTTTGGAATTTAAGACAGACTAGATGTGATGCTTCCTTGTCTTTTAAAATGTTTTTCACTATATAAATATCTCCATTGAACAGAATATAGTTATCTCCCTCTGATAAACAAATTAAAGTCCCACCATTTACATATTTCTTATACTGTGTAAACTGCTGAGATGTCACATTGTATGGAAAAGGCCCATTCTTATGTTCCTGGTAAAACCCATCCTTGCACATCCTTATTTTAGTTCTGACACTTGCTTTTTCTGACAATCTCCTGATGATCTGTTGAAGGGGCTGGGTAGGGGTCCTTATCAATTTTTTTAATGTGTAGAGGAAGTTCTCAAATGGGAAAGCTGCAAAATTATGCAGCACACCAAACTGCCTTGCATCATTGGCAAGATGTGTCAGCCCGTGTATGTTATACACAACGTAATTACCATAAACAGATTGAAAATGCTCGACAAATGTGATCAGTAACTTTTCAGCAAAATCACAGTACTGGAGACACAGTGATGGGCAGCATAGTATTCGAATGGCTACATGCAGAAGCATAAAATTGTGGTATAGAACATTCGGCAGATGGTCTTTCAGTGCTACTGGACCAGTGTACAAGAGAAAAGTTCTGAACTCGGTTGCTTTCCACCTATCTACCTCAACAAGGGATCTCCCTTTCCGTGCAAACTCTCTGGGGAGTCTCATGGCAAAGGACATAAGCACTGCAGAAATTAGGCCTATCTGATGAGCACCTAAACGAGTTGGAAGCGGTCCCCTCATCCAAAACCCTATCAACTTTCTCACAACCCCAAGAAAAACCAGGTGCATAACATCTAATGGAAATTGGGAGACCATACCAATTCCAACCCTTGTCAACACACTGGTCCCTTTATGGTGAAACTCATCGTCTTTATTAATAAAAGACGTATCTGTCCGTAAAGGTGAATCGACTTCAGGAAAAGTCATGCGATTTTCCGCCCATGTTCCCTCCTGTGTGCATTTTTCACAGCCGTGGTATGCATTGTGGGCTTTAATGTTTTTTACGAAAGCCCTCGCACTTGCATCGCAAACAAAATTTGAAATTTTAATATCTACATGTTTGCCAGTTACATCCACACCCTCTAATTTAAGCTTTTCATATTCATTTACAAATGATTCTAGGAACAGATTGACATTCTCTGGTTTTTTAGATCCAAGATATAAAGCGATGACAAATGGTTGCTTTGTTTTGTCTTCCTCTACCAAGCCTAGAATGGGCCAGAACTGCTTATTGCTGCTTTTGAATAAAGGTAGTCCATCAATATTCACTTGTAAATTAATAGCCTTAGGGAGAGGTTCTATCTGGTTTAACACATGCCTAATGCCTTTCTCAACTCCAAAATAATGCATGGTGCCACCAGCAATCTGCTGGACCTCATAATTAGTTGGAGTGCTTAAAAGAGTGCGGGCATCCTTTGGGAGATATGGATGATATTTTCTCAGGATGCCCAACAGCCCATTTAGATGGCATTGTGGCATTTGGCTGTCTATTGCCCAACCTCTGAGCTCCTCCCCAAGACACTCAGCAGACTCAACAAATTCGTCATCACTTGAGTCAGTTTCTGTCAGAGCATTTGACCAAAATCCATCCATCACATTATCGTCAACATTAAACTCAGTCTCTGACTCGTCTGATTCATAGGACATGGGCCAATCAGATGCAGCATCTGACCACACATATTCAGCAGGGGCGTTTTTTTCCAGGGATAAGTTAACATTGGCTGCGTCTGATTCAGCATTGACGTGAACCTCACCAAGGATATTGTAAGCCCTTCGCTTTGCCTGACGTTTAAGTGTTCTGTCTGAATAAATGTTGTCTGCAGACATAGTTAGTTTGCTGCCAAACAAATAACTAACGTTAATTACTACAGCTGATTTCGGACTACGAAAGCTACAATGCTAGGTAGTTGATGTTAAATGTTAGTATTTAGATTATAAGACTACATTTACATTAGATTGCTAACGTGAAGCTATAACAATGACTTACTAGATAACAGATTGATTATATATTAAAACAATATATTGTATCGAGCAGATTACCTTGGACTGGCTGGGTTAACGGCTGAAGAGAAGTAAAAGACGGTTACAATATAACGGTAATTCGAAATCACGCACTCACTGTTTTTTTGAATGAGCTCGCGCCTCAGCTCTTCTGACGTCACGCGCACTAGCGCAGCAGTCATCTATTCCAGTGTTTCCCAAGGGTGCCGCGGTCCTTCAAAAATATATGTATATATTTACTTCAGGAAAAGTCATGCGTGTATATATATATATATATATATATATATATATATATATATATATATATATATATATATATATATATATATATAATGATAAAATGTGAATAAAACAATTAATATATTTTGAATGAATCTAATGTCTGAAATAACACATCTAATGTCTGACATCAACGTCTGTATTAGGGTAAAACAGTTCTCGATTCGCATGGTTCGGCACGCACTTGCAACGCGGTTCATCTCACATCTGATGACACATTTATATAATATGGGTTGTAACTTGAAAATAACGCTTTATGTATGTTTCTGTCGAAGGATACTCGTGCTGGATCCTTGGTGATACATTACAACAGTGATATTAAAAGAAAAAGGTGGGCAAAACGTTTTTTGCGGTCATCACCAAGCAGGTGCAGTGAGAAGACGCGAATGAAAACTCGCGCACTGTGAGATCTGTCTCTGTGCACTCATCCGATAGTGCGCACGCGTCTCACAGCACGCAAATATTGAGTTATCTTTCAAATCACAGCTCTTGAACCGAAAAAACTCACACAAAAAGTATGTCAACTCAACATGTCCATCTTGATGAGTAGCCTATTGCATAGTCACTGAACGGTATACATTCGAGAAATGTATGCATTGAGAAACAACGCATATCCGTACATTAAGGTCTTAAAGGGGCAGCCTTCACTGCTGTCTGTTTAATGTCAACAAAAGACAAGGACTCACTGCTCTTGATTGAATAGCTTTTGTAAGTATAATAGGATTCTATTATATTATTACATTATATTATATTATATTATTACATTATATTATATTATATTATATTATATTATATTATATTATATTATATTATATTATATTATATCAATCTTTAATTTTTACAGTCAAATATGCAATGTTATTTTACATTTGATCAATTTCTGTACCTGAAAACTAGTTAGACCTACCTGAAAAATCTGGAAGCATTTTTTTTTTTTGTATCTTTGCTCAATAGTAGTTATTTGTGCTGCTGCTTGTATTTAAATTAGTTGTTCTTATTATTTTCTTTATTTTTATTTGACTTAAATAAAACATGTCAAATAAAATTTCAAATTTACACTCTTTTCCCCATGTTTACTGGGAAAAATGGTAAAACATGAAATGCTGCATGCATATATTTGAGGGAAGTGGTGGGCCATTGCAGCTGACCATACCAACGTTGGCCCAACGTTGTATTTCTGTCAGATAGGTTGGGCCAACGTAACCAACCAATATTGACGTTGGCCCAACGTCTGTTTGCTACCTGGGTCTACTTTTGTATTTTAGCTGGTCGTCTGAAAATAAATGTAGGCTACTTAAGTTTTTAAAAAGTAATCAAATCAGCTAGAAATCTTATTAATGTTTATATTATGATGAAACATTGTGTGGTATTGTGTAGGCTATATTTTCGCTTTATGTTTGAATTTTCTCATGCATGGTTAAGAATTTTTTTGTTTTAATAGTATCATCAAATTGATCAGTCAAAGATATTTAGAAATGAATGGAAACTCCCTAAAAATGTACCTAGGGTTTTCATTCATTCCGCTGACTTGAACATCTTGAATCTATTCACCAAAAATATTTGTTTTTAGACTAATAGCCTGATTTGTGCAGGGACTTAATCTTTCTCGTTCTCTCTCTGTCTTCGAGTCATTCACTTTTTTTATTTGTTAAAAAGTCGACTTGTCAAAAGCACAAATTGTTGTATTCTAAATCGCCCCCTCGACCCTCACTTAGTATATTTTACATAAATAATAAACTAATAATACACGTAAATCACTGATAAACACAGGCATTCATTTGACGCTCACAGTGCATGGCTATTCTCTAGCGGCTATAGCTAGCTGCTGAGTGTTCATACATTATGGGATTAAGTGCACTCAGTTGGGTCTACTCTTTATGGTTTCAGACATCATTATAAATATCTTGCAAAAACACATTTTCCACATGCAAAGTACAGTATGTGTTATGCGTGTGACCAGATGTGTTTTTGCACATGTGAAATTCATGTGGTTTTTCTCAACTCAAATAGTGCACTAAAGGGAATGGGGGTGATTTCGGACACAGTGCAACACTGCCAGTCCACTTTTTCAGCAGTTTTGTTTTGGGAAATTATTTATTTATTTATTTTCCCATAGGGATTTTTTTAAAAGTATTAATTAAAGAAGAGCCAGTCATGGTTAGAATTATTGGCACCCTTGCTAAATATGATCAAAGAAGTCGTATGCAAATTAAATCTGCATTTTTTATCCTTTTGATCTTAAAAAATAAAATAAAAAACACTGTACATTTACAATATTAACATTTATTAATAAGATTGCATTAACGTAAGATGCTTTGAGTCTTATCTTATTTTTAATTTTATATGACTGTGATGGTGGCTTAACCATGCTACAACTATGCCGTTTTCAACAACTTGTGTAGTAAATATGAAACTGACTACGCCACCTCCTTATTTAAGGCAGGAGGAGCCTTCCAAAAGTAATGGGATTATAAGCAACAAATGTAGTTTGTCAATAATCACAATTTTATTAGTACAACACAGCCATATCAAAAAGGTTAAAAACCAATTAAAAATGCATCAGCAATAGGATTCATAGAATCAGGAAATGGCGCTCCTCGAGAATGCAAGAAGGGTCGGGCCTGCTCTTTTACACCACCTACCACCTGAAAGAGACGGGGGAAGACGAAAGAAACCCACAGCATACACTGCAAATAAGTAACCACAAATTAAATCACCAATTATAGTGCCAACCTTCTAATGCACACCACACAGTGCCACACACCACCCAGATCAGCCACACCAAGGGAGGTTAGGTGTCGATGCAGGCCCGGCCCTGTACAAAGCCAGTAGCACTGTAACAGAAAGAGGAGGGCAATACCACACAAACAACAACAAATAAAAACAATTATTAGTATGATCAAAGTAGACATATAGTAAATCAAAAATAAATGTAACTCAAAAGGGAAACTTAAATATACAAGAAACAGTGGCTGGTCTGCCCCTTTAACAGAAAAACAAATACACATTAATACAAGTCAATGCAAAAAAACACAATAACAAACTAAACAAAACATACTTTAGCGAAAGTACAACTGCAGCACAGTTATCCAATCTCAGCGCTCAATCCCCACACATGATACAATGATACTATAAACGAAAAAACCACATTGACATCAACAAAAAGACTCTTGTGTATTAATTGCATCAACTCATAACTGATCGGTTTACATTTACCAGTTATTCACCGTTCCAACGTGGCCATCAGCCTATTGAAAGTACTGCAGCAATAAGTGTTCCCAGACAGAGTGTAAAACTTCAAGTCAGCCTAAAAGGGGATTATTTGAAAATAAAAATAGCACAATCAGAATGCAAGCATTTAATACAAACAAACCACACAGTTAATTCAACATACCTCAATGAAAAGGAGGCTGTACGTCAAGCACAACTTCCGAAACAAACCTCTCGCCATGTGTCTCTGCAACTACTATTTATGCTTCCTTAATCATGTGACAAAGCACCTGCACCTGAAACTCATTACTGGCTAGTCTCCTCCCACAAACTAATATACTACTGATTTTAATGCTGAATCTGTATTTTTGCATGAAGAAATGGCGTGCTTAATACTCACATGGGACTTTGTGTTTGTTTTTAATCTGCAGGTTTGAACAGATGACCAGATACCTAGAAGTGCAGTTTACGGTCAGCTCCTGTAGCTGGACTAATCTTACAGAAATACTTTATTTACAGACACTGCTCAAATGCATTGGTACGAGACATGTAAGATCTTGTCTGGAGAAATAATATTTGCATATGGCTAGTGCTCTGGAAGTGGAAGCACCTTGCACTTGATAACTGCATATCCTTCAGTCAGAACTTAAACCCAGAAAAGTGGATTTATTCAAAGCTATACCTGATCCTGTACCAACATGGGGAACAGTTGGGACTGTTGTGGACAAAAAAACCCATGTGACCATACAGAGGATGAGACTAAAGGTTTACTGCATAGCTCTGAATCCAAGACATCTACTAGAGCAGGAACAGAGGGTGGCACCAGCCCAACTTCAGATGAGGAGAACAGGTAAAGTCCTTTACACTTTTTGAAGTTTTATCTTATTTATACATTTTTAGGTGTAACAATCTTCCTTTCTTAAAAGTTGACATCAAACGGATATTGCAGTCTTTTCTTCTCTATTGTTTGTGACAAATACGAGTGATGGCTAGGGATGCACTAATCATGGTTTTCTTGGTCGATTCCTTTGCCGATTTTTTTTATACAGTCAAATGGGCCTTTTCCAATACTGGTTGCCAGTTTACATGGTACTTTTATTTGTTGCTTATTGTCTCTGCTACATCTTGGGACAGAGTCTGCGCAATAGTGATTTCGGGACCGGAGTTGCGCAATAGAGAGCAGGAAGTACAGCTGCGATATCAAAAAGCCTGCCCACACTCTCACAGATGCAGAACAATTAATTATGTTGGTGTGAAATAAACAGTTATGGAAATGTAGAAATTAAAGCTAAAGCTCCAATCTGCTCCCAAAAATCCTGAAAAACGTCCGATAGTGCCTCAGTGGCACTGGTAGTGTAGTACTCAAATAGTACCCTATTTAAGGATGTAGGGGGTAATTTTGGACAGCTGAATAAATATTTATATAGATCAGTGGGGATTGGGGAGCATTGATCGATGCTCACTATGTTCCCTTAACTGAAGTTCTAAAGCATGAGACAGCTCATTACACATAATGACACGCCATACATTCTTTAAAAAAGAAACAAAAATCAAACTGTTGCTACTATTTGCTAGTTAATTAACATAATCTAGTTCTTCCTGTTCCACAGGAGTATACATATACGAGTAAACACAAAGGCCAAATGCCCTTAATCATTTATCACGATGAGTAAAACCAATATAGTTAGAATATAGTTCTAATGTGCAGCACCTATATCACCACAAGTTGTTTAGGAGGGTTTCACGAAAAATCCTCTCAATAATACAAACCTCTCAAAACTCCCATATTCTATGTTCAGATGAATCAGATGGGTTTGATCAAGTCAAGTCAATTTTATTTATATAGCACCTTTACAATGCAGATTGTTTCAAAGCAGCTTCACAGTGTTAACAGGAAAATAATGCTACCAAATTGATTCGGCTCTACAGCTGCTCCTGAGAAAACGGTGATGTCATCAGCTCATTTCAATTATGATAAGTGAAAATGTGGGCAGATCAGTAATTTAGTTGATATTAGTTAATTTAGTTTACTAATTAAATTCATTTGGATATTTTAGTTGAAAATTTGAGTCGCCAACTTAGCAAGCCAAGCCAAAGGCAAGGGCAGTGGCAAGGAACCCAAACTCCATCAGGACATAATGGAGAAAAATCAACCTTGTGAGAAACCAGGCTCAGTCAGGGTGCCAGTTCTTTTCTGGCCTATTAACAAACAGCATATCATTATCTTGGTGACTTTACAGGTCAAAAGTCATATTAGATCGGAATATTTGAAGGATCGGAGGCAACACGCCAGAGTACCAAACTTACCAAATAAAGCTTCTATCATGGCCGTCCTAGTTCTCTGACATGAACCCTATATAAAAGTAGGCTGAGCTGAACTGAAAAGAAGAAGCACCAACTTGGATCTAAGAATCTGAAGGATCTGGAGAGATTCTTTATGGAGGAGTGGTCTCTGATCTCTTGGCATGTGTTCTCATGTGTCCCAATGTTTAGTGAGCCAGGGTCCCTACTGTCCTTACCAGTTGATCGTGTATTCATGTACATCAGGGATTCCCAGTGTGGTGCGCACACCCCAGGGGTACGCGAGCTACCACCAGGGGGGTGGGCAAGAGGAAAAATGTAATGGCGGTCTGTTTTTTTAATGGGATTTTCCATACAATAAAAAAAAAGACAAGTGGATCGCGGAAGATTTAGTTTCAAAGTGAAATGTAAAAGTGCGTATTTAAGTGAGTTTGTCATTGTGTGTTGTTGTGTTTTTTATTAAGAATAATAGGCCAATTAACCTACAGTTCAAGCAACCCGCCCCCGAATCGGCACTAATTCTAAACCGAAGCTAAAATCTGCTTGGCCGCACAGAGCGTGCATTTACTGTTGAGCTGTCATTCACAGTGTGTGCGCACTGGCGCGGTTTCAGTTCATGCATATGGAAGTTTAAAGGGTTACTTCAGCGATTAGCTTATGGCTTTGTATCAGTAGAAACCCTGAAGTATATTCAAATAATTGTGCTTTCCCCCCTCATATCCCCCTGAGACAAGAGATTTATGCATTTTATTTCTGGAAAAATTCCTCCTATGATGCAAATTGACGATATTTGCATCATAGGAGGAATGTTAGGCTAAAGGCTTAAGACTACAGCCAGCAGAGGGAGCCATTTCCGCATGTTTTGAACCCGCACATGGGGGATGGAGATCACACTCAGAGCTCAGCTCGCAGCTACAGGCACTCATTTAAACGGAGCTATGGTGAGCAATGTAAGTCTTTTAACTTCTCAAATTAATTTCTATGAAAGTTAAGCTTGCAAAGGCCTGATCTGAAACGCGCCAGACTGAATTCGCGTTGTGAATGTATGCCGTGAGTGTAGTCGGGATTACCTCAGCTCTCGTCACGAGAGCTCATCAGCTCATTTATATCACTCCTGCAGTTAGTGCTCAGTGCTGTGATACTCGCGCGGTGACTCACTCATTATATTGAACACACACGTTCAGTTTTTAATTGTAGTGTCTTCAACTCAGTCACAGTAATCCAGTAGCGGTGGCTTTGGGAATGGCCTCACAGGGCAGCGAAGCATTCTGGGAATTGTAGTCTTTCATTTCAAAATACATTTTCTGTCTTTTCTCAGTTTAGAGGGCACCAAATTCAAAAATAATTTCACATTTCTACTACATTGATGACCCAGTTAAAATACAGATTCATCTTTCCAGTGCTGAAGTACCCCTTTAACTTTCATAGGAATTCATTAAAAAAGTACTCGCTTTGCTCCGCTCCGTTTCTAATGCTGGAGCAGCTGTGTGCATATGTTCCTTTCTGTTAGAATTAGTGATTTGAAAGCCCAGTAGGTGATACCAGTATTACCGGTATTGTCACCCGTTGATTAACCGGTGGGAATTTCCACACTGTCACATATCTATGCGTGCCAACTCGTTTAATTCATTCAATGTATATGTGTGTGTGTGTGTGTGTGTATATATATATATATATATATATATATATATATATATATATATATATATATATATATATATATATATATATATATATATATATATATATATATATATATATATATATATATGGGCAATTCCAGCGTTATGGATGTGACATTTGAACTCATAATGACAGCTAAAATGTCTCAGTAAAAATCTATTTCTTACAATATTTATATTGGCAATGTATATTGTCAGAGCACCCTATCTGGGGAATTGACAGCAAAAATATTATTTTCTAAATTATATTTAAGACCCCCCAAAAAAGGAATATAGTTGTGCGTTATGGATGTGACAGGAAATGACAGTGTTTTCAGTGTACTGTTCGATTTTCTTTAAAGTCTGTGAACTTTTAAGTCTAATGTATAAATATTGCTATCCACATGAGGAAGGGGTCTTATTTGAAAATAAAAATATCAGTGTATAAAATGTAAATAAAATGTATGAAGTGTATCATGAGAAAAAACAACGTTATGGATGTGACAAAACCCTGTTATGGATGTGACGAGTCTGAAATACACATTGGAATCTGTTTGGAAAATCAACGAACAAGCCATCATGGCACATTTGTTGACACATAAAATTACTCTAAATGTTAATTTAATAGTAATCTAGTTATATCAATGACTCAATGATATGAAGTAGCCTGACCTGATTTAGTTGAAATAGCCCATTCTTTCATTGTCTCAGGTAAGATGGGTCTTAATCAACATGTAAATATCATGACAATAAAAAAAAAAAAAAAAAAAATATATATATATATATATATATATATATATATATATATATATATATATATATATATATATTAGGGCTGGGTAAAAATATCGATTCATCAATGCATTGTAATTATTTGTTTCTCAATTCAATATCGATTCATCAAATCCTATGAATCGATTCAGCCCACCGGCCAGTGGCGGCGCTGTGGGCAACACTCTAGTGAGAGCGTTCAGCGCTGTACACAAGACGTGCTTTACCAAAATAGCAGCTGCACTCCGTTCAAGCCTGCACCACTAAAGGCTGCAACATACTCCGCAAAAACAGAGAAAGAAGTTCTCGCTCCCAGGGCTGCGGGAACAAAATGACGTCATGTTGTTCTCAGCCCTGGTTTGGGAGTTCTCGCAGCTTGTTCTCGACACATTGCCTGAGCAGAACTTTTTTTCTTGCGGTTGTCCAAGAAGTATTGCGTGATTGGTCATACATTTAAAGTGGGTGTGGTTAATGCGGAGAAACGCAGATGATCGGCACCTGCTTTTCTCGTGAAGTATGAATGTACTTCTGCCAGAACGAACTTTATTCTTGTTCTTGCCACCTCAAGAAAACAAACAAATTTCTTTGTTCTTGCAAAGTATGTTCCAAGATTAACGTTAAAAGCCGATGTTTGGGCTCATTTTGGATCAGCTGCTCAGTTGTTCAGTGTTATTGCGCCACAGAATCAACACCGGCCGTGTTGGCGACATGCTTTCATATCATGGCAACGCGCGCAGTCACGTAGATCACTGCACTCTCAATAGTTGTAAAACAAACCACTGCTCTCAATACATTTGAATGGCCTAAGTGGACAGACAACAGCTTCACTTCACTATACAGTTAATTACTTTCGAATCTGTGTAATGTTGTAATGTTATAATATCAATCCACTTTGTTTTATGAATATGCACATTTTGTGCTTCTGTTTACATTTTTCATAACTTGAATGTATAGGAAGAAAGAAAAATACTTTCTACTACTTACAGTTACATGCACTTTAGAGGTGTTAATAAAGCGCCTGTTTGTTACAGGTGTGGTTTGTATTCAACACATGTAAAATATTGTACAACTTATTCTGCTTGGAAAAATGCTGGGGTCAATTTGTTCTTACACATTGATAATACTGCACACATTATTAAAAAATATACCCAGGTACTTAATTACTTGTGTATTTACATATGAATCAATCGATATCGAAGCTAATAAATCAATATCAAATCGAAGCCTCAAGAATCGAAATCGAATCGAATTGTGAAATTCCTAACAATACCCAGTCCTAATATATATATATATATATACACATACATCAAATTTATTTATCACATCAATCAGAGAGTGACCATTTGTTTTGTTAACATTTACTTATGATTGTACTTATAGCCTAATAACCTAAGGTTATGTTACAATTCACTGAAACACAGAGGAGAAATATGTTTATCACTGCCATGCCGCCAGCGACAGGAAAACACATTTATATCACATGTGGGTTTGATTTTAGAATTTTCTTTATATGTAACGTCACATCCATAACGCAAAATTAAAATGTTTACAAGTAATAAAAGAGCATGAAATGTTCATCACATGATACATTTATATAAGTTAACATTGCACAGAAATGCTGGACATTTTTTCATCAACACTGTATATGTAGCATAAACTTATCCTCTAAAACGTTATGGATGTTACATGGCCCTGGAACTCAACGACACATTTAATAAGAGGCTTATAAATTCATAGAACTTTACTGTTAAAGCATGCTAATTGAACACAGTGCTTAATTATCCCCTTGTTAATCAGGAAATTGCCAAATAATAAACTTTTGCTGAAACATTGAGTCTATATATTTCTTTTTCATGATAACACTAAAAAACAGATATTTTAAAAACTCTTCTTGCATTGGTACACACCTTATTTATGGTGTAATAAACCAACAAATACCTAAACAATTCAATGAGAATGGTTGAATACAATAAAGTATAGATCCAAGTAAACATTTTAAGAACAAATCTGTTTGTGTGTCACCAACTTTTTTTTTTCATCGTAAAGATGACCTTTGCATGGAATTGCCCATATATATATATAATTTATTTATTTATTTATTTATTATTTTTTTGGATGTTGTTATTGTCATTCGTGTTCTGGTTATTTGCACATGATTAAACATCGGGACATAGAAGGGGGTGCGCAGGTAAAAAAGTTTGGGTACCGCTGATGTACATGATATACTTATTCACGACCTTGGACGCTAGAGAGCTGATTTAGGGTCCTTTAGGCTGATTTGTACGTCTGCGTCAAACCTACTGTAGCTATGTTGTAGGCTATGTGTAGCATTAGTTGGAGAGTTGCGCAGACATGCACCTCTCAAAAAATGTAACAATGGGTTAATCCTACGCAGAATGCAAGCAGTGTAATTGGTCAGCTAGAACCCCTCCCTCAGGTCCTCATACGTATTTCCACTTGAGACATAACTACAGTATAAACAAAGATGCACCAAGTTAAGGAGCAATGTATAAATGTCCTGTTCTTCAATATTCTCCTCTCCTCTATTCATCAGTCTTCAGCATGTCCCACCGCTGTCTTGTTTTTCTTTAACCTTATTTTTTTTATAGATGGTCTGGAGAGAGCTTTGTTTTGTTAACATTTAAACGGTACATCAAACAAGTAAATCCTGTGTTTCATGTTATTTCCATAACATCCACATTTAACTTAAATGCATTTCAAATCAACAGGGATGTAGAAGAAGAAACAAAAAAGATGGATGAATTGATTGTAACCAAGCAGCCAAATGCAGAGGCTCAAATCCCTAAAGCACAGAGCTCTTACTCTACAACAATATCAATATTACACACTGAAGTCTCTCTTGCCGCTGAAGAAACGGCTCCAAAAGAAGCTATAATCTTAGCTAAAGAAACACCAAAAACAATAACTGAAGTTACTGAAGAAATCCAAAACACTGCAGCTGAAGTCTCAGAAGCACCTGAAGATACAGTCGAAGCAACTGTCAAGATCGTTGCCCCAGTGAAAGAGGAGATAGAGGCTCAGCGTGGATCAATTGAAAAGGTAGACGTCGCAGCTGCTCTGACAGATGATGCAGGTGCTACCGCAACAAGTTTAGAATCAACAGTCGCACCTGCTGAGGAGACACCTGTTAAGGAAGCACCTGTTCAGGAGGTAACTGTGCTTACTCAGGTAGAAGCTAAGAACTTCTCTGAACCAGAGCCAGAAACACACATGGAGATGATTGCAGATGAGAAGGAAATTATCCAAACTGAAGACCTGCCTCTGGATGACACCACTGAAACGGCTGGTCTCAATGACACTGAGAATATTTCATTGATGGACAGCAGCAACACAGAACATGACTCATGCATTTTAGGTCAGTTGAATGAGTCGGATGTTACTGGGAAAAGCGCAGATGAAGTGACTGCTGAGGAACCCATCACTGAGCCAACAGCTGAAGTGGAAGAGAAACATTCAGAGGATACCCATTCTGAGATGGTAGGACAGATGCAAGAAACATTTGAAGCTTCTCAAACTCAGGCACATGCACAAGAAGTTTCTTCTCCGGGTATGGATATTACCAATGCACTCTCTCCTGGCATTGAAAACGGTCTAGTCAAGGACTCTGGGAATGAAAGAAATGCTGATGTCATAGTTGTGGAAAAGCTGCCTCAAGAAGAAGACCTAGTGCAGAAACCAAACGAGGAAGCCTTGGAAACGTGTCAAGAGCAACTGCCATCTAAGCCATCTACACAAACGGACAGGTAATGAATTCAATTCAAAATTAAATAAAATTGGGAAGAAAATTTCCTATGCATCTGGAATTGATCGTCAATAGAGGGTCGGGGCGATATATTGGTAGACATGATAAACTGCATAAAATTGATGAACAAAGTTTTAGATCACACGACATTGCAGTACTGCATCGTCATGAAAGGTTTTCATTTGTATGCGTTTAAATTGCCATTGAAAAATTCAAGCTATTTTGTAAACCATAGTAAGACTGAATATAAATTTTGTTTTTTGAACAATATATTTTAATTTTTACTTGTTTTCACTTTGTAACACTTTATTTTAAAGTTCAGTTATGAACTATTAACTAGTTACTTATTAGCATGCATATTAATAGGATATTGGCTGTTTATTAGTACTTATAAAGCACATATTTATTAAAATAAAGCCTTATTCTGCATGACCTTATTCTACATCCCTTAATCCTACCCAATATCTAAACTTAAATGCTACAAAAACTACCTTACTAACTATTAGTAAGCAGTGAATTAGGAGTTTTATCACAAAATAGGTAATATAGTTAATAGTTTATAAGTGTGTGTGTGTGTGTGTGTGTGTGTGTGTGTGTGTGTGTGTGTGTGTGTGTGTGTGTGTGTGTGTGTGTGTGTGTGTGTGTGTGTGTGTGTGTGTGTGTGTGAGAGAGAGAGAGTGTGAGTGTGTTCATGTCACAAAATAGTTATTTTTGAAGACAAGTACAAATTAAAAAATGTGTATATATATTTATTCGTTTTATTTTCTGCAATTTTCACGAATCACAAATGTTACATTGGCAGCTAGCTGAAATAAAAAATAAAAGTTTTGAATTTCAGTTAATGATTATTTTATATCGAGTATTATTTTTCTTGGTTTTAGTTCATTATATTATTTAGTTCATTAACCCTGGTTCATCCCTGTGGATTGTATTCTATTACAGCAGTAATGAGGTGAACAAACCTGAATTCACAGACGTTATGACAGATCTAGAAAAGAGTGAAAAGGTTGTAGAGCAAGAGCAGGAGGCTACAGAACCCACTCAGAATGGCCTGGACTCCACGTGTGCCTCAGTGGCATCAAGCCCCATTGAAAATAACAGAGCCACTGAGCCATTGAGGTTAGTACTTCCTGCTGTTCACTATTATTACCAATAGGTGGCATAATACTCTCATGAGTGAATACAAATGTTCCGTGACTAAGTGTAATTATTAGTTTGTAGCACAGTCACATCAGTCTTTATAGCATGATTAATTGACAGAGTTTATATTTCACGCCAAGCCAAACAACTGACAATTTAGTAAAAACACTAGGATCAGTGTAGAAATATTGTGTCAACATTACTTGCAGAAATCAGATTTTTGAGTCTCTGTCCATTTTAACACCATTAATGTGTTGTCTTCATGGCCTTGTTTTCTTGTGGATACTCATTTTTGCATGATGTTTTAATGCGTGATTATGGTACATGATATATCAGGTCTCAGCAGTGTTTATCAGGTGTTTGCAATTCCTCAAGACAATTGTTGTCTGAACAGCATTCCTTTCATTCTTATTGTGTGAACATGTTTTTTGATTGTAGATTATAGTGACTATAATCTTGTGATTTGTCACAAGATTACCCTTGACTTAGTTTTAGACGTTGAAATGGCCACATTTAGACTGAATAGTTCCTCTTTTTGTTTCCTTTGTTGTTATTTTTTACACTTAAGTATGTGTGTATGTATTAGTATGTATGTCCTTCTCAAAATATATATTGTGATAAAAGTTCATTATTTTCCATAATGTAAGGATAAAAATTAAACTTTCATATATTTTAGATTCATTGCACACCAACTGAAATATTTCAGGTCTTTTATTGTTTTAATAATCTAAAAAAAATAGCATATTTCATCCGACCAATAAAAGAAACGTGTTTTTAATACAAAAAAAATGTAACCTTCAAATAATTATGTTCAGTTATGCACTCAATGCTTGGTCAGGAATCCTTGTGCAGAAATGACTGCTTCAGTGCGGCGTGACATGGAGGCGATCAGCCTGTGGCACTGCTGAGGTGTTATGGAGGCCCAGGATGCTTCGATAGCGGCCTTAAGCTCATCCAGAGTGTTGGGTCTTGCGTCTCTCGACTTTCTCTTCACAATATCCCACAGATTCTCTATGGGGTTCAGGTCAGGAGAGTTGGCAGGCCAATTGAGCACAGTAATACCATGGTCAGTAAACCATTTACCAGTGGTTTTGGCACTGTGAGCAGGTGCCAGTTCGTGCTGAAAAACAATATCTTCATCTCCATAAAGCTTTTCAGCAGATGGAAGCACGAAGTGCTCCAAAATCTCCTGATAGCTAGCTGCATTGACCCTGCCCTTGATAAAACACAGTGGACCAACACCAGCAGCTGACATGGCACCCCAGACCATCACTGACTATGGGTACTTGACACTGGACTTCAGGCATTTTGGCATTTCCTTCTCCCCAGTCTTCCTCCAGACTCTGGCACCTTGATTTCCGAATGACATGCAAAATTTAATCAACAGTCCAGTGCTGCTTCTCTGTAGCCCAGGTCAGGCACTTCTGCCGCTGTTTCTGGTTCAAAAGTGGCTTGACCTGGGGAATGCGGCACCTGTGGCCCATTTCCTGCACACGCCTGTGCACGGTGGCTCTGGATGTTTCTGGACTCAGTCCACTGCTTCCGCAGGTCCCCCAAGGTCTTGAATCGGTCCTTCTCCACAATCTTCCTCAGGGTCCGGTCACCTCTTCTCGTTGTGCAGCGTTTTTTGCCACACTTTTTCCTTCCCACAGACTTCCCACTGAGGTGCCTTGATACAGCACTCTGGGAACAGCCTATTCGTTCTGAAATGTCTTTCTGTGTCTTACCCTCCTGCTTGAGGGTGTCAATGATGGCCTTCTGGACAGCAGTCAGGTCGGCAGTCTTACCTATGATTGCGGATTTGAGTAATGAACCAGGCTGGGAGTTTTTAAAAGCCTCAGGATTCTTTTGCAGGTGTTTAGAGTTAATTAGTTGATTCAGATGATTAGGTTAATAGCTCGTTTAGAGAACCTTTTCATGATGTGCTAATTTTTTTGAGATAGGAATTTTGGGTTTTCATGAGCTGTATGCCAAAATCATCAGTATTAAAACAATAAAAGACCTGAAATATTTCAGTTGGTGTGCAATGAATCTAAAATATATGAAAGTTTAATTTTTGTCATTACATTATGGAAAATAATGAACTTTTATCACAATATGCTAATTTTTTGAGAAGGACCTGTATATATATTATATCCTCTTACACTCCAGGGCCATTTTTTGGGATTTCCGCCTGGATTTGGCCTACCCTATCCAAACAGTGGTCTAGGTTCAAAATTGTGATGTCATTTTACAGGAAACCATTTGAAGTTACATTAAACACTGCTAAAAGTCATAAACATGTAAGTGTTGTCTAAGCTGTAATAACCCCCCCCCCCCCCCCCCCCCAAATTAGGCGCTCTTTGAACCTTGACCACTGTATGTGTGTATGGGAGGCTTTTCAGTTTGGGTAGGCCAAATCCAGGCGGAAATGGCACCAGAGTAATTTAGTGTAAATACATTACTTTGTGTAAAACAAATGCCAAAGTGATGTATATCTCCAGAAAGCAGAGACTCCAAGCTTTCAAATGGTACCACATAGTTCCTCCACAGACATTTAAAATGGAAAGTATGCACATAGCGATGTCATTCCCGTCCCTGTACAGGGTCCTTGGAGAACAAACACTGAAGGCTGGAGTAATGGCTGCTGATAATTCAGTCTTCCAATCAGAAATAAATTACAATTTAAAATATATTACAAAGAAAACAGCTGTTTTACATTATAACAATAATAGTTCACAGTATTACTGTTTGACTGTACTTTTGATTAAGTAGAGTCATGATGGACATATGTGACTTCTTTCACAAACATGAAAATAAATCTTGAACTGTACTGCAGTGTAATATAGACACTGATATTTGCATTGTAATTTATGGCCATTAAAAAGCATACCATAATAATAAAAAGTATACAAGTAAATCTAATTTAAAATATATGCATAAAACATGCCTCAAACTACTTTTTAAAATGTATCGACACCAAATTGTGTCATCTTTGTCAGAATTCAATAACCACTTAGTTATTTCCCATTAGCAGTGATGCTGTTGCTGCAGAAAACACTGAGGCCAAAGGTGAGATTACTTTGGTGACTGAGGCAAAACTACTGGAGGAAGTGGTAAAAGGTGTTCCAGAGACTGGACCTCAACAAACAGAAGAGGCAAAGGAAAAACATGAAGAGGAAGCTAGTGTTGTCCAGGAAAATGAAGGAATAGAAGACACTTCCAACACCCAAAAAGAAGAGATCATTTTCAGCAGTGGCACGGTAGAGATGAAGCTGATGCAACCAAAAGAGCCAGAAGAGAGCGTGGAGGAAGTGCAAGAGCCACTGGATGAGTATGTGTCATTATTGAATTCAGTTTTTCCAGCAATACCTTTCGTGGGGATGTTTTAAGTGGCAGGGACTAGGGAAACTGTCTTAAGGCCCAAGTTTTAATTAAAAAATATAACTAGACCAGTTCATGTGTCTAGACTATTATATATAATAGACTATTATACCTTTATTATATGAACAGGTGTTTTGCGCTATGGCTAAAACTCTTGTCTGTCTTAACACAGATGAAACGCTATCTGATTTATAATAGTGTTTGAGGAGCTTTCACATTCAGTATGTGAGCAACTGATGTAAAAGAGATCCAGACAGTTAATCTTCATGATGAATCATTACCATCTGGATGTGAGGTGTACATGTCCTTTTTATATAGCTCTATTGACTGCTCATGACTGCATATCATTGTGAATATCATATACATGATAGTTCCTCTTTCTATTATAGGAGTGCTGACCTGTATCTGGGAGCCGAGGACATTGAAATGGGAGCCAGAAATGACAAGCCAGCCAAACCACTTCTAGAGCTCACAAGTATTAAAGATTCACTTGTTTTTTTGTCACGGTATATCTCTACTATAGCAATAACAGTGATTATATGCATCCACCAGCCAAGCCACTAACATTTGAGGTAACAGAGACAATCAGATGTGTTATTATCACCGTGAAAATGTGACTGGCCTGAATGTGACTTTTTTTTTTAGGTACTGGCCTAAAGTTTTTCTGCATCCATCTCATTGGGTATTTGTGTTTTTCTTCTTGTCTAGTTCCTGGTGTAGAGCCTAGATGTAGCTTAGCGCCAGCTGTGGATATACTGGCCTACAGTGAGCGAGAATGGAAGGGGAACACGACCAAAAGCACTCTAATCAGAAAGGTGACCTAACTAACTGTTTTTGTGAAATGTTATGCTTAATTTATCCTATATTTCAAATAAATGTAATTTGGTTTGGTATTTTTCTTTAACCCTCTCACACATAGAGTTCAGTACGGTGGACAACTATTCAAAAAAACATTTTCTTGCATGTGCATGGGTTTTAATGGCATAGCTGCACAATTTCTATAGTGGATACTATTGCATCATCCTGTACATTGCCACTAAGTAGCAAGCCGTTGTATGTGGAAGTTTTCCCCTCCAAACCAATATAGCCAACAGCCAGTCAGAAATGCCAAGTTGCTCTGGATGATCAATGGATCAATGGAGTCATATTATTGTTAATTTTCCAACAATTGCTTTTGGGAGGGAATTCTGATTACTAAATTGGACATCATTTAGCACTAGCTACTGTATCTTTCAGCTACAATTCAGCTACAATGTATACTATTACTATGATTGCTGTTCTTGAAAATATTTAATCTGCAGTAACTTTTTTTGGCTGTAAATAAATGTATTTTTGTTATTAAAATCTAATTCGCAACTAAATCAAAAAGTAATCTGATTACGTAAATGTATGTTACTTTTAATGCATTACTCTTTACATCATAAAAGTAGTAATGCATGTTTCTTGTAACTGGTCCTTGTTACATTAATAGATTGTAGATTTCATGTATTATGTTTAATACAATATCTGAGTTAAATCCAAAATTGCATGCACATCTTGTTCACATCTTGTTTTTTGACTGTCATAATTCATGCATGTAGAGTTACATTTTATGTGTGGTTAAAGTGTCCAAATGTTTTTGGGGCCACTGTACTCTAGTTTGACTTGTCTGTGCTCATTGTAGAAGTCTGACTTACTTTTGTGTGTTTGTTTCAGGGCTACAGTGAGATGTCCCATAGCTTCAGCGGTCTGAGGAGAGTCAGGGGGGATAATTACTGTGCTCTCCGTGCCACGCTGTACCAGGTGCTGGCGACCAGCACAAACGTGCCTACCTGGATACAGGATGAAGGCTTTCTATTGGTAAGGAGACCCTTCTAGAGCTCAGTCAGGGTATATACAATAATTTGACATTAAAGGATTCATTGAATGCATTGAATGCTTTTAATAAAACCTGGCTATCTATGCGATATGTTTATTCATCTTTAAATCAGTGCTACATGACTATAGAAAAAAGGGCTGTGGTGTTAATAAAAGGAAGGATGTTTCAACATCCATAATTGCCTGGATGCCAGCCACATTTAGCCCCGCCCACAACATTTGAGGTTGGGAAGTTCGTTTTGACTTGATCCGTTATGGAGCAATTATGCTCTAACCAGAGCTGTCCGGACCAATCAAATTGTCAGGGCGGGCTTCAATACGATGATCATCACCTGTAACGTAATCATCCAAGTCACCAAAGAGCGCTTGGGTTGAATTTGTTCTACTGTAATCCTAAACAGAAAACTTGTTTGTATATGCATTCACCTTTACTATTTCTCTCAAAAATGATGATTGTGTTGGTAAGTACTCTTTGTATCCTGAAATTCTTTTTACAACACTGGCAAAGTTTACAATCATCATTATCTACTTCTTCCAGTTTGCGTGCAGTTGAGTTCTGTTGACAACAATGCGTTGCTCAGCATACGTCACTTAGTCAGTTGCTCTGATTGGTTGTAGATCTATCCAATAGAGTGCAGAGGCATTTTCTTTCCTGGTTCGGTTGAAACGCCCCATAATCCCAGCCCAATGGAGCAGTATCAGACTCATGTTCTGAGTAGAATCTGAGTATGACAATGTCAGGCTACACCCATAATGCTCTGGGCTTGATTTGACTATCTATTGGCAGGAATACAAAAATGCTAAAGTGCTATCTGTACACAAAAGCCCTGGAGCTTTCAAATGTGTCAAAACGCATCCGGCAGACTTTGGCTGACAAATAAGCCAGAAGATGTGGGTACAGGTAACATGGAGAAAGAGTACACATTGTTCATTTACATGTACTGTACCGACATGTAAAAATATAAAGCTGGTTGAAAATTGGCAAACTTTCCTCTTATCATGCTTTACATTTTGATTGGTTTCAGATTACAAATGGCCTCTACCTGGACTAGGGTTTATACGATAACACTTTATATGATGCTTTCTAGCTCAGATTAACAGCTGCTGCTTATTTTCACAGTTGCCAGAAAAGATTGAAGCTCGGGAGCATTTGATTGGTGGATGGGTATTTCCCCCAGAATGCAAGTGGGCAAGTGAGGTGGAGGACTCTGTGGAGAGACTAAAATACTATTTGGATCTACTTAAGAAAAAGGTGAATCTTTGTTATTTAAATGCAATTTATTCCTGTGATGGCATTCTTGTTTTGTGGGAACAGTTTGGGAATGGCCTCTTCCTGTGCTAACATGACTGCAGACCAGTGCCTTTAATATTGTATGGTTTATGTATCAGAACATAATAAAAATCTTCTGGTCATTAGCAGGTCTTAAAATTAAGTAAATACAACCTGAGATGAACATCAACACATGACGTATTACACAGTGTCATTGTTTATTTAACACAAATAAAGCCCAAATGCTAAAGCAATGAATAAAACACTTCAATAAGTAGAAGGAATCTTTTTCATGTTAGTATCAGTTTCTTGCTTTGTTCCTAAAGAATGTTGGCCCGCTCTTCTTTACAATTGAGTTTATTGAAATTTGTGAGCATTTGTTAATGTACAGCTCTCTGAGGTCTAGGCTTTGACTGGGCCAGAGCAACACCTTGATTATGTTCTTTTTCAGCCATTCTGTTGTAGATTTGCTGATGTGATTGGAATAATTGTCCTATTGCATGATCCAATTTCAGCCAAGCTTTAACCGTCAGACAGATGGCCTCACATTTGACTCTAGAATACTTTATTATACAGAAGAGTTCATGGTTGACTCAATGACTGAAAGTTTCCCAGGTCCTGTGGCTGCAAAACAAGCCAAAAATCATCAACCCTGCACCAGCGTGATGGACAGTTTTCACCGAACTGGTGCCGTGTATCATTGCAAAACTTTCCACTTTGGTCTCGTCGGTCCAAAGGACATTGTTCCAGAAGTCTTGTGGTTTGTTCAGGTGCAACTTTGCAAACCCAAGCCGTGCTGCCATGTTCTTTTTAGAGAGTAGAAATGTTCTCCTGTCAACCCTTCCAAACAATCCACACTTGTTCAGTCTTTTTCTAAATGTACTGTCATGAACTTTAACATTTAACACGTTAACTGACGCCTGTAGAGTCTGGGATGTAGCTCTTGGGTTTTTTGCAGTTTCTCTTGAGCAGTGCACAGTTTGACCTTGGGGTGAATTTGCTGGGACGTCCACTGCTGGGAAGACCGGCAGTTGTCTTGAATGATTTACATATGAATAGTGAATAATCTTCCTCTCTGTAGAATGATGGACTTAAAATTGTTTGGAAATGACTATATAACCATTCTCAGGTTGATGGCAGCAACAGTTGCTTCGTTTAGATCATTGCTGATGTATTTCCTCGTTGGCATTGTGTTAACACACATCTGGATGCTCCAGACCAGCAAACTGACAAAACGTCTGCTTTTATAGCGGTGATCACACTTGCTAATGATCAGTTAGCTGTCCCTGACTGCAACTTACCCCTTTAATTTCTATGAAAGCAGTAATGGTGCATTTAGATTGTCACCCATGGCTTTTCCATTTTGGCCTAGTTTTTGTTAAATAAATAATGACACAGTGTAATATGTATATATATTACACTCTCTGGAGTACTTGACTCCCGCTGTCTTCAAAGTACGCAATCCCCTACTGAAATTCAGTTTCTGAAGCACTTTGTGTGGACAATCAGACAAAAACATCATCATAATTTCTGTGTTTTCATGTACTTGAGTCTGTCTTTGTTGTTTATCCAGTGGCAGGCAGCAGCGGCCTGTGAGAGCCCAGAGGAGAAGCAGAATCTGTGTGAGCGTGTGTTTCAGGGTGGAGAGGAGGAGTATGGTCTTATGGAAGCACTCAAGTTTCTGATGCTGGCCAAAGCCGTTGAGCTTCATCAAAACATGGTGGCAGATCAAGAAGTGCCTGTGTTCTGCTGGCTTCTTTTTGCCCGCGACACATCAGAAAACCCCCAAACCCTCCTGGCCAATCACCTGAGCCAGATCGGCTTTAGTGGAGGGGTAGAACAGGCAAGTACGGTGACACTGACAAACTTACTTACAGTTCTAGTATCTCTCTGTTTAATATAAAGACTTTTGCTTTAATATATTCAGGTAAAAAAGTACAAGTTAAATGTGTTTGCTTTGTGTGTTGTAGGTAGAGATGTTTCTGTTGGGCTATGCCTTAAAACACACCATTCAAGCCTTCCGTCTGTACATGACTGACACAGAGGAGTTTGTGTCACATTACCCAGATGACCACAAGCAGGAGTGGCCCTGCGTGTGCATCGTCACAGAGGACGATCGCCATTATAACGTCCCTGTTAGGAGGACCGTTCAACACCAGCACAGAGAAGATATCACGATGACCTAACAACA
The DNA here is from genome assembly GCF_024679245.1 of Pseudorasbora parva. Lineage (NCBI taxonomy): Eukaryota > Metazoa > Chordata > Actinopteri > Cypriniformes > Gobionidae > Pseudorasbora > Pseudorasbora parva. The sequence goes on from NC_090195.1 coordinate 22,079,972, forward strand.
GAGACATCAGAACAAATCTGATCTACAAAGTGGCATGATGTTTTGCTTCTGATATGATCTGTTGGTCGTCCAATGAATTATGGGAATTTACAGCAATCTAGCAAGAGCAAATTGCAAGCAGAAGTGCTCAGGTTTTTTCCCCCAAATGAATCACAGAACAAACATCTGCCCATCAGGAAATGCTGTGATGATTAACACTGGTTCAGAAGGAAAAGAAAAACCTAACTGCCTTTTTACTTTAACCGTGATATTTGTTTGTATTATGCACTGTTGGAAATTGCGCTGAATTAAATTGCCAGTGTTAAAAAAAAAAAAAAAAATACTACAGAGTTTACAACAATAATTAATAGAATTTTAATTCAAAAGAATGGAAATGGGATAATGGTCTACTTGTAGTCAAATGTATTGTTAGAGACTGTCATTTTTAAAAGCATTGCTACACATTGTGACAGTAGAAGTTTCTCATACTGGTTTTGATTTGGGAGCACTTCGCCTCTCAAGAAAGTCCGAATAATTTATGTTGCCATCATGTGATGTTTACATGTTCTTAACAGACACTGAAGGTGACAATAACGTGCCTAAATCACGTTAACAGGCAGCTGGTGAAACACGCAGAAAAAAAGAGTTCAAGATATCTTAGCTTATTATGGAGAAAAAACTACTTGCACTTTTTGTTCTGTTTTTCCCTGCTCATCTGAATTTTTGTATTTATCACTGAAGATTAACACTGAATTGCCAAACATACAAAAGGTTATACAGTATTGGTTGTAAAAAAAGCTAATTTTTTCAAGAACTGGAAGACGAGATCATTTGAGGAAATATGAATAAAATAGTCTATGACTCATGTCTGACTTCAGCCTCTTGCTTTAATGTGCACAAAACAGATGCAAAGCAGAAATGCAAAAAAAAACAAAAAAAGAACAGCTTTAGCCCAACATTTGTTTAATACACGCATTAATGCCTTTATAATCTGCTTAGCGCTATATAAATGTAATGAATCATTATTATTAGTTAATTTGTCTGCTGACATAAGTCATTGTTAGACCGCAGGCACTGAGTAACACGAGGAGCTAAAGTAATGCAGGCCCTAAAAACACTCAAAATGATATTCCATTTAGTATTTTGATAGAGGCATTTGAATTAATGCTTTATAGTATATTGCTCAAATCTAGAAAATGAAATAAAATAGATTCTATAATGTGGTCCCAGCACAGAATACTGGATCAAATGACATGATCAGTTCATACGTTAACAAAAGCTCAAATAAATATTCTACTATAACATCATAGTGATGGTATACAACATTTGTGCTGTGAATACAAAAATAAATCAATTGAAATATACAATCAAATCTAATCTGTTAAATATATTCCTTTTAAGCAAGTTATAATACACTCAGAAGTTTAACTATTCATTGTGCGTCTCAAAGCAAGTGGAAAATGTATGTCTCAGGGTCAAAGTTCAGCAGATAACATCTTTCAAGTCTGTTTCATAAACTCCAAGGATATTTTTTTCTGAAGTGAGGGTATATATATAGCGAAAATGTTCACAGGCCGTAGAACAGGAACTCTGGAAGACGTCTGTAAATATGCCTCAGTTCAAAAAGTGCAGGAGTGCATTTGATGTAGACATGCAAATCTGCTCATTCTACCCCATACAATATCACTGTTCCACTGGGGTAATGCAGAGATTGTAGAAATGTAGAAATATTAGTTCTATAGAATAAAGTCCTAGCTAACACTTTTTTGTCAAAAATCCAAGACACTGCACTGCCGCAGATATCCACCGCTTCACCATCTCCAAACGAAAGAAAACACATAATCAGTATCCCACCCTTGCTCTTTCTTTCCATGCTTTGATTCACTCATCTTCTCTTTCCGTCCGCTCGTTCTCAGCCTCTTCAATGACATCTAACTCTGTCCTAGACCTAGAAGTGACTTCAGTCATTGGGGAAGAGTTGTCCTCTTCCACAACCATTTCTGCTTCTGGGGTTTTCTTCTGAAAACAGAAATTGAAAATAATAAATATTGCAGAACTGATTCTGAACGCGAGTATGTCAAAAGTCTAGGACCACATTGAGATCATAAATCTCCTGATTTGCATCAAACAGACCTCATGGGCATCAGCTTTCAGGTGTCATGTATGGAAATTGTGACTAAATTAAGCATTTTTTAAATGTTAAAATATATATATAATACATACTATAGAATTATACACAATGTTGCTTAAGTTACACTAAATAAGTAATTAATTACTAGGTACTAATTAAATGTTCAACTGTGATTGCAGTACAAATTACTCTTACTAAAAAGTATAGCGCTGCTCATTACCTACTAAAGCCTATTTCAAACTCGACCAGTTTGGCAATACAAGGATATACATGAATCTGTTCTTTAAATTCTTTCAAATTAATAATATTATGTACATTATTCTTGAACTGACCAATTTAAAAGGTTACATTAAAAACATATCTTTTAGGTTTTTATTTTTATTTGAATGCCACTATTGTTCAATATAGATTTGTTCTATAGTTCACAACTACTAGCCTGACAAGCCAGACCCACATCAAGATGTTTGGTCTGGAAACTCAATCTGAGGGGCGGGGAAAACGGTTGTCTTTTAAACTCCCTCTGCACGGCGTGCACACAATAGGATAGCGCTACAACCAACCAGAGCAACGAAGGTGATGCAGAGCTAGTTGGAGGATTAAACTTTCGCCGTATCCGGTCGGCAAAACTCAGAACACATCTTCCCTTCTTAAGAATGTCTTCAGTGCCATTCTTTTCTCAGAGAAAAGTTTAACTCCAAGTCTTCCAGAGTCGCGGTCAAAGCTGATTCGAAAGACCGCCGTACGCCAGTTCCTGTGTTTACTAGTAGCACGCAAGCGTAACTCTGCCGTCATTATGTTAAGCCCCGCCCACTGACTCTATACACGATGTGATTGGCCCGACCAGTGTTAGGTTTTTACAGCTCAGAAGTGTATTGAGAGTTGCTAGATGACACTCGCGGCAGATTAGTTTTGCTGCTGCTAGGGTGTGTCTAGATTTCTAGGCTACACAACTACATCAGAATTAACTAATTAAATTACATAAAAATGAAGAATTGTGAAAGACGACAGAGTGTTCTGGAACCTGTAATCATTATTATTTTCAGCATAGAAATTAAACAGTTCCCCTTTAACCAGTCATTGTATCTATTTTTAACGTAAGAGCAGCTTGACCAATTGTGAAGCGAATGCATAAGGATTCCTATGTCAGTTGCCTCTACTTATTTTAGCTGTACAAAAGGTAACACTTTAGTCTAGGGTCCAATTCCTAACTAGTTTCTTACTAGGCTCCATACAGGGGGTTCGGCGTAGATGGCGTGCGCGTGTCTGTTAGAAGTACACATTAGCAAAACAATCTGTAACAATGCAGAAATTTTAACATTTAAAAACACATTTTAGTCACATTGGTGTTGCACCATTCCTGTCTGATCCTAATCTAGCATCGACCGGAGATTTGTTTACAAACGATTCAGCAGTGAACTGAAGTGAACATGTCTTGCTCATGTGAGCTGGAAATTTATTAAAAATAAAGTTCAACCACTCATTCCTAATATTAGGATCAGAAGGAAGCTTATGCAGCGACTGTGTTCTTCCACAACCAGGAATAGCGCAAGATCTTAATCTTCCTCTGCATGTTTATTGTTGTTGACCAGCTAGCATGAGCCCTCCATGAGTCGGTGGGCGGGGCTACTGGATTAGACGCACTGTGGAATCTGTAGAGGCGGTATTTCGTCGCGCACTGACATACTTCAGTATGAAGCACAGGATCGTTTGCTGAGCCTGGTGTCTATAAAAGCTTTTCTTTGACTAACAAGGATGTTTTTAGCTTTGAAACTTACAGGATAATCTTGTATTGCCATGACCTTTTATATATTAAAAGCTCAAGGAAAAGTTGATTCCTTAATTCATCACCCCTTTAATGCCTTATTCTTTATAACCATATTCTACATCCCTTAACCTGACCTAACACCTAAACCGTAGTAACTATTAATAAGCTGTAATTAGGGGTTTGTTTAAGCAAAATTCAAAGTTAATAGTTAGTTAATTGTGAGAAGTGGGCCCTAATCCAAAGTGTACTATAATAAAAGCTGCTTCATATATGTTTTTAATTTATTATCCTAATCATAAACCAATATCTATTTATCTAATAGTGTATGGCAAGCCATTGTATTATTTAATCCTTAAAACTAACTAGTATCTATTTAATAGGTACTAGTATCTAATGAATAAGTACTAGTATTTATTTAATAGGTACTAGTATCTAATGAATAAGTACTAGTATCTATTTAATAGGTGCTAGTATCTATTTAATAGGTGCTAGTATCTATTTAATAGGTGCTAGTATCTATTTAATAGGTACAAGTTTCTATTTAATAGGTGCTAGTTTCTATTTAATAGGTGCTAGTTTCTATTTAATAGGTGCTAGTTTCTATTTAATAGGTGCTAGTTTCTATTTAATAGGTGCTAGTATCGATTTAATAGGTGCTAGTATCTATTTAATAGGTGCTAGTTTCTATTTAATAGGTGCTAGTTTCTATTTAATAGGTGCTAGTTTCTATTTAATAGGTGCTAGTATCGATTTAATAGGTACTAGTATCTATTTAATAGGTGCTAGTATCTATTTAATAGGTGCTAGTATCTATTTAATAGGTGCTAGTATCTATTTAATAGGTACTAGTTTCTATTTAATAGGTGCTAGTATCTATTTAATAGGTACTAGTTTCTATTTAATAGGTACTAGTTTCTATTTAATAGGTACTAGTTTCTATTTAATAGGTACTAGTTTCTATTTAATAGGTACTAGTTTCTATTTAATAGGTACTAGTATCTATTTAATAGGTACTAGTTTCTATTTAATAGGTGCTAGTTTCTATTTAATAGGTGCTAGTTTCTATTTAATAGGTGCTAGTTTCTATTTAATAGGTACTAGTTTCTATTTAATAGGTACTAGTATCTATTTAATAGGTACTAGTTTCTATTTAATAGGTACTAGTTTCTATTTAATAGGTACTAGTATCTATTTAATAGGTACTAGTTTCTATTTAATAGGTGCTAGTATCTATTTAATAGGTGCTAGTATCTATTTAATAGGTGCTAGTTTCTATTTAATAGGTGCTAGTATCTATTTAATAGGTGCTAGTATCTATTTAATAGGTGCTAGTATCTATTTAATAGGTGCTAGTATCTATTGAACAAGTACTAGTATTTATTGAGCATTACTAGTATCTATTGAATAAGTACTTAATAACTTTTTTTTCTCACCAGCCACTGTGGCTAGTAGTCCAAGTTACTAGCCATTCAGAATTTTTTTAAATTACATTTTATATGATTAAAGTTGACTTTGGCATGCTTAAATTACTTGATTTTGAGACATTTTACTTGATTTAGAAAATGTAAAACCAAAATATAAAATGCAAAGTAACCACCCAATTCAATGTTTGATTAACATTGATGACTGACAGGTATTTAATTGGGCTGCTGAATGCAAGGAATACTTACTAGTATCTAATGAATGTGTACCAGTGTCTAAAAAAATAAGAGCTAGTATCTATTGAATAAGTACTTGTATCTAATTAATAAGTAGTATATATTTAATAGGTACTTGTATCTAATAAATAAGTATCAGTATCTAATAATAAGTGCCCCATGTAATGAATAAGTACTAGTATCTAATAAATAAGTACTAGTATCTAATAAATAAGTACTATTCTCAATTTTTTATAGTATCTACTGAATAAGTACTAGTGTCTATTTAATATGTACTAGTATCTAAAGAATAGGCACAACACTGCAAAAAATTGTAACACTTTATTTTAAGGTTCAGTTATTAACTATTAACTAGTTACTTATTAGCATGCATATTACTAGGGGATTGGCTGTTTGTTAGTACTTATAAAGCACATATTAATGCCTTATTCTGCATGACCTTATTCTACATCCCTTAATCCTACCCAATACCTAAACTTAAATGCCAAAAAACTACCTTACTAACTATTAATAAGCAGTAAATTAAGAGTTTATTGAGGCAAACGTTGTAGTTAATAGTTAATATGTGTTCCCCATACTAAAGTGTTACCCAGAAAATGCTTTTGTTACTTAGTATTTTTGTCTTGTTTCTAGTCCAAACATCTAAAAATTCTTAAAAGAAGAAGTATTTACTAGACAGGCAAAAGTTATTGTTTTGTTTTGGGGAAAAATAACTCAAAATTAAGAGAGTTTTTGCTTAAAATAAGCTTAATAATCTGCCAATGGGGTAAGAAAAATAATCTTAATTCAAACAGAGAACAAGATTATTTTTCTTACCCCATTGGCAGATTATTTATCTTATTTTAAGAAAAAACTCTCTTAATTTTGAGTAATTTTTCCCCAAAACAAAACAATAACGTTTGCTTGTCTAGTAAATGTTTCTTAATGTAAGAATGGTTAGATGTTTTGATTACAAACAAGATAAAAATACTAAGTAAGAAATACATTTTTGCAGTGTAGTAGCTAATTAATAAATACTAGTACTTAATGGAAAAGATGCTATAACGTTTGTAGTATTAAACGTTGAACCGGCTTGCATTAATTTGTGTTTGCCATTTACTGCACATTGTTATTGTTGTAGTTATTATACAGGTCCTTCTCAAAAAATTAGCTTATTGTGATAAAGTTCATTATTTTCCATAATGTAATGATACAAATTAAACTTTCATATATTTTAGATTCATTGCACACCAACTGAAATATTTCAGGTCTTTTATTGTTTTAATACTGATGATTTTGGCATACAGCTCATGAAAACCCAAAATTCCTATAAAAAAAAAATCCTATAATAAAAGAAAAGTGTTTTTAATTAAAAAAAAGGTCAACCTTCAAATAATTATGTTCAGTTATGCTCTCAGTACTTGGTCAGGAATCCTTTTGCAGAAATGCATGGCGTGGCATGGAGGCGATCAGCCTGTGGCACTGCTGAGGTGTTATGGAGGCCCAGGATGCTTCGATAGCGGCCTTAAGCTCATCCAGAGTGTTGGGTCTTGCGTCTCTCAACTTTCTCTTCACAATATCCCACAGATTCTCTATGGGGTTCAGGTCAGGAGAGTTGGCAGGCCAATTGAGCACAGTAATACCATGGTCAGTAAACCATTTACCAGTGGTTTTGGCACTGTGAGCAGGTGCCAGGTCGTGCTGAAAAACCAAATCTTCATCTCCATAAAGCTTTTCAGCAGATGGAAGCATGAAGTGCTCCAAAATCTCCTGATAGCTAGCTGCATTGACCCTGCCCTTGATAAAACACAGTGGACCAACACCAGCAGCTGACATGGCACCCCAGACCATCGCTGACTGTGGGTACTTGACACTGGACTTCAGGCATTTTGGCATTTCCTTCTCCCCAGTCTTCCTCCAGACTCTGGCACCTTGATTTCCGAATGACATGCAAAATTTGCTTTCATCCGAAAAAAGTACTTTGGACCACTGAGCAACAGTCCAGTGCTGCTTCTCTGCAGCCCAAAAGTGGCTTGACCTGAGGAATGCGGCACCTGTAGCTCATTTCCTGCACAGGAATTTTGGGTTTTCATGAGCTGTATGCCAAAATCATCAGTATTAAAATAATAAAAGACCTGAAATATTTCAGTTGGTGTGCAATGAATCTAAAATATATGAAAGTTAAATTTTTATCATTACATTATGGAAAATAATGAACTTTATCACAATATGATAATTTTTTGAGAAGGACCTGTATATATAATGCTTAATTACTTGTTAGTGTGACACATCTGAGCTGGAGAAGTATTCTGTAGAGCTGCTTTACAGAGAAATCAAATTTATTTTAAAATTGATTCACTTTACACAGTTATTGAACTGAATTAACAATGAACTGACTTGAGCTGAATAATAACATTGTCCTTTTAAAGCAGCTTACACCAGAATTTTAATTTGTCTCATACATGATTAAGTTTGCGTCATTTATTTAGTTATTTCCCTGATTATTACAGTGATGCTGATTTAGACATCAATTACTTCCGCATTGAAAAAATACGGTATGACACCAGCTTTAATATTTATGCGGAATTGTTGACTTCCACGGTCCAATGGCTTCTCACCTGTTTTCGGTATACATAACAGGCAGCCACTGCAACCATGGTGGATTCCCCCACGAATCCTGCTAATAAAGACCCCACTCCCAGTGTGGCACCATGCACCCTGCACACATACAAAACAACATTAGCACGACAAATGTGGTTTCAATACAGTACCAGGTGATAAAATGTACAGCTGTACAGTTGTAACACAGTGTTGTTCTGATTGACCATCTCTTTAAAGAACAATGTTCTGATTTTATTTTAAATGTATCTGCAGCCGTCTGCCTTAACTGTAGAGCCGTGTCATAATTAATTCACAAAATGCAGACAGGGATTTGAATTGGTTTATTTTTAGGCTCACTAGGCAGCATGACAGCTAATTACTTCACAGATCACATGCTGAGCAGAAACACATTCCAAAGATATTTAAATGAGGTGCATTTAGCATATTTTCACATTCCTACTGTATACCAACCCCATGTAAGGCAGCACCAGAAGGCTGGCGATGAGCACAATGATGCGGAGAACTGAACTAGGTGCCAGGACCCAAGTTTTCTTCAACGTCATTAACCAGCCTGTTAGATGAGCTCGAACCGTAACTGTACACACAGACACAAGGATGCATAGATGTAAGGCTCTGCAAAATAAATAAGGTTGTATAAAGTCAAAAGGTAAAATGAAAGACTAAATGGTACCAGGTAGAGGGAAGAAGGAAAAGACTCTCAATGGAATGATGCAGAGCTGTGCGAAGGCCATGTCCACCCCGATGACATCTACCAGGATGCGCTCAGAAATTTGAGGAGTCCAGAATATTATGAAACACATCTGGCAAACACATACATGAAATAATGAACAGAAGTCAGAGTCAAATGACTCACTTTTTCTGAGTCTACAGTCATTTGAAAGAATTTGCAGTACTTGTTTTGGCCACAATCTTACATACATGTTGAAACATGACATTTACATTCATTAAGCAAACACTTTTATCTAAAGTGACTTACAAATTAGGCATACAACAAGCAATTAATTAAAATGAATGAATAACTAAATTAATTAAAAATAATAATAAATAACCGGAAATATAAGTTTAAACACGAAAATTGTAAAACATTTCTATTGACTGATCACATCTAAATTTTTCAGTTGGCCAATTTGATCAGTCAACAGAAAATGTTCAATTGGAGATTACAGTGTACAAACCTGATTCCAAAAAGTTGGGACACTGTACAAATTGTGAATAAAAAAGGAATGAAATAATTTACAAATCTCATAAACTTTATATTTATTTTTACTATTATACTTTATATATTTTATTCACAAGAGAATAAAGTGAACATCAAATGTGAGAAGTGAGACGTGAGAAGTGAAGTGAGACATTTTGAAATGTCATGCCAAATATTTGGATCATTTTGGATTTCATGGATTTCAAAAAAGTTGGAACAGGTAGCAACAAGAGGCCGGAAAAGTTAAATGTACATATAAGGAACAGCTGGAGGACCAATTTGCAAATGATTAGGTCAATTGGCAACATGATTGGATTTAAAAAGAGTCTCTCAGAGTGGCAGTGTCTCTCAGAAGTCAAGATGGGCAGAGGATCACCAATTCCCCCAATGCTGCATCATAAAATATTTTTTTATAGAGTTTCTCAGAGAAAAATTGCAAAGACTTTGAAGTTATCATCATCTACAGTGCATAATATCATACAAAGATTCAGAGAATCTGGAACAAACTCTGTGCATAAGGGTCAAGACCGGAAAATCATTCTGGATGCCCGTGATCGACGGCCCTTAGACAGCACTGCCTCATATACAGGAATGCTACTGTAAATCACAACATGGGCTCAGGAATACTTCCAGAAAACATTGTCAGTCAACACAATCCACCGTGCCAAACGTATTGCCGGCTAAAACTCTATAGGTCAAAAAAGAAGCCATATCTAAACATTATCAAGAAGCAAAGGTGTTTTCTCAGCGCCAAGGCTCATTTAAAATGAACTGTGGCAAAGTGGAAAACTGTTCTGTGGTCAGATTAATCAAAATTTGAAGTTTTTTTTGGAAAACTGGGACGCCATGTCGCCCGGACTAAAGAGGACAAGGACAACCCAAGTTGTTACCACCCCTCAATTCAGAAGCCTGCCTCTCTTAATGTATGGGGTTGCATAAGTGTGTGTCGCATGAGCAGCTTACACATCTGGAAAGGCACAATCAATGCTGAAAGGTATATCCAAGTTCTAGAACAACAAATTCTCCCATCCAGTTGTCGTCTCTTTCAGGGAAGACCTTGAATTTTCCAACATGACAATGACAGATCAACAACATGCCAATTCCATTACAACATAATGGCTGCGACAATACAAATGGCCAGCCTGCAGTCCAGATCTTTCACCCATAGAAAACATTTGGCACACCATAAAGAGGAAGATGCAACAAAGAAGACCCAAAACAGTTGAGCAACTAGAAGCCTGTATTAGACAAGAATGGGACAACATTCCTATTCCTAAACTTAAGCAATTTGTCCTTTCAGTCTCCAGACTTTGCAGACTGTTATAAAAAGAAGAGGGAATGTCACACAGTGGTAAACAGTGTTGGGGATAACTAGTTACAAAGTAACGGATTACAGTAACGATATCACTTTTTTGAGTAACGAAGTAAAGCATTACACTAAAAATATCGGTAACTACACTATTGTACTAGACTATAAGAATGCTCTTTCGTGCGTTACCCAAGTCGTTTTTGCCTTTGTGTGAATTTTTGATCTGTTTAAGTGCTCCGTGCATGCGCTGTGTGTGTGCTGACCGATTTGAGTGACGTAGCTTCTGGTGCGAGGAGAGAGGGAGACAGGGACAGGGGGGTTTGGTCAGCGGTGATATTCACATTACTTTCACTTTAGATAAACATTTTCACTTTTCTACTGTCCAGTGATACTTTCTAAAAAAAAAACAGAATGGGAACCTACATGTTAATATAGCAATGAATGTAAATTGTGTGGAGAGGGGCCATTGAATGCCACACAGGATTTTTTTTTTTTTTCCATTGCGTTACTTTTTTTAATGTAGGTACTGAGATTTTATTGCACAACCATTTATAGGGTGTACAAAGAATGGTGTGGAAATGGAAAAACATCTTGTATGCGGCAGTCCTGTGGGCGAAAATGCCTTGTTGATGCTAGAGGTCAGAGGAGAATGGGCCGACTGATTCAAACTGATAGAAGAGCAACTTTGACTGAAATAACCACTCGTTACAACCGAGGTATGCATTTGTGAAGCCACAACACGCACAACCTTGAGGCGGATGGGCTACAACAGCAGAAGACCCCACCGGGTACCACTTATCTCCACTACAAATAGGAAAAAAAAGGCTACAATTTGCACAAGGTCACCAAAATTGGACAGTTGAAGATTGGAAAAATGTTGCCTGGTCTGAGTCTCGATTTCTGTTGAGACATTCAGATGGTAGAGTCAGAATTTGGCGTAAACAGAATGAGAACATGGATCTATCATGCCTTGTAACCACTGTGCAGGCTGCTGGTGGTGGTGTAATGGTGTGGGCGATGTTTTCTTGGTACACTTTAGGGCCCTTAGTGCCAAATGGGCATTGTTTAAATGCCACGGCCTACCTGAGCATTGTTTCTGTCCATCCCTTTATGACCACCATATACCCATCCTCTGATGGCTACTTCCAGCAGGATAATGCACCATGTCACAAAGCTTGAATCATTTTAAATGGGTTTCTTGAACATGACAATGAGTTCTCTGTACTAAATTGGCCCCCACAGTCACCAGATCTCAACCCAATAGAGCATCTTTGGGATGTGGTGGAACGGGAGCTTCGTGCCCTGGATGTGTTATTTTTTATGCAGATCACTGCTTTTATTTTGATTATCTGTTTGAATATCTGTTTGATTATCTGTTTGAATCCGGGCTGAAAATGGGTCCCACTGCGCCCCTGCTTTATATTTATGAAGCACACATTGCCTTATTCTGCATCCCTTATACCTAAACCTTAAACTTAACAACCACATTGTCGGTCAACACCGTATTAATACTTACTAACTATTAATGATCAGTAATAAGGAGTTAATTAAGGTAAAAGTTGTTGTTAATAGTTAGTTAATAGGCCCCTTAACTAAAGTGTGACCAAAAATCTTATATAACATTATAAATGTATTTACTGTAAAAATAAAAGGATTACAATGTAAAAGATTATTACTTTTAAGATTATTATTTACTTTGAACATAAAGATAAAGCTGCCTATTTGTCATAATGGATAGTCATTGCATGTATCAGAATTACCTATCTGCAGTAATGATGAATAAAATTGGTTACTTATATAACCAATCGTGGCAATACACATGTCAAACTGATTCATCATGTTGAGGGTGTCTATTCCCCCATGTAAATAGCAAATCCGCTATGGAGCAAAGCATGACTGGCTTTTAAAGGGAATGGGAGATGAGACTCTGATTGGTTTATTACACGTTACACCCAAAACACAACCATGACTCATTACAAGACTAGGCACAACCCTTTTTGACCGCCAACCATTTTTTTCATCATTATTTTGGACACACCCTAAGTGTACCTGCCCCATGTGCTTCAGACCATGCGCTTAGATCGGTAAAATATGGCCCCTAATGTTAACAAATTGAACTTCATTGTATGTCAGTGAATTTAAAATGTGCACTATTATTGAATTATGTCTACATTTCTTTCACTCTTTCATCGCCCCTAATCTTGGATGTGCCAGATGGTTTTGACTGTGTCTTTGTTATGAGACTCTTCTCATTCCAGCAAGACCAGATTATACAATTGTCTCACGCCAAGCCTGCTCGACGCCCTGCCTACGGGCATTCCTTTCTTCTGGCACAATCGAGACAGACAAAGGCCTGGCGTGCCTGTTTACAGTGAAAGATCCTCCACATCTGACAAAGTTAAAAGCGATGGGCTTGAGTCATATAATGTTCGCTTGGCTTTGACCTTTACTGCTCGTTCCTCACCACAGATCTGTCCACAAAGCCTGTAGTCATTTTAGGTCTTCCTCAGCCTTTCCCACTTTGAAAACCAAACCAAGCATAATGATTTTGCACTGTCAAATGCACCAAGAAAACAGACCAGCAGATCAATGCATGTTCAGCCTGGGCTATAAAGACAAACTATCAGGTTTACGAGTGTGCTAATTCAACATCAAAGTAGTATTGTCTTGGAAATATGAATGCCAACTTAAAAATCCGCAAAGAACTCCTGCAGACCTGTTTAATTAATGCAGCAACATTTTTACTCCCACATAAAATAATAATACTTTAAAAAAAAAATGTATGAAACAAGAAGCAAGAAAGCTGCCATAGATCTTCAGGCTGTTTTGAGACATCTCAACTGGTGGCACAGGTTTTGCATTCAAAAAAAGAGGGTGTTCATTTCAATTTCCTCTAATCCATAATTACACAACACACACCTACAAATCATGTCATGGAAAACAAAAACAAATGCCAAAAACTGTGACGTCCAACCAAGCCCAAGTCGTTTGCTTTTTCCCAACATGCAGTTAATCCTCATTGCATATCGTAAGAAACCGTTTTATCTGTTTTTTCTTCTTCCCATTAATGTAAAACCTTCTCCATATGTGTAACATCTGTTTTCCAACAGCCCTGTTGGATTTGCATTTTATATAAATTATGACTCATTGTTTAGTTTTTTTTGTCTTCAGGCCCTGAGGTAAAAGCAAAACAAGTAAACAGATGAAAAAAGGGGTTTACAACCTAGGAGGGAACTGAAATCAGTGTTTACTGATTTTAAGGCATGTGAAAAATGCACGTTGTTTTAAGGTGCTGGAGAGGAACCGTTTGTTATGATGGAACTGATCTGACCAACACTGAACCTGACATGCATTACCACAACTAAACTAAAACAAGTACATGGATCTGATACCGCATGCTTCATCTAACCCTACTTTTTTACACTTTATTTCTTCTATACACTCTAAAAAATTCTGAGTAAAAAACAACCCAATGTTGGGTCAAATATGGACTAACCCAGCAGTTGGGTTGTTTGAACCCAGCGATAGGGTTGTCTTAAGCAAATATGTAACCCAAACGCAGGATTAATACAACCCAATCGCTGGGTTAAAACAACCCAACTGCTGGGTTAGTCCATATTTGACCCAACATTGGGTTAAAACAACCCAGCATTTTTTAGAGTGTAACTATGCATGCAAACACTTTTGAGATTAAAGTGGTTACTAAATTATTAAATGTAAATATGTAGTTGTAAATATTAAACAAAATAGCTGACATGTCCAGGGGAGACACATGCTATACTCCAACTAAAGCTAAATAGCATTTTCTTGAACTTGTAAAAACTACCATTGCAAGGTTTGTCAAGAAGCCCTGTTTGGACATGAATAGTTTTCCAGAAGGGGACATTAGAGACATACTAATCCCAACAGAATCTCTCAAGCCTGTGTTTATCTCACCTTTGTTAAGATTCCAGCACAAATTACCCACTATTTTTCGGCAAACTCAACGGTCCTCTGTATTATAATACCTTTGCATCAAATTACAAAAACTGGTTAATGCTGCTGTGTGGGTGTTTCTAATACAGCAGCTTTGAGAGAGACAGTAAAATGTACACATTTCTCTCTTTTGACTGCTGTTAACAATCTATCTCTATTTTCTTCCTCTTATTGAAAGTTGTGAAAACACTATTGTGGAGTGTTTTTTTTTTTTTTTTTTACTATTTAAGCAAATTGAAGATCTACATCTAGAAAAACACACACCCCCACCTCTGCAATAAACACAGAAATGTTAGTCTGGTCCGAATCGGTAAATTAAATCACAGATGTCAGGTGATAAGAACCTCTCGCAGGGAGAATTCTTTAGAAAACTAGTCCCGTCTGAATTAGACTTTTGCATTTATTTGATCAAAATACATTAATATTGTGAATTAATACTATTTTAAAATTATTTTAAAGTTTTCAGCAGCCATCAATCCATTTTTCAGTATCACATATTCCTTAATAACTCATCAATCAATCAATCAACTTAACTTATAAAGCGCTTTTACAATGACAGTTGTTTTGTCATTGTAAAGCAGCTTCAGTGTTTTACTCATCTAAAATGCTGATTTGATGCTCATTCTACATTTTTTGTAATGATTCTATGACCAATTAAACAGCAACATTTATTTTAAAAAAATATTTTGTAACATTATAAATGTCTTTACTTTCACTATTATGAATACTGTCAATTTAATGAATGAAGGTATAAGTTTAAAAAAAAAAAAATAGTGACCTCATACATGGAGATGTTTGATTAAGAGAACTTACCGCTAAGGAGAGAATAAAACAGCAGAGAGTGAACCTCTTGATGTGTGATGTGGTGACCGTCAGACCACTGGCTAACTTATTGGTAGGGTTGTTCTGTTAAAAAAGGAGCACAGAAAAAATTGTTATGGCAATGTAATATTTTCAATCCATGCTTCAATACTAATTTAATATCAGTAAGTGAAAAGCAGAGTTTTGTATCAAACCATGGAAAACAAGTTGTTGTCTTTCTTTCCTACCAGAAGAACATTGAGTGCTAATGATCGCAAAAACAGCATTTAAAAGTTACAAAACAAGTTTTCCCCAACCTAAAGCTTTCAATCAAACTTGCCAACACAACCACACAATTAAAACCTAATGGCTCATACTCATAAATTGCCAAAACCCTAATAAGTTGAGTCAGGCACATGCTAGTCTGACTGTTGTCAGTCTTACAGTGGGATGTAATTACAGGTCTTCAGGATGAGGCATTTTATAGTGAACACTAGTCATCAGTTGTTCACTAAAAAAACTTTCCAAAGCCTCAGGACAAATCAAACAAACTAAAGTTTCAAAGGTATCATATAAAAAAAAATTGTACCAAACAACAAAAGACAATTATTGCTGAACAGTTAGTACATGTGTTCATGAGTTCATGCGTAATGCTCTACTGGGTGGTTGCCCTGCTTGCTTAATAAACAAACTCCAGCTGGTCCAAAACACAGTAGCTCAAGTTCTTACTAGAACCAGGAAGTACGATCATATTAACCCCGTTATAAACACAGCACTGACTCCCTATTAAACATTGCATACATTTTAAAATCGTACTACTTACAAAGCACTAAATGGTTTAGCTCCCCAGTACTTAAGCGAGCTCTTAACACATTATACTCCATCATGTCTATTGCGATCTCAAAACTCTGGCCAGTTGATAATATCAAAATCAACTGCAGGCGGTCAATTCTTTTCCTATTTAGCACCTAAAATCTGGAACAGTCATCCTGGCAATGTTCGGGAAGCAGACACTGTCAGGGTTCTGTCAATTCGGTCTAGCTTTCTCTTTGTTTTGTGACAGAACCCTGACACACCTGTATTGTTTGTCTTGTCTTGTGTGAGCGCGCAGCTTTGAGCATGCTCGAGCTGCTCTTCTGTCCTTGTTTTGTGTGGGGCGTGGTGTTCGGATCTATTTGGTTTTCGGTTTTGTGTTGGGATTCGGACATTCAAGCTCCTCATGTTTTGTCTTCTGTTGTGAGCGCACGGAATTAGCATTCGCTCGTTCTTGCGTGCTCTGTCTTGTCATGCGAGTGTGCGCTCTTCTGTCCGTGTGTTATGTTTGTCTTGTGTTCTGTAGCATGCAGCTGGGGTTTTTCACTAGCTGCGTGCTTTCATGTTGCCATGTTTTTGTGAACGGGCAGCTTAGGAGTTTTCATTAGCTGCATGCTCATGTCACGTTTGGTGTGAGCACACATGTTCATGTGCTTCTTTGTCCTATGTGCTCAAGTCGATTGTCTAACCCCGCCCACCTTGTTTCCTGATTATTAGTTAATTCGCCCCACCTGTCTTCTCTCGTTACACTCTTTTGTTTGCTCCATATTTATTCTCCTTGTGTTTGCAATCCTGTGCTGGATTGTTGTCAAACATTCCTCCTTTTTTCCTGCTCCTGAAGTCAAGTCTTGTTTTACACCCCTGGGGGTTGTTTTGTTTATTTTTTATAATAAAGAGCCTATTTTCTCCCGCATATAGAGTCCTCGCTCGCATCCCTTTAACCAACCCTGACTAACACAGTCAGTTTAAATCTAGACTAAAAACGCATCTCTTTACTATGGCATACACATAGAACATTTTTAACTTTCATTATTATTTAAATCAATTGACTGATTGTTAGGCTGCATAAACTAATTTATTAGGTCTTAATTAATTGTATTTAAACAGGATCGTGTTTTAAACTGCCAAACTGCTAGCCTGGATACCAGCCGAACTTAGCCCCACCCACAAAGTGTTTAGGTCGGCAGTTCGGTCTGGCATCGCTCCATAGAGGAGTAATTATCCCTGAACAGAAACTGTTCGGACCAAAGAAATCATCAGGGTGGGCTTTAGACGATGACGGACAGATAATCAACAGAAACGTAATCATGCACGTCATCAAAGGGGCTTGGATTATATTTGTTCAAATCCTAAACAGAGAGCTTGTTTGTATATGCATTCACCTTCACAATTTCTCTCAGAAATTATGATCATTTTGGGTAAGTACTCAGTGTATCATTAACATTTTTTTTTTTTTTTACAACACAAAGATCGTGTATTCCAGCCTGATTTCAGCTCGCGTGCAGACAGGGTTGCGAACTACTAGCCCTAAACAATAGCTTCTTGTGGGGTTCTCCTGGAAAAAATGGCATTTAGGGGGTAAAATGTGTGTTATTTTGGCAAGGTTGCCTGCTAAAATTCTCACTCATGGGTCTATATCACATAATAGTCGCTTTAACCCACGGACATAGAAAACAACCCGCGGAAAAAAAGCGGACTTGGCAACGCATTTGAACTCTGTTGACATATGACAATGCGTCACTTCGTTGCTCTGATTGGTTGTAGGTCTATCCAGTTGATATCTTTCCTGGTTCATTTGAAACATGCCCCATAATCACAGCCCAATGGAGCAGTTTCAGACTCATATTCTGACTAGAATTAAATATGACCACATCAGGCTACCAAACTGCTGCAATCACGTGACATTTGCAATCCGAATCATGAATCAATCAGCTGATTCATAAACGTTCGACTCTTTATGTGAGGATTGAAAACAAACCCAGAAGAGAAGACAATGCTGAATAAAGTCGTACTTTTTGTTATTTTTGGACCAAAATGTATTTTCGATGCTT
Source organism: Pseudorasbora parva (assembly GCF_024679245.1). Lineage (NCBI taxonomy): Eukaryota > Metazoa > Chordata > Actinopteri > Cypriniformes > Gobionidae > Pseudorasbora > Pseudorasbora parva. Next base: position 22,098,253 of record NC_090195.1, read on the forward strand.
CAAGAGATTCATAAACAATGAGGAATTGACGATTCACTCATAGTTTCCTCAGACAGAAAACGAAACAATGATCCTTATAATCTGCAAAACTTTAAATGGCTTAGTGATTTACTGCAGAGAGCAAGTACTAAACACAATCAAATATTAGTGTCAGTGTCACTGTCTCTTGATGATGGATGTGGTCAAGAAGCTGTAAGTGATCAAAATATTGATTTTGAAGACGTTGAAAATGAGTTGAAGAATATGCATGAGATCGTGAATATGAAACAGATGCTGAATATACTGGTAAACGAGCTCGAGGACATATGATGATGATATTAAACATCTGCTCAAACTGAACCCTTCCAAGCTCCAAAAGGTACCAAAATAGGTTTTATTTTATTTTTCTGTTACTGTTACTCTAAAATCAGGAGTTTTATATTATCGCGACAGGTAGAGGTCTATCCATGTTAAATATAGATCCCGGGTCACTAACGACCCCAATATACAAGAATGTTTGGTGAAACAGTCATGCATTTAAGGGTTAAACTGGGTTCTGAAGATGAACGGAGGTCTTACGGGTGTGGAACGACATTAGGGTGAGTCATTAATGACATAAATTTCATTTTTGGGTGAACTAACCCTTTAATGCTTCAACATACCAAAGACACATTGGACAATTTCATGCTTCCAACTTTGTGGGAACAGTTTTGGGATGGCCCCTTCCTGTTCCAACATGACTGCGCACCAGTGCACAAAACAAGGTCCATAAAGACAGATGAGCGAGTTTTGATGTGGAGGAACTTGACTGGCCAGCGCAGAGTCCTGACCTCAACCCTATATAACACCTTTGGTGTTTAGAATTAGAGGCTAGGCCTTCTTGTCCAACATCAGTGCCTGACCTCACAAATGTGCTTCTAAAATAATTGTCAAAAATTCCCATAAACACACTCCTAAACCTTGTGGAAATTGTTCCCAGAAGAGTTGAAGAGTCAACTTCATATTAAACCCTACGGATTAACAATGGGATGACATTAAAATTCATGTACATATACAGGCAGGCGTCTCAAAACTTTTAGTAACTTTTAGTGTTACTTTTTTTTTGCCTGTAAAAATCTTTCTGTGACATTTAGGAGTGTGAGGGAATCGCTATGCAATTGCTAGTAAAAACCATCACTTACCTTATCAAAAGCTGGATAGACGGCACGCAGTTCTGTTAACCAGCCGTAGGGCATGTGACCCACCGGATATGTAGCTGTGAGGACTGCTACTGCCTAGCAAACACACAATTCAATTACAGACTGCTGTGTGTTACTGTTGGCAGCAGTACATACTAGCAACTATTAGTACTCACTTCAGTAGATGCAGTGCTGCCCTGGAGGTCCCGAGAGACAAACAGATTGACGATGGGTCGGCTGATGCGCTGAGTGGCTAAAATGAGGGCAAGCGGCCACCAGAAACTAAGCATCTTCCTTATGGTGACGTCTCCCTGAAAGTGACAAAAAGTATAGTACTGAATTTAGGAAGCAATTTTCCAATGTTTCTGCAAAGAATCTGCTTGATAAACGTACCCCCTGATCAAGACTGGTTGATTCAGGGATATTGTCGTGGACGTTACAGTAGTAGCCCAGTCCTACGATAGTGAATCGCACCAGAGCTCCCATGTACAGAGAGAGAATGGGAATAAGAAGAGGTTCTAAACATTCCAGGTTACTCTGGAGAAGGATCGCCACAAATATTATCTGCAGGCAAATAGGAAAGTCAAGATTTAATTAAATATTAGGCAAGTTTAAGTACATGTTTAAACACGACAAATCTGCAGACTTATTTATGCATTCAATATTTAAAAAGGTAATGCATTGTAGCTTGCTTATGCAAATCTGCAATGCAAAATGTGTGCTAAAAATAGCTCTTCAGCAGCTAGAAGGTCCATCTTAATAAAACAAATGAAAAGATTTGCATATACATGATTTGACAAAAACAATATTGTGAATATATAGATGAAATGTTGAAATATTTAATATCAGTTAAATCAAATGATAATAGTTTAATAATATTTTAATATTTGTATACTATTATTATCATTATTATATATTTTAATCATGCCATACTACATTGTTTTATGCTATACATTAAAATGGCCATTCTTTTTTTTTTTTTTTGGAGTATTAGAAATAAATAAAGAATTTTAAATTTCTTTACTGTCATTTTACTTTACTGTCATATATATATATAAACACACACTGGAACTATTAGCATCTGTCACATGCCTGTCCTGTCTTGTGTGCACATGTGGGTTTTGTCAGTATGGCCATTTGTGCTTCTGTCATTTGCTGCGTCCCAATTCGCCTACTTATACTACGTCCTAAAAGTATGTACTCTTTCTGTGAAGACATACTACTTTGCCATCTTTAACGGACTCTGTCACTTAGTTACGTGCATCCCGTCACCGTTAAACTGCCCTGTCAATCATCGTCATATTCGTCACAGTTCAAATCCTCCACATTCAGATTAATCTCTTACCGTATCGGAGATAAATGTAGCCGCTTGTTGATCTGCCATTTGTTGGTGTTTTTGGGTCAGAGACTCTCCTCATGTGTTTGCAGTTTAAATATAATGATGCATTTAAAAGTTAATGGCCAAACGTGTCATTAAAAAAGTTCACAATGCCGCTGCATGTGAAATATAATGTGGACAACACTGAATAAATATATTTTTGTCAGGTTAAATATTGATAGTTGGTCACTCAAACCCCTTTATCTAAACTTCTCTACTTAACCGTCGGACTCGCACATCCATCATGTTTGTAGTTTTTTAACGCTTTTTATCCGCGTTTGTAGTTCTAATCGAATCCTCGTCCAACTCGCAATGGGTTGTGGGGAATATCAGCCGTTAGAGTGCCCATCAATCAATACTTCAAATTCGGACCGGAAATAGTAAACCATCCGGGAATCTTTGGAATACTCTTTTCAACATACTACGATTTGGGACATACTAATTTTATTTTCAAATACTATTTATGATGGATAGTATGCGAATTGGGTCGCAGGGATTGTCTGATCCCTCCCCCTTGTTATCTAATTAGTGTTTGATTTCTCCCACCTGTGTTCCGTCGGTCCCTGCCTTATTTGTCCCCTTTTATAAGCTCCTGGTGTTTGTCAGGCTTTGTGAGATCGTTGTTATGTCTTCGTCTCTTGTTCCCTGTGATTTCCCAGTTGGTATGTTTTGAGTTATGTTTGATTATGTATTTTGCCCCCTCATGGGTTTGATTCATAACCTTGAGTCCTCGCGCCATTTTCCTTTGTGTTTGTGACGTGACAGAACAACGATCTCACAAAGACTGACAAACACCAGGAGCTTATAAAAGGGGACAAATAAGGTAGGGACCGAGGGAAAACAGGTGAGAGTAATCAAACAATAATTAGATAACAAAGGGGAGGGATCAGACAATAGCTGTGTCTCATTTTGTTAAATTTCAAAGGCTGCGTCCTCCGGAGGACACATCCTGTGTAGGATGCAGTATACGGAGTGTCCTTATTCGGAATTAAACAAGACGTCCTTCGTAGGACACACAGGCAGGAAGTATCACGTTGCTGTGCCTACACGTTCAGCCTCGTTGCGCTCTCACGCCAGTTATATGAATGAAAATTATTTATAACTTGAAAATGGCTATGAAATGTTTCTTGTCTTGACAGCAATGTACTGTTCTAAACGTTTAAAAAGCACTAAACAGTTGGAATCTTGTTTACCACAACTATATGTTTGAGGTAATAAAGCTTCAAAAACAAAAACAAGCTTAAACTACTTAAATTAACACCACACCTATGCTTGCATGTATATCTGGTGGTGGTGCCATTTTTTCATATAATATAAAAGAAATGATGACGGTTGTTAACGGCGACGCAAAGAATTGTGGGTTATCTCCAGCCGTGAAGGATACACCAAATGCACACTCCAAAGTCCTGTGAAAGAAGGACACATCCGAAGGTCGCATTTGGAGTGTCCTACTCACTTTTTTGATATGAGACGGCCTTATGACGTATGCAGCCTTTATATGCGACCTCCGGAGGACGCAGCCTTCTGAAATGAGACACAGCTAATGACAGAAGCACAAATGGCCATACTGACAAAACCCACATGTGCACACAAGACAGGATAGGCATGTGACAGCATCAACCAATAAGGTCACACTTTACTTCAAGGTGACGTAGTTACACATTACTACATGTACTTACAAGTAACTAACCCCAAACTAAACCCTAACTGTAACTCTATAGTAAGTCAAACAATTTTTTTTTAAATAATTTCAAATAAAGGCTGTTCTTCTAAGCTTTCTATTCTTCAAAGAATCCCGAATAACAAATATGTATCAGGGTTTCCATAACAATATGAAGCAGCAAAACTTAACTTAAAGATTAATGATGAGAATTGTTTCTTAAGCATTAAAATCTGCATATTAGACAGGATCATTGAGACTTAAGTTATGATGCTGAACAATCAAAGGAATATATACAATTTTAAACTATATTAAAATAGAAAACAGTTATTTTACATTTTAATAATATATTTAATAATACAATATTACTATCCTACCAACCCAAAACTTTTTAACATTAGTGTATTAGATTTTACATTATTTTGGTAATACTGCTTTAATTTCTTCTGTAGTCTATAGTCAAAAATTAGAAATAAAAGTAATGCCTCCATTTAAAGACAGACAAAGACAATGTGAAGCAGTACATTTCCTGTGCTTGTTACACTTTTTGAATTTGTGCTAGTCAGAAGGCCAACTGACATTGAGAAAGACTAAGATTATTTAATAAACTGCTAATTTTACCATTCATTTATCTCCAGCTCTGTTTTTATCTGCCTCTCTGCTATTAGATTATTACAAGTGTCTAACTTTTGAATATCAGGCCAAAATTTGACATTTTAAATGCCACTACAACACTTTTAATATTTGTGGACCAGGGAATGTAGCACACAACATCACAAAAAAGCCACATTGATGTTACCTGCACAACAACATCAGAGATGGAGGCAGATCCTACTAGTAGACTGTATTTATGCTTCAGGAGGATGCCAGCATGAACCCACGCCTTTGCAGCAAAAAAGAATACATTTAAACAATATTTAACAAGTATTATAAATAAAAGCATAAAAAATATTCCATATGAATCGAGTCCAAGTTTTCTGAAGAAACGTATTCACTTTATATCATGAACAGATTTAATTTAGGCTTTTTTATTCACATATAAACATTCATCAACTCACACATCAGTTATAATAAACAGATGCTCAAGCATGTTCACTTGACATGCAAGAACCAATGAGGTTCATTCCCATGTGTTATACAGCACGTTTCAGCTTCCGCAAGAACCAATGAGGTTTCTTCTTAGGCATCAAACAAGTATAACTGAGATTCTATTTATGTTCAATCAATGTTTGAATCAATGTTTATACAGTACATAAGGAAAGTATTCTTAGTGCATTACTTTTCCCCACATCTTATTATGTTACAGCCGTATTCCAAAATGTATTAAATTCCTTATTTTCCTCAAAATTCTATAAACAATAGCCCATAATGACAAAGTGGATAAAGTTATTTGCCAGTTTATAAATAAATAAAAATCACCTGTACATTATTTTTTATGTACATGACACATAAAAAGCTCAGGTTCATCCTGTTTCCACTGATCATCCCTGAGATGTCTCTACAACTTTATTGGAGTCCACCTGTGGTAAATTCAGTTGATTGGACATGATTTGGAAAGGCACGTAACCCATAAGGTCCCACAGTTAACAGTGCATGTCAGAGCCCAGACCAAGCCAGGAAGTCCAAGGAATTGTCTGTAGACCTCCGAGACAGGATTGTTTCGAGGCATAAATCTGGGGAAGGGTACAGAAAAAAATTCTGCAGCATTGAAGGGCCCAATGAGCAGTGGCCTTTATACTCCATAAGTGGAAGATGTTTGGAACCACCAGGACTCTTCCTAGAGCTGGCCGTCTGGCCAAACTGATTGATCAGGGAAGAAGGGCCTTAGTCAGGGAGGTGACCGGGCGCTCTTTGAGAAGGGCATACCGGCTCGCGTTCCCCGCGGCACGGGCTCCGCTGCTGCTGAGGCACAGCGGCAGCTCAGATCGCGGGGTTCGCATATGGATCTGATGGAGGGGTGCGAGACGGGCCAGCCCTTTCTCAGCCTTCACCTGTCAGATCCAGTGCCGCTTCTCTGGGTTTGGGAGCCCGCACTGCGGTTTCTCCCGCCCGGGGAGCGGCCGCGATGCTGCAGCTGTCTTCCTCTGAGGAGGTGGATGTCTGCAGCGTCGAGGCAGGGGTTGAGGACTCGCCACTTCAATCCCCTGCCAATGAGGAGCATCATGAGCGAGTCTGTGTAAAGCAGGCTTGACGAGCGCGTTCTCCCCGCGAGCTCTGCTCAGCCTCAGACTTCTATAGTAACACAAGCATCTGTGTACATGAGATACTGTTTGGGCAGTCAGTGCCTGGGAGTGCTGGCTGTGTTCATTGAGAAATATCTCGACGCGTATAGAGAAAATGCGTACGTTTTTCGGGGATTTCATCCTCGCGTCTGTGGTCTTTCATCTCGAGGGATGAAAGCCAAATACGTTGTATTCGGATCGTATCTCGCGCTTGCTGAGGCAGCGCGTCGATGACGATTCCATATGTATAAATATATAAACAGCATCGTCTGGTGATTATTACTGATTTAATTCTGAGGAATTAAAATTAATATAATCTGACTTTGAGGAGTTAGCTATGTTCTTTCAGTCTATCATTCGGACCATGTCCATTGATGGGTGATTATGGCTTTAATTCTGAGGAATTAAAGGGTTTATCTGACTGAGAAGCTAGATATTATTAGCCTATCTTCCATAAAAATAAAAGGTAAAGATGGTCATTCAATGCCATGGTTTTTAAAAGAAAAGATAATTAAAACACTATGGCAAAAACCTGGTCATACAGAGAGGCATTTTCTTGTTTCAAGCTCCTCGCATGTGACGCAACAAAAACAGAGCATCGCCAGCCCGGGGGCTAATGGTCGGCGATCTCAGGCGCAGCCTTCTAAGAGTAAAACTGATCTGAGGACAGTTATTATTTCAAGGAAGGTTGTGTCGAAGAAGTCTGTACGCTACGGCGTTCAGGGCTGTGAGGGTCATCCCCTCCGGGGGCAGACGGTGTTTACCTCGGTACCCGTCTGTCCTCGGCACCCTCACAGGGTCAATCCACCAACCCCGCCCGAGCGCCGGGGCGTGGAGAGCCCTCGCGGGTCATCCGAGGATGGCCGCGCCCTCTGGGGAGGGAGGTGGCGCTGTCGAGTCAGTTGTTCCCTGCCGGTCAGCCGTTTCAGGGCGCTGCACTCGCGGTGCAGAGTACATCAGAGGCCAGCCTCGAGCGGCTGGTACCCTTAGTAGATATTCTGGCTAAATCTGCCATATATATCTCAGTGGGTCCTGCAGTTTTTAAGAAGGGTACGCCATTCAGTTTTGATGTTGTCCACCCAGTTTCTACGGGGTTCTGCCCACGGTGGTGGGCCCCGAGCAGGCTCTGGTTATGTCTCAAGAAGTACAGGCTCTGCTGCAGGGTTCCCCCGCCCGGCAGGGAGTCAGGTTTTACGGCCGGTACTTCATCGTGCCAAAGAAGGATGGAGGGTTGCGCCCATCTTAGATCTTTGCCTTCTGAACCGCTGTGTAGCAAGCTCAAGTTCAGGATGCTTTTACGCAAACAGATCGTGTTTCAGATCAGGTCCGAGGACTGGTTTGTCACGATAGATCACAAAAATACATTTTTCATATCTCCATCCTTCCACAGCACAGGAAATACCCGTGGTTCGCTTCAGGGGAGAAGCTTACCAATATCAGGTGCTTCCCTTTGGTCTAGCACTTCACCCGCACGTTCACCAGAGTGTGGACACGCATTAAATCGACGACTGGCTGATTCTGGCACAGTCAGCTCGTCTCGCGGTTCAAAATCGAGATGTTGTTCTCGCCCACACGAGGGAATTGGGTTGAGGCTCAACGCCAAGAAGAGCGTTCTTTCTCTAATGCAGTGAATAACGTATCTAGGTTGGTCTCTATGCAGGCCCGTCAGAGCTTCGCATAGGGTCGACCGGCTCTCCTCCGGGGGCAGATGGTGTTACCTCAGTACACGGTACCCGTCTGTCTTCGGCATCCTCACAGGGTCAATCCACCAACCCCGCCCGAGCGCCGGGGCGTGGAGAGCCCTCGGGGTTCATCCGAGGATGACTCGCGCCATCCGAGGAGGGAGGTGGCGCTGTCGAGTCAGTTGTTCCCTGCCGGTCAGCCGTTCAGGGCGCTGCACTCGCGGTGCAGAGTACATCAGAGGCCTCAAGAGGGGTGAAACTAGGCCAGTCGCTTACTGTGAAACAGTTTCAGAGGCTGTTGGGTCTCATGGCAGCAGCGTCCAATATCATTCCGTGCGGCCTGTTGTACATGAGACCGCTACAGTGGTGACTCAAAACCAAGGGCTTTCACCGAGGGGAAATCTTTTCCGTGTGATCAAGGTTATGCGGCGGTGTCTCCGTTCCTTGGTCATGCGGAGGGACCCTTGCTTTCTAGGCCAAGGCCTGTTACTGGGGGCAACATGCCAGCGGGTATCTCTGAGCATGGATGCCTCCCTTACGGGCTGGGAGGGGCGACCATGAGTGGTTGCTCGGTCCAGGGCCTATGGCAGGAACACCATCATTCGTGGCATAATTGTCTAGAATGCTGGCAGTATTTCAGGTGCTGAAACACTTCCTGCCATATCTTAGGGGCCATCATGTGCTCGTTCACACAGACAGTACATCGGTGGTCTCCTATATCAACTATCAGGAAGGTTCGAGGTCACGCCAGTTATACAAGCTGACGTGCCTTATTCCCCTCTGGTCCCAGTGGAACTACTCTCAGTGAGGGCTATATACATTCCTGGGCGGTTGAATGTGGAAGCAGACATCCTGTCTCGGCAGGGGCAGAGGCCCGGGGAGTGGAGACTCCACACCGAGGTGGTGGAGCTCCTTTGGGAGAGATTTGGCAGGGCTCAAGTGACCTGCTTGCCACTTACGAGAATATGCATTGTCGTCTGTGGTTCTCCCTAGTGTCTCCAGTTCCTCTCGGACTGGATGCTATGGTACAGGAGTGGCCGAGGCTGCCTCTGTACATCTTTCCCCTGATTGCTCTGCTTCCGGGAGTTCTAGAGAGAGTGCGTCGGGATGGGGCCCATCTTCTGTTAGTAGCCCCGTTCTGGCCAGGCCGAGTATGGTTCTCGGACCTTGTGTCTCTCCTCGATGGCTCTGCCCTGGAGATTCCGATCAGGAGGGACATTCTCTCTTGCCAGGAGTTGTGGAAACCATGGGCTTGGCCTCTGAGGGGGCCCAGCTCATAAATTCTGGTCTCTCAACCAATGTTGTTGTGACCATTCTACACTCTAGAGCTCCTTCCACGAGGAAACTGCACACACTGAAGTGGAGGCTCTTTGCCTTATGGTGCAGAGATCGCCTGTGGGATCCAGTTAGCTGCCCTGCGAGCGTGGTGCTGGAGTTCCTGCAGAGGAGATTCTCCGCTGGGCTAGCACCCTAACACCATTGAACGGAAACGTCCCGGTTACGTCTGTAACCTTAGTTCCCGGAATAGGAGCGAGACGCTGCGTCACCCGGCCATACTCCCCACATGCCCTCTAGCGGCTTGTTTCAGGCCTTCTCAGAAGCTGGGGGCGTGTGTTTGCCGGCAGGCTTTATAGTTTCCAGGTCGATGATATCACCCGCCTATGACGTTCCGTCTCTCCATTGGACTGATTACATACGTGCTTCACGACGCAATCACGCAGAGGCGTTCCCATAGCGGTGACACAGCATCTTGTTCCTATTCCGGGAACTAAGGTTACAGACGTAACCGGGACGTTTTTTTGGGTGTGTGTGAACTAACCCACAACTAAAGCTGCAGTAAGCAACTTATGAGAAGCACTGTTGATATGTTGATATCTGTAAAACATAGCAAAACCGATGCTACTCATGTATGCAGCAGAGACAATGCTACTTCTGCATCCTAAAGCGTCCTAAACTATTGCCTGTTCATAGCCCTTCTTTCCCCAATGATATTCATCTGACCTTTTCTCTTTTGTAATGTCTCTAAGGCATCTCTCTCTTTCTACAGTCTTTCTTCAAATCTTCCTCTTGCTCACTCTACTAACTCTTTCTCCTCTCTTATACGCCCCTTACTGCTGATTGGCTAGTGTGTTGTGGTGCTCGGTCAGATCTAATTTTAAAAGCGATTCTCAGAAATCACTTACCGGACCTATAAGGAAGAGGTAGAGCTATGTATCCCCAAAAAATGCATGATTTTGTTCTTTCTGTATTTCACAAGAAGTCGAAAATATGGATTTAGACTATGCTGTATCTGGAATTACTTATTATAATATAAGCCTCACACTTACCATTGCATCTAATATTGGAAATACTGAGAGGTACAGGAAGGCCTTTCTTGTCTTGCTTCCAACTGAATCATCCACATGGTGAAGCTTATTTATGATGTAGTAGCCCAGATCTGTGTAAGCTGGGAAAATATGTCCAAAAATACTTTATTTCCTTTGTTTACTTTATTTCCTCTTTGCAATGAGGAAATAAAGTAAACTATCCAACAGAATCTACATTTTATATCCCAAATTAGCAGCTGCTTTGTCAACAACATGAAACTTTATAGTTACAGTGGTTCCTTTGCTGAGATCTTTGAGAAATTCTATCCACAAAAGAGACGCACCTATGAGAATGTGGAGGATGATGGCGATGACCCCAGCCACAGCCATGCAGAGGACCGCCTTGGTTCTCTCCCTCTTACTGTTGATAAACACGAGCCCCACATTTTTGAAGTCACTCATTGGTCCAGTGAAGAATTTCATAAGCGAGTATGCCAGACCATAGCTGGCCAACATCTCAACCCTGTCCTCTTTTACAGAAGCGATGCCCCTGTTCAGAGCCTGAAGAAGACAAAGACAAAAAAAAGAAAGGTTTTTGAAAGAAGTCTCTTAGCTCACAAAATGCATTTATCATGCTTTTTTTTTTTTTTTTTTTATTCTGTGAAATATAATTACATTTTAAAATAGTGCTATTCTATTTTAATATATTTTATATTTTGTGATGGCACAGAGGAAGTTTCAGCATTAAATACTCCAGTCTTCAGTGTCACATGATCTTCCAGAAATCCTTCTCATATGCTGAATTGATGCTTAAGAAACATTTCTTATGGTTGAAAACAGCTATGCTGCTTCATATTTTTGTGTAAACCTTGATATTCATTTCTCTTGCTAATTTTTCTTCAGGATTCTTTGATTAACAGAAAGTTCAGCATTTATTTGAAATAGAAAACATTATACATCATACATATATAAAGGCATTATAAATGTGTCATTCTTAAGTGTGACATGATCCTTCATAAATCATTGTATATATGCTTAATACGTATTTTTGTGTTTTTTTTCAGGATTCTAAAAGTTAAAAATGAACACAATTTATTTGGAATAGAAATCATTGTAACATTGTCAAATTCTATTTATTTATTTTTATAAATTTAACTGAATTTTGTACTAATTAAATGCATCCTTACTGAATAAAAATATGAATTAAAAACATCACTGGGTTCATATCAGTCATGACAACTCTGACTAGTTTTAGCATGTTATTGATTTTGGATTTGGATTAATGTATTTGTCTTGATTCAAATATGAAATTACGAAATTTGCGACAGCCAAATGTAACATTTTTGACAAGCCAAAAAAAAAAACATGAAATAGAATTTATATTTATTCTGACTACTTGTTTTTTTTAGTAAACTTGACACTGAAAGTGTATTTGTTTTTTTACGCGTACGAGAGCATATGTGTTGAGCACAGTCCAAGGCACAGCCTTGTAAAGGCTCATCTGATAACGGAATTCATGTCACGCGCACTGAACGCTGACACTCGACTCGTGTAAAGCATAAAAGTTAAGTATACTTTGAATCGGAATGATCAAGCAACTGAGTGAAATACTGCCTGTTTGCTAAAGAGAATAAACACCAAATCTAGCCTTCCAATTTGACTCTCAAATGCTGATGTAATATATATATATATATAATATACTTCACTAAGTATTTTTTTTGTATAAAAAAGTATATTTTAAAATAAAAAGAAATGTCATGGTACTCATATGTAAAAATTGTATGCAGCAGTCTACAGAAGAGTTAAAACAAGATAGGCACAGAGGGACAATAAGAGTGCTGCTATAAATACACTCTCAATAGTTACATAAGACTAATCCTTACTCTGTCTGCTCCTCGCTCTAATGCACACACACATAATAAGACGGTCACAGTCCTAACACTAAAGGACAAAAACCTAGGCACATGTTGAACTTCAATGTGCAACTTACATTGCATCTGGAAAGTATTTCACTTTTTCCACATTTTGTTGTGTTGCAGCGTTATTCCAAATTTGATTAAATTCATTATTGTTTCCCCTCAATTCTAGAAACAATACCTTATAATGACAATGTGAAAGAAGTTTGTTTGAAATCTTTGCAAATTTATAAAAAAAATACAAAAAAAGTCCAAATGTAGAAAAGTACAGGTGCTGGTCATATAATTAGAATATCGTCAAAAAGTTGATTTATTTCCCTAATTCCATTCAAAAAGTGAAACTTGTATGTTATATTCATTCATTACACACAGACTGATATATTTCAAATGTTTATTTCTTTTCATTTTGATGATTATAACTGACATCTAAGGAAAATCCCAAATCCAGTATTTTAGAAAATTAGAATATTACTTAAAACCAATAGAAAGAAAGGATTTTTAAAAATCTTGGCCAACTGAAAAGTATGAACATAAAAAAGTATGAGTATGTACAACACTCAATACTTAGTTGGGGCTCCTTTTGCCTGAATTATTAGCAATGCGGTGTGGCATGGAGTCGATCAGTCTGTGGCACTGCTGAGGTGTTATGCGAGCCCAGGTTGGTCTGATAGTGGCCTTCATCTCTTCTGTATGTTTGAGTCTGGCATATTGCATCTTCCTCTTCACGATACCCCACAGATTTTCTATGGGGTTAAGGTCAGGCAAGTTTGCTGGCCAATTAAGAACAGGGATACCATGGTCCTTAAACAAGGCTGCTTTGGCACTATGTGCAGGTGCCAAGTCCTGTTGGAAAATGAAATCTGCATCTACATAAAGTTAGTCAGCAGCAGGAAGCATGAAGTGCTCTAAAACTTCCTGGTATATGGCTGTGTTGACCTTGGACCTCGGAAAACACAGTGGACCAACACCAGCAAATGACATGGCACCCCAAACCATCACGGACTGTGGAAACTTCCAAAGGAAATGCAAAATTTACTTTCATCAGAGAACATAGCTTTGGACCACTCAGCAGTCCTTTTTGTCTTTAGCCCAGGTGAGACACTTCTGACACTGTCTGTTGTTCAAGAGGGGCTTGACACAAGGAATGCAACAGCTGAAACCCATGTCTTGCATACGTTTGTGTGTAGTGGTTCTTGAAGCACTGACTCCAGCTGCAGTCTACTCTTTGTGAATCTCACCCACATTTTTTAATTGGTTTTGTTTCATAATCCTCTCCAGGGGTGCGGTTATCCCTATTGTTTGTACACTTTTTTCTACCACATCTTTTCCTTCCCTTTGCCTCTCTATTAATGTGCTTTGACACAGAGCTCTGTGAACACCCAACCTCTTTTGCAATGACCTTTGCCTTGCCCTCCTTGTGCAAGATGTCAATGGCCGTCTTTTGGACAACTGTTAAGTCATCAGTCTTCCTCATGATTGTGTAGCCTACAGAACTAGACTGAGAGACCATTTAAAGGTCTTTGCAGGTGTTTTGAGTTAATTAGCTGATTAAAGTGTGGCACCAGGTGTCTTAATTATTGAACGTTTTCACAATATTTTAATTTTCTGAGATACTGAATTTGGGATTTTCCTTAGTTGTCAATTATAAAATAAAAATAAAATAAACATTTAAAATATATCAGTATGTGTGTAATGAATTAATATAATATACAAGTTTCACTGTTTGAATGGAACTAGGGAAATACATTTTTGACGAAAAAACTTTTTGACAATGTTCTAATTATATGACCAGCACCTGTATTCACAGCCTTTGCCATGACACTCAAAATTGAGCACAGGTTCATCCTGTTTCCACTGATCATCCTTGAGATGTTTCTACAACTTTATTGGAGTCCACCTGTGGTAAATTCAGTTGATTGGACATGATTTGGAAAGGCACAAACCTTTCTTTATAAGGTCCAACAGTTAACATTGCATGTCAGAGCCTAGACCAAGCCAGGAAGTCCAAGGAATCGTCCATAGACCTACAGGACTCTATTGACAGGGTCCCTGCGGAGTCTTAAAAAGTCTTAAAAGTATTACATTTCAAAATCAAAATATAAGGCCTTAAAAAGTCTTAAATTCGCGGAAGCATTGCGTTCTAGGTCTTAAATAATGTTAAACAGGTCTTAATTTTCCTACGTCCATGTAACGCTACCTCATTGAAATGCTCTCGCCTCCCGCAGCATGCGCGCACGTGTGTGTTTGTTTTTTCCGTGGTGTTTGTAGTTCTTTCTTTCGCTAGACCAACTATTGTTCGCTCTATTACAACTACAAATCAGACAAGCATGCCACTTATATTGCAGCCAATCAGCTTTCGTGTTATTGGCACGAGCCTCTTTCTGATCGTACCCCACAGACGCATAAAACAGATTTTATTCTTCAGCTGAGTGACGGTTCTTGTAGTTCCGCGATCGTGAACGCGAAGGCAAATCTTTCTCACCATCTTGCTTAATGACCAAATAAAATTGCACTAAAATAGTTAATAACAGTGATGTGAACGGCGAACTCCGATGTCAGGCTGTGTGTGTTTGCTGCCTGTCAGCGCTCGCGCGAGTGTATTGAATGTGTTATTTCTAGGCTCATTAGCCTTACGTTAACGTACTCTTGAACGATCAAATATACAGATTATGCATATGTCTATATCCTGATTTGAGTTAAAAAGTTTGGGACGTGTCAGTAAGTACTTGATCTGGGCATTAGTAAGTTCTCAAAGTGAAAGCAAACGTCTCGGTTACGTATGTAACCCTCGTTCCCTGAGGAGGGAACGGAGACGTAACGTCAGTGACTGACGAATGGGGGTTTCGCTTAGAAGCCTGTCATCTCCGAGACTAGAAAGCGCCCAATGGCAGTGCCAATGCCATGGGCATGCGAGATTTGCATGCGTAACTCCGCCTACCCACATGGGTATATAAGGAAGTAGCTGGCATCATCGCATTATGTTTTACCTGCTGAGGAGCCAAGTTGAACTCCGTTCCAGCGGTACAGCGGATGTGGCAACGGGACGTTACGTCTCCGTTCCCTCCTCAGGGAACGAGGGTTACATACGTAACCGAGACGTTCCCTTTCGTTCAGTCACTCCGACGTAACGTCAGTGACTGACGAATGGGGGTCCCAATGCAATAACGCCACTCGGCTGTCTTCCAGTGCCCTGCGCAAGCGTGAGAACCCTGATGCAAGTTAGGACGGTCAAAGGCCTCTACTTAACGCAGGAATACCAAGGTACACTGGGAGGCATATTCCAGGAGGAGATATGCGCCAAGATGCCTACCCGTAGGGAGGACTTAGGGATACACGTATGACCCCGGGGGGCTGCATACGGAAGATCACTGGGGTACCAGCCGAAGGTGGATTTTTAACCCCAGGAGGTGGCAAGGTAGCCAAGGGAATACACCCGCTCAGGGAGGCTTACGGTGGAAATACACATGTGGGGGTCGCCGGAGGGGAACCATGCACATGGGGCACCTGGCCGGACACGAGTGTCTGGGTTAAGGGCAGACTTACTGGCGTCGGCGTCGTCAGTGCTGGAGGAGCTCAGGGCTCTCGGGGAACTCACCTGAGAAGAATATCGCACGTATCCAGTCCGTGGAGTGGAATGGCGAGCAAGCGAAGACACCTGAGCCAATCCGTTACCGGCCACTTGTAGAGGCGAGTACATAGTCGGACACAGGCTCCACTCGGAGGTTGTAAAACCTGGCGAATGTGTTTGGTGTCGCCCAGCCTGCAGCTCTGCAGATGTCTGTCAGCGGAGCGCCATGTGCTAAAGCCCAAGAGGAGGCCACACTCCGGGTGGAATGGGCCCTGACCCCAAGGGGACATGGGCGTCCCTGCTGCTGGTAAGCCAAAACAATGGTGTCCACTATCCAGTGAGACAGCCTTTGCTTTGAGAGAGCCTTCCCTTTCAGCTTCCCACCATAACAGACAAAGAGCTGGTCTGAGGTCCTGAAACACTGCGTCCTGTCTACGTAAGCGCGAAGGGCGCGTACTGGACAGAGCAGTGCCAAGGCTGGGTCTGCCTCCTCCAAAGGCAGCGCTTGCAGGTTCACCACCTGGTCTCTGAACGGAGTGGTGGGAACCTTGGGCACATATCCAGGCCGGGGTCTCAGGATCACGTGAGAGTCGGCCTGCCCGAATTCCAGGCACGCCTTGTCAACCGAAAATGCCTGCAGGTCCCCTACCCTCTTGATGGAGGCCAGTGCGGTCAGGAGCGCCGTCTTCATAGACAAGAACTTAACATCTACTGACCGCAAAGGCTCAAATGGGGCCCTCTGCAGAGCACTTAGAACTACTGAGAGGTCCCAAGAGGGTACGAGAGGAGCACGAGGAGGATGTAGTCTCCTCGCACCCCTCAGGAACCTGATGACCAGGTCGTGCTTACTTACCGTTTTCCCGTCCAGGAGGTCATGGTAGGCGGCGATAGCGGCCACATAAACCTTCAGGGTGGATGGAGACAGCCTTCGATCCAACCCTTCCTGGAGGAAAGAGAGCACAGACCCGATCGGGCATTTCCAGGGGTCTTCTTGGCGAGAAGAGCACCAATTGACGAAGAGGTTCCACTTCAACGCATAGGCCTGTCTCGTGGACTCGGCCCGAGCGGAAGTGATGGTAGCCACCACCGGAGGTGGTAGGGTACTCAAACCTGCCGCGTCCCGTCCAGGAGCCACACGTGGAGGTTCCAAAGATCGGGACGCGGGTGCCACAGGGTGCCCCGTCTCTGAGAGAGTAGGTCTTGTCTCAGAGGAATTGGCCAGGGAGGGGCTGTCGCAAGGAGCACTAGTTCTGGGAACCAGGTCCGGCCGTGCCAGTACGGGGCGACCAAAATGACCTGCTCCTTGTCCTCCCTGACCTTGCACAGCACACGTGCAAGAAGGCTCACTGGGGGAAACGCATACTTGCGTAGGCCCTGCGGCCAGCTGTGCGCCAGTGCATCCGTGCCGAGCGTGCCCTCGGTCAGGGAATAGTACAGGCTGCAGTGGGACGAGTCGTGGGAGGCAAACAGATCTACCTGTGCGTCCCCGAACTGATCCCAAATCAGCTGGACCGACTGGGGATGGAGTCTCCACTCCCCAGGGATTGGCTGAACCCGTGAGAGCTCGTCGGCTGCACGGTTCAGGATCCCCGGGATATGGACAGCACGAAGGGACCTCAGGCGCTTCTGACTCCATAAAACGAGATGGCGGGCGAGTTGAGACATGCGGCGGGAGCGTAGACCGCCCTGGTGGTTGATGTACGCTACTACGGCCGTGTTGTCCGATCTGACTAGTACGTGTTGACCTTTCAGCAACGCTCGGAAGCGGTGCAGGGCGAACCGTACTGCCAGCAACTCGAGGCAATTGATATGCAGGCGGCTCTGGCTCTCTGACCAAGAGCCGGCGGCTGCATGTCCATTGCACATGGCACCCCAACCCGTGGTGGACGCATCTGTTGACACAACAACATGCCGGGAAACTCGTTCTAAGGGCACTCCTGCCCGTAGAAAACTGAGGTTCGACCACTGGGTGAGTGTCTGTCTGCAGGCCTGAGTCACTGGGACCCGGAGCGTGCCAGACCGCCATGCCCATCTCGGGACTCGATCGCGAAGCCAGTGCTGAAGCGGTCTCATATGAAGCAATCCGAGCGGCGTTACCGCGGCTGCAGATGCCATATGCCCCAGGAGCCTCTGAAACAGTTTCAGTGGAACCGCACGCTTGCTCTCTATCTGCCTGAGGCAAGTCAGCAGCGACTGCGCGCGCAAGCCGGTAAGCTGCGCGCACATGGCGACCGAGTCGATCTCCATACCGAGAAAAGAGATCCTCTGCACGGGGCAGAGTTTGCTCTTCTCCCAGTTGACCCGAAGGCCCAAACGAGCTAAGTGGTGGAGAACCAGGTCTCTGTGTTCGCACACCCGGTCCCGAGAGTGGCCCAGTATGAGCCAGTCGTCGAGATAGTTCAGGATGCGAACCCCTTGTTGCCGGAGTGGCGCAAGGGCTGCCTCGACAATCTTCGTGAAGACGCGAGGGGACAGAGCTAGCCCGAATGGTAGTACAGCATACTGATATGCCCGCCCTTCGAACGCAAACCGTAGGAACGGTCTGTGTCGCGGAAGGATGGACACATGGAAGTACGCGTCCTTCAGGTCGATCGCTGCAAACCAATCGCATGGACGAACGCATTCGAAAAGGCGTTTCGCAGTCAACATCCTGAACGGAAGCCTGTAAAGGGATCGGTTCAGGACGCGAAGGTCCAGGATCGGTCGTAACCCACCGGATATCTTCGGTACAATGAAGTAAGGGCTGTAGAAGCCGGACTTCATCTCGGCTGGAGGGACGAGCTCGACCGCACCCTTCGCCAGTAGGGTTGCGATCTCCGCACGCATGACTGGGGCATTGGACCCCACCACGGTGTACCGGACACCCCGGAAGCGGGGAGGAGCTCGCGCGAACTGAATCGCGTAGCCGAGCCGGATGGTCCGTGCGACCCAGCGGGACAGTCCCGGCAGCTGTAGCCACGCTCCCAGGGAGTGTACCAACGGGGTCATGCGGAGCACCGGCGTACCCTCGGTGGGGCAGCGAGGCAGCGTTACCGGCCCGGACTCGGGTGGCGTAGCGGCCCGGTGTCGGGGCGGCGGTAACAGCTGCGCCCTGACAGAGGAGACCAGGGAAGGACTCGCGTTCCACTGGGGTCTGCTCTGAGAGGGGGCTGGCGACAGAGAGGGACGAGAGCGGCGTGGCCCGGGGGCGGCGCACACTGCCGTCACCGGTCTCTGTGTGCTCAGAGATGGGTATGTCAGTTCTTTCTTTAACCACATTAGGGTGCTGCCACCCCGGGGGGCGGCAGCGGAACGAAAGATTCTCCCCCGGCCCTCCACCGGGGGAAGGAGCGGCCCTGCTGCCGTCTCCTGGAAAGAACTGCCCATCTCTGAGCTGTCCGCGTCAGGAGCGCCGCTTGGCCTGGCGTTTAGCGGGCCGCGGGGCTGGCGCGGACTGGGGCGGCTTCTTGCGGCGCGCTCCGCGGCGCGGCCCGGGTGAAGGCTGCTGCTGTGGCCGCGCGGGAGCGGGGGGGACCGCAGGAGGCCGCCCTCGGCGGCGAGGCAGCTGAGGCGACTGTGCCGGCGGCGCTTGGGGTGCAGCAGCGGGCCGCCGGGGCAGTATATGCTTAATAGCCTCAGTCTGCTTCTGGGCGGCCGAGAACTGTTGGGCGAAGCTCTCGACCGCACCGCCGAATAGCCCAGCCTGGGATATGGGGGCGTCGAGGAAACGAGTCCGCTCGGCGTCCCGCATATCGGCCAGGTTGAGCCATAGATGTCTCTCCTGGACCACGCATGTGGACATCACCCGGCCCAGGGAGCGTGCGGTAACCTTCGTCGCCCGGAGAGCGAGGTCGGTCGCGGCACGCAGCTCATCTCTGAGCCCTGGGTCGGCTCCACCCTCGTGCATGTCGCACAGCAACTTGGCCTGGTAGGCCTGGAGGGTTGCCATGGCATGCAAAGAAGCGGCGGCCTGCCCCGCAGCTCTGTAGGTCTTCGACACCATTGAAGATGTGAATCTACAGGCCTTGGAGGGGTGCTTAGGGTCGCCACGCCAGGAGGAGGCGCTCTGGGGACACAGTTGCATCGCCACAGAACGCTCCACCGGGGGGACCCCAGTGTACCCTCTAGCCGCCGCCCCATCGAGGGCGGAGAAGGCGGAAGAGGTTGCCAAACGCTCGCGAGAAGACACGGGGGCCCTCCACGAGTGCGCAACCTCCTCATGCACCTCCGGGAAGAAAGGAATTGGGGGCACGGCAGGACGGCTGTCCTGTCGTGGCGCACCCAAAAACCAATCATCTAACCGCGAACGCTCCGGCCGGGGTGGAGGGTTCCACTCCAGACCGAGCGCCGCGGCAGCCCGGGCAAGCATGGCTGTCAACTCCGGGTCCGACTCGGACAATGCTGGCGCGCCCGGAGGCGGCAGCACAGCCGAATCCTCATCCTCGGAGGACTCTAGCCCACCTTGCGATGCGGTCACCGACATCTCATCCTCCTCTGGAGCGCCGAACGAAACCCGCGGACCGGCCGAGACCGAGGCCGCGGGCTCCATCACAACGCTCGCGGGTACCGGTGCAACAGAGGGGGGTGTGGGCCGAGGCGTGAGCGTCGGAGCTGTATTCCACACCATCACCCTCAGGTCACCCTGGCCACCAGCCGAAGAGACGCCCCACGGACCGGATGAGACCGAGGCCGCGGACACGTCAGATCGGGGGGTGACGGAGGGGACTCTCACTCCGGCGGCCGCACGGAGATCATTGAGTCTCGACCGCAACACGGAGATGGCCATGTTCCCGCAGTGAGAACATGACTCATCCACAAGCGCCGCCTGAGCATGCTGGAAGCCCAAGCATGCCAGACAGTGCGAGTGCCCATCAGAAGAGTGTAGAGACCGGCCACACCCAGAAGCACACGGGCGAGACATCCTGAAAAGGACGTGCCACGTGTGAGCTCTTTTGTGAGAGGATTAACCTCACAGTCGATGCCGAAGCGCCCAGGGGACCACACACCAACTGGAAACCAATCGTCTGACCAGCAGGCAGGAAGTATGTGACCGCTGGAACGCGCCGAACACCAACACCGACTGGAAGATCCTGATCGTCTCGAAGAACTGACTTAACTCAGAAGGCTTGTAGGAGTGAAAGGTATGTAACCCTTGGCTCCGAAGCATTAAAACATAATGCGATGATGCCAGCTACTTCCTTATATACCCACGTGGGTAGGCGGAGTTACGCATGCAAATCTCGCATGCCCATGGCATTGGCACTGCCATTGGGCGCTTTCTAGTCTCGGAGATGACAGGCTTCTAAGCGAAACCCCCATTCGTCAGTCACTGACGTTACGTCGGAGTGACTGAACGAAAGGGAACTAATATAGCCTAACAACAACACAAACGGGGAAAATGGCACTTACACTTAAAGGAACACTCCAACTTTTTTAGAAATAGGGCTTATTCTACTTTGCTACATTTAGATATGTGGGGAAATGCATTTTAAGCTAAGCTAGCGGCGACCCTGCCGAACTAAAACAATGCATGCGCTGAGACAAATGCATTTGCCCACATATCTAAATGTCTAAAGAAGTTGAATAAGTCCTATTTCTAAAAACGGGTGGGTGTTCCTCTTTGTAGATATGCATCTTTATGGTGTATTTATTTTTCCTATTGTCATTTGTTTATAAGTATATATTTTATTACTGACCGATTACTTGATAACGTAATTACTTGAAAACTTTTTACTTATATTAAGCAATGATTGCTGTGGTTTACTTTTAAGATGTTGGTCATATTTCCCACCCCAAGCGATCGTGTTATTAAAGACAGATAGCACACCTCTGGACCAGCCTTTTTGTTTTTGTAATAGGCCTACCAAACAAGATTCATGCATTTTGTCAGTTTTATTGCCATGTGTGACTATTGTGCATCTAACATAATAATATGGTTAATGTTGCATCCTAATTATAAAAATAAAATAAAAATGTTTGCAAATTTATGGAAGTGACCACCACAAAATAAACTAATTTTGGTCAAAAATTATATATATATATATATATATATATATATATATATATATATATATATATATATATATATATATATATATATATATATATATATATATATATATATATATATATATATATATATATATATATGCTTATCCTGGTGGGATTGAGCTATGAATAATAAGTTTACTAATACTTTGTTCAATTTAAATAAATTAAATAATATAAGTTTAAGTATTTGAGTGATTCTGCGTTTCCTATGCATGTTTTTTATTGCGTGATATAGGTCTTAAATTTTATTCATAATGGTCTTAAAAAGGTCTTAAAAAGTCTTAAATTTGACTTGGTGAAATCTGCAGATACCCTGTTATTGAGACACAGATCTGGGGAAGGGTACATTAACATTTCTGCAGCATTGAAGGGCCCAATGAGCACAGTCGCCTCCATCATCCGCAAATGGAAGAAGTTTGGAACAACCAAATTCTTCCTAGAGCTGGACGCCCCGGCAAAACTGAGTGATCGGGGAAGAAGGGTCTTAGTCAGGGAGGTAACCCAAAACCTGATGGTCATTCTGACCGAGCTCACTGCATTTCTCTGTGGAGAGAAGAAAACCTTCCAAAAGAACAAGCATCTCTGCAACACTCCACCAATCAGACCTGTATGGTAAAGTGGCTGGATGGAAGCCACTCCTCTGTGAAAGGCTGCCTGGAGTTTGCCAAAAGGCACCTGAAGGTCTCTCAAGACCATGAGAAATAAAATTCTCTGGTGTGATGAAACAAAGATCGAACTCTTTGGCCTGAATGGCAAGCATCATGTCTGGAGGAAACCAGCCACTGCTTATCACCTGGCCAATACCATCTCTACAGTTAAGCATGGCAGCATCATGCATTGGGGATGTTTTTGAGCAGCAGGAACTGGGAGACTAGTCAGCATTGAGGGAAGGATGAATGCAGTAATGTACAGAGACATCCTTGATTAAAATTTGCCCCAGAGCACTCTGGACCTCAGACTGGGGCAAAGTTTCATCTTCCAACAGGCTAAACTTAAGCACACAGCAAAGATAACAAAGGAGTGGCTATGGGACAACTCTGTGAATGTCCTTGAGTGCCCCAGCCAGAGCCAAGACTTGAACCTGATTGAAAATCAGAGATCTGAAAATGGCTGTGCACCGACATTCCCCATCCAACCTGATGGAGCATGAGAGGTCCTGCAAAGAAGAATGGGAGAAACTGCCCAAAAAAGGTGAGCCAAGCTTATCATATTGAAAAATACTCAAGGCTGTAATTGATGCCAAAGGCGCTTCAACAAAGAATTGAGCAAAAGCTGTGAATATGGTCGGTGTACCTCCAGATAATTAGTTTTTTCCCTTTTTGTCTTCTAAACGGAAAAACGAAGAAAGCATTAATTTATCACATATTCAACCATCCTTTTGAGAATAAATAAACAAATCTCGAATCGTTTTTACATATTTTTATTTTTGTTTTAATCACACTTTGTTCTAATCAACCAAATGGAAAAAACAATAAAACCAAGATGGATAAACAGCTTCAATCTTCAATCTCTACATGGGCGGGAACAAAACGCCCCTTTCCGCTGATTGGTCAACAAAAGATCAGTTCTTAGCTCTGCGCATTGCACAACAGAATAGTTGCTATCTATCCTATACATTTGTACAGATTATTACAGAGTTTATTGCAACTTCATTTAATCTCGTTCTCATTAAACAGCCAGACTAATAAATGGTTCGACACAACATGTACTAGGGCAGAGACTAGACAGAGCTTTCACATTTGCATGAGATACTAATTTATCATAATAAATATTAATTTACGTGGCATCTGCTCTCACCACTACTCCTAGCTATGTATTTGGCGCACAGCTGTTTTATTTAGCTGACCAACTCTAAAAATCTCTGCTGGAGTGACACACTGGACAGCACAAAGAGAATGTATCGGACATTTCATCTGGGTCTAACTCATCAAAGAACCAGATTAATAAATGGCACGACACAAACCCTACAGGCCATAGCTTTCTTCTGCCTAAGCATTTGTGTGCGGTAGAATTTGTTTATCATATTAAATATTAATTCATTTACATTGCATCTGCTGTCACATTTTGCACATCACCTGTTTTATTTAGCTGATCAACTTTTGAAATCTGTGTGCCAAAAATGCGGAGCATTGCAGAGCAGAGAGAATGTTGTAGTGAAGTGATCAGCAGTCCTGACTTTTGTTTTAAAGGTGCACTATGCAAATTTTCGTCCACTGGAGGGGGTTTATTTTAAATGGCTCGCGAGTACCGGGACTTTTATTATGACGGGACGGGACACAGTGGCCGGGCGCCCGCACTTACTCTTTTTTCCGGTCAGGTAAAAAAAGCTTTTTTTATCATATCAGATACATTTAAGGGACCAAGGGCTTCGGCCATCTGTCCACTCTCTTCCCTGAACTGAAATGAAGTAGTGGGCTGTACTTTCCACACGATTGACATCAGGTTCAAGTACGCCAGGTTGGCTGGTTATGTTGCCCGCATACCGCCTCCCATGGCCGATACCTGACGGGCCGGAGCTAGTAATGCTACTGCTAATTAAGGTTGATATCTCTGCAGCACTATAACTTGACATTTTTTTAATGACATCATCGCCCTTATTTCTTCTCATTCTTTTGATGCGTGTAGGTCCTTTTTTGGATATTTTTACCTCAATTTGTACACATGGCACCTTTAAGCAATACACCGTTTTTTTCATTAACACTGAGTAGGCTAGCCTATGTCCCTCAAAACAATGTTTTATTTTTTTCTGCCAGCTAAATTTCTAAAGCAAAGCCACAGATCATTGTGCGACTCGCAATTTAAGGCACACAGATTAGCGTAGTTAATTTGTGAATAAATCTGAGTTTTTTAACAGATTGGTTGAGTTATTCACCAGCTATACAGCCTGGCTGCGTCCGAAACCTGGAAAATGCTGCCTTTGTATTCAAAGCATTTTTTATAAAACATAAAATGAATGTCATTGTAGCTGTCCTATGTGAATGTAGGGTATTTACGGACCTCTCTCAGCATTAACTTGTGTAAATACATTTAAAAGCAACTTAAAAATGTGTCATTTGAATTGAGGTAAAGCCAAAACAAACTCTGCCTTTTACTTTTCATATTATCACTGTAAAGCTGCTTTGAAACAATCTGTATTGTAAGAAGCGCAAGGCCTATATAACTGAAGATGACTAGACCCTTGAATCATTTCTGCTCTGCGCTTATATCAGTCTCTCTGCGCTGTCGAGGGGTGTGTTTCCCAAAATTATAGTTGCAAACTTGTTAGCAACTTAGCTGGTTACTAATGGGAAATTGCATTGCAACCAACAAAGTTGCTAACTTAGTAGCTATCTTAGTTAGCAACTATGGTTTTAGGAAACGCACCCCAGTGCGGTGCGCAGCCTCCGGCAGACAGATTGAGAGTTGGTCAGCAGAATAAGAAGGCTAATAACTGTGCCAAATAATTTAGCTAGTTGTGAGAGCAGATGTCACGTTAATTATTATTTAATACGATAAATTAGTATTTCACTGCACGCAAATGTCTAAAAAAAGCTCTGTCTAGGCTCTGCCCAGGTACTACGTGTTGTGTCGAGCTATTTATTAGTCTGGCTGTTTGATTAAAACGAGATTAAATGTAGTTGCAATAAACTCTGTGATAATCGGTGTATCGGATAGATATATTCAGAGATTGAATATTGAAGCTGTTTATCCATTTTGGTTTTATTGTTTTTCCCTTTGGCGGATTAGAACAAAGTGTGATTAAAACAAAAATAAAAATATGCAAAAAAAATTACTCGAGATTTGTTTATGCTCATGGGGAGGGTTGAATATGTGATAAATGAATGCTTTCTTCGTTTTTACATTTAGAAGACAAAAAAGGAAGAATTTTTTTTTTCAAAGGTACAACAACCGAATATATATGTACATGTGATTTTTTTTTGCGTTATTTATTTTTAATAAATGTGCAAGGCTTTCAAACAAACTTCCTTCACATTGTCATTATGGGATATTGTTTCTCTGAACTGAGAAAAAAAATGACTTTAATCCATTTTGGAATAAGGCTGTAAAATAAACAAAATGTGGAAAAAGTGAAGCGCTCTTAATACTTTCTGGATGCAGTGTATGCATGTACACTGTTACCAGATCAGTTTGCATGGGCACGGGAATGGGCAGAAACTACTTATCAAACCCAGCCTGGTTTGAGCTTTGCACCTAGATGAACTTGATGAACCTGATTAACCATCCTTTGATTACCAACCATTCAGTGCAAGTCTGACAGCTTAAAACATCACTAATACTGAATGCCCTAACCATCTTAACACATTTCAAACATTTCCTTAACAGTCAATCTTTCAGTTAAATATGGCCCATTTTGAGTTATTAATGTATGACAAATGTAAAGGCATCAAGCAGTGGCATACATATTTCAACTAAGACATAACTAGAGTTTCTAACATACCCAACCACATATTTCTGAAGTTTAACAGTAATGACACTGGACAAGGACAAGCTAAGCAATTTATGGACCTGACAGCAGGTTCAAAGGAGGTTATCAGAGGTAGTATGTAGTATGAAAAGGGTAACAGTTTTTTTGTTCATGGTTTTTGTTGCTATCTGATTTTCCTCTCTGGATTCAATACACCTGATAGACACTAATCTTTAAAAAAAAATAGGTCTTGACCCCATATTGCACTGAGGGGATCAGGTTTTTTCTTCTTCTTTTTCTTCAGGCAGACCAAATCGTAAAAACTTTGAGGAGTGGTAGCATCCCGCCTGATGGTGGCACTACAGCAATTAAAAGTACGAAATAGCATTACTCCTAAACTGTTCTTCACAGGCTCAAGTGTCTTAAATCGTTGGGATCATTGGCTCAATCCGAAAATACATTTTGGGGACATTTTGGATTTGAAGTGCAGACAGATTCTCTTAAGTATGATTGTTAATAACTGACAAAAAAGTACAAATTTCGATGTACATTCATGATGGGACACCAAAAAGTGGGCGTGGCTTCTTTTACTAAAATGGCAGTCCCTCTTGAACAGAATTATATAATTTTACCAAACTCGGTAGACCTATGGGCTCAGTCTGTGGTCGTGTGAAAGGGATGTGGCGACTGGCCACTTGGTGGTGATATAAAATATAAAAACAAAACAAAACAGGACAACAACTGTACGCAACAGTCAGTCTGATTGATTTAAAAACTGGCATGCAGTGTTTTCGTCCAAGGTGCCGCAACGAAGACATTTGCATATTGTCTACGAAGACATTTGCCTATTTCGAAAAACACGGCCACCGTTGGCCAATGAAGTTCAAGCAGCTGTCAGACAAGGTTAATGGAAACCAATCGGAACAAAACTCGCTGGGGCTGTTTGACTCATAGCCTTAGAGGCCTGTGAGAAATTCTAAAGAAATGTCACGCAATTTCTTTTACACATGCCTGTCTTGTCTTGTGTGCACTTGTGGGGTTTGTTAGTGTGCAGATGTGCTTCTGTCTTTGTTTGATCCCTCGCCCCTTGTTATCTCATTATTGGTTTAATTTGCCCCACCTGTGTTCCCTGCCTCATTTGTTTCCTTTTATAAGCGCCTTGTCTTTGTCGGATCGTATTGTTGTATTGTCTACGTTTCCTGGTTCCATGTTATCTCTGTTGGTTTGTTTATGTGTGTATTTTATTATTCTGATTTTGTGTTTTTCCCCCCTCGTGGGTTGTTGTTTTTATTTTGTAAATAAATCTTCATTTATCTGCACTTGAGTCCTCGTACCATTTTCCCTTGTGTTTGACATGACAATTACATTCATTTCATATGGTAGAACTCGTCATGCCACACCACTGGCAATCAAATTGTTAGTTAAATATTGGAGATTATTTTAAAAACCCACTTTCACCGAACTAGTCGTAGGTTTTTGGCTCAACCTCGACAACAGTTAAAAAGCTTATTACTTTAGTAATTGCCTGTTAATACTGTATTTTCCATGTATGATCTAGGTGGTTACAGACTTGCTAAATAAAACCTTTTAATGAATATTCGTTAAGGCCTTAAAGCTCTTGTTTTATATATTTTATAATATACATATAATATATACAGAAACAGTATATATGTATATTTTTAAGAAAAACATTTTATATTTATATTAATATTTATATATAAGATAAATTATATACGTATCTATGCTTATATATATATATATATATAGGGCTTGACATTAACACCCGCCAACCCACCAAATGCGGGTAGATTTCAGCTGTGGCGGGTACAGCACCCACTCCCACTAGCCACTTTGGGGGGTTGAATATAATTTACAGCTAAATTAAATGCCAAGACCGTCGTATCACAAAATTGGCTACAATTCAACTACAATTCTTTATACTTAGTGAAGGCGAGATAGGCGGAATCGTGCTGAATGACACCACAACAAAAGCGCTCTCTCGCTCTCAGTTCTCCTTGCTCCTGAATAGTCGAATAAACGCGCACACTGATGTCAAAATGTCCATGGCATGAACACAGTTGGTTATGGCTTAAGTGTACGTAAACAGGTTGGTAATAACTGGATATATGTCACAAATATTACATCCATGCATTCAGCAGCCCAATTAAATACTTGTCTGTTATTAATGTTAATCAAACAACTACAGATATAAATAAATATAAATATAAAATAAATGTACAGGTCCTTCTCAAAAAATTAGCATATTGTGATAAAGTTCATTATTTTCCATAATGTAATGATACAAATTAAACTTTCATATATTTTAGATTCATTGCACACCAACTGAAATATTTCAGGTCTTTTATTGTTTTAATACTGATGATTTTAGCATACAGCTCATGAAACCTAAAATTCCTATCTCAAACAATTAGCATATCATGAAAAGGTTCTCTAAACGAGCTATTAACCTAATCATCTGAATCAACTTATTAACTCTAAACACCTGCAAAAGATTCCTGAGGCTTTTAAAAACTCCCAGCCTGGTTCATTACTCAAAACCGCAATCATGGGTAAGACTGCCACCCTGACTGCTGTCCAGAAGGCCATCATTGAGAGAGGGTAAGACACAGAAAGAAATTTCTGAATGAATAGGCTGTTCCCAGAGTGCTGTATTAAGACAACTCAGTGGGAAGTCTGTGGGAAGGAAAAAGTGTGGCAAAAAACGCTGCACAACAAGAAGAGGTGACCGGACCCTGAGGAAGATTGTGGAGAAGGACCGATTCCAGACCTTGGGGGACCTGCGGAAGCAGTGGACTGAGTCTGGAGTAGAAACATCCAGAGCCACCGTGCACAGGCGTGTGCAGGAAATGGGCTACAGGTGCCGCATTCCCCAGGTCAAGCCACTTTAGGGCTACAGAGAAGCAGCACTGGACTGTTGCTCAGTGGTCCAAAGTACTTTTTTCGGATGAAAGCTAATTTTGCATGTCATTCGGAAATCAAGGTGCCAGAGTCTGGAGGAAGACTGGGGAGAAGGAAATAACAAAATGCCTGAAGTCCAGTTTATGGAGATGAAGATTTGGTTTTTCAGCACGACCTGGCACCTGCTCACAGTGCCAAAACCACTGCTAAATGGTTTACTGACCATGGTATTACTGCGCTCAATTGGCCTGCCAACTCTCCTGACCTGAACCCCATAGAGAATCTGTGGGATATTGTGAAGAGAAAGTTGAGAGACGCAAGTCCCAACACTCTGGATGAGCTTAAGGCCGCTATCGAAGCATCCTGGGCCTCCATAACACCTCAGCAGTGCCACAGGCTGATCGCCTCCATGCCACGCCGCATTGAAGCAGTCATTTCTGCAAAAGGATTCCTGACCAAGTACTGAGAGCATAACTGAACATAATTATTTGAAGGTTGACTTTTTTGTATTAAAAACACTTTTCTTTTATTGGTCGGATGAAATATGCTCATTTTTTTAGATAGGAATTTGGGGTTTTCATGAGCTGTATGCCAAAATCATCAGTATTAAAACAATAAAAGAACTGAAATATTTCAGTTGGTGTGCTATTTTTTTTTTTTAGAAGGACCTGTATATATATATATATATATATATATATATATATATATATATATATATTGCCTAACTAAAATAACTCATAGCCTATCATATTACATTTCTTATATTAGCCTATTATATTGCCTACCCCTTGCCCACCTGCACATCCCAGCTGATATAAAACGTAGTCTTGATTGGGGGGGGTGTCACTCTGCATTTTAAAGTTTGAAAGGGTTTTAAATATTCTATATCAAGAAAAATTACTCAAAATCAAGTAATTTACGCATGTCAAAGTCAACTTTAAACATATACAATGTAATTTGCAAGCAGCAAAATTGTGGCCAGTGAAAATGCTGAGTGGCTAGTATAACTTTGGAAAACCACTAGCCACAGTGGCTGGTGAGCAAAAAAGTTAATGTCAAGCTCTGTATGGGGTTTTCTTGTTTCTTTTTTTTTTCTTTAACTTTTTTGTAGTGATGCCTGACAAAAGGCATCTGGACAAAAGGGATGAAAAATGACAACAAATATAAAACTTTTACACACAAAAACACCAAACCATTGTTTTGGTTGTGATTATAAAAACAACTTACAGTTGAACTTCAAATATCTACCCTCATATTTTGTTTGTGCCGTGTGCCCTTGAGCACTACGGATCCATCAACTCCTGACAGTATCAACCTTTAGATTACGAGCTCAGGTCTTTGACCACTACGCCACACAACAAGATGAAATATAGCCTACTGACCAATTATTACTGGACCAAAACTGACCTTCATTCACCCTTACATTACCATTCACTCTAACATTACCCTAAGTGCAATATTTCTTTATTCTTTAATAATTTCAAACAGTGCTTACTGCGAGCGGCGCAATACACACAGTCAGGACGCGACGCGTTATTTAAAGGGAGACACACGTCAATAAGTAACAAACGCATACAGTCAAATGTAAAAATAGCAGATTGTACAAGTTCAAAGCTAATGTAATAATATCTCACCTGTTCTCCGAAGTCTATGGCAATATTAGTAATGGCTAGTGGCAGCAGAAAGCGAATAAGAGGCCAATACGCAGTGCGTGTTAGAAAGTCCATTATGATGAATGATGATAAAAATATTTAAGCATCCGTCCGTGTCAGGCTGCATTGAAGAGTTGCTTATGGTTTGAGGCTTCCAGCTGCCTGAAGTCAAACTGGAAAAACTGGAGACACATTCCCCAGCGCTTCCGATGAGAAGGTCATCCAAACATTGCGCATTATATCATCATGCCATTCAGCCGCGAATTAAATGACTTATGTAGGAGACCGATGGAATTCAGCATTTTGGTGTCTGACAGGCTGAAGGAAAGGAATGTCTGCTGTGCGCGCTCACGCGTGTTATTTATTTTCGTGCAAAATACACGTGGGGCGCGTCACAAAACCAAGCCCTTCTCCAGCTGTTCGCGTCAGTCTTCGGGTCGGGGGTTTTACCAGGAGTGGTGAATATTGATTCATTATTATTTATTTATTTATTCATTTATTCATTTTTTCTTTGTTAATAGAACAATGTAATTAAAAATCAAATGTCAATGGAAATAGTTTAATAAGGTACAATGGAAAGTTACGTTTATATTTATTTAATCTCTGCTGCCCTCTGCTGGATGTTATTTGGATAACATTTTGACTTCCCCTCCCTCGTTAAAAGTGCTACTGATTGCCTAATCATAATCCTAACTTCACCCCAATCACACAATTCATTTTTTACACTGAGAAAGATTAGATCATAATAGTAAAGGAATACAGTGTCCTGTTGCTTATCGTTAAAGTCAATTGTAACACTTGGTAGTAGGCACATTTTCCCCAAATAAGAGCATGCCTTTAAGCCTGCCTCATTCTATATACAGTACCGGTCAAAAGTTTTGAAACAAGTCTCTTAAACTCAACCAGGCTGTGTTTATTTGATCAAAAATACAGTAAAAAAAAGTAAAATTGTGAAATATTATTACACTTTAATAGCTGTTTTGTGTTTTAATATAATTTAAAATGTAATTTATTTCTTTGATATATATATATATATATATATATATATATATATATATATATATATATGTGTGTGTGTGTGTGTGTGTGTGTGTGTGTGTGTGTGTGTGTGTGTGTGTGTGTGTGTGTGTGTGTGTGTGTGTGTGTGTGTGTGTGTGTGTGTGTGTGTGTGTGTGTGCGCGTGTATATATACTCACCTAAAGGATTGGATTGGTGATTTAAGCAATTTTGAGCGTGGCATGGTTGTTGGTGACAGACTGGCTGGTCTGAGTATTTCACAATCTGCTCAGTTACTGGGATTTTCACGCACAACCATTTCTAGGGTTTACAAAGAATGTTGTGAAACGGGAAAAATATCCAGTATGCGACAGTCCTGTGGGTGAAAATGCCTTGTTGATGCTAGAGGTCAGAGGAAGATGGGCCGACTGATTCAAGCTGATAGAAGAGCAAATTTGACAGAAATAACCACTCGATACAACCTAGGTATGCAGCAAAGCATTTGTGAAGCCACAAGACGCACAACCTTGAGGCGGATGGGCTAATAGCAGAAGACTCCACCGGGTACCACTCATCTCCACTACAAATAGGAAAAAGAGGCTACAATTTGCACAAGCTCACCAAAATTGGACAGTTGAAGACTGGAAAAATGTTGCCTGGTCTGATGAGTCTCGAATTCTGTTGAGACATTCAGATTGTAGAGTCAGAATTTGGCGTAAACAGAATGAGAACATGGATCCATCATGCCTTGTTACCACTGTGCAGGCTGGTGGTGGTGGTGTAATGGTAATGTTTTCTTGGCACACTTTAGGGCCCTTAGTGCCAAATGGGAATCGTTTAAATGCCACGGCCTACCTGAGCATTGTTTCTGACCATGTCCATCCCTTCCAGCAGAATAATGCACCTCACAAAGCTTAATCATTTCAAATTGGTTCCTTGAACATGACAATGAGTTCACTGTACTAAAATGGCCCCCACAGTCACCAGATCTCAACCCAATGGAGCATCTTTTATTATATTTATAAAAGAAATATAGGCTGTACCGAGTCTTTCCGAAAAAAACTGAGCGGCTGGAGGCGTATCGTGTGGGCGGAGCTAAATAATGACGAGCGCACACAAAGAGGTGACGTCCTCAAGCGTGGAGAAGAAAACGCTACCCAGATTCAACTAATACACATATGATCCAGAATCAGATCCGGAGGCTGAAATAAATTGAACAGGAGAAGCAACAACAGCAGGACGTCCGTCTCTGTGGTATGTACTGTATTTAGTGGCCTGTCAACATTTGTGTGTGTTTACTCGCAGTTTATGAGGACATGATTCGGTTTATGGACTATTGTATGTGACTAAACCTTAGCAGTAGCAAGCAAAATGGTTTTGCACGTCCGACTAGTGTAACGTTATACATAGAACAACAATGGAGTAACCGTTAGCGCATTTGAATGACGAAGCACGCTTTGTGAGAACGCTAGGTTTATGTTTGGGGGGTTTTACTGACACCTATAGTGGTCAGCTAAACAAATGTATTTAAACACACACCATAGATCGCATGCTCCATTGAAAAATTAACTAACGTTATACACGATCGTGTTGTTTACTGATGTTTACTCAGTAAAGCTGTTTACGCAGTTTGAAGCAGTAAAACTGCTTCAAATGTCTATGTTGTTGGCTATCGTCACAATAGCCAACAACATAGACATTTGAAGCAGTTTTACTCACCACCCACGACCGTGAACCTTTATTGCTGGAACCGCTCTGTCAAACACACACTTCTTTGGTAACGGTTGATTTTGTGAAGTCCTGTGACAGCAGTGACTGTGGAGATACACTTTTGCGACACGAGTGAAGCGTGATGTGACGCTTCTCGTCATTTCTGCATTCAAATCGGTTCAAATGCAGCGCTGCCTTCCCGGAATGCTGTGCTGAAGCATTTAAGTCGCTTGATGTCACCCATAGGAATAAAGTGGAGTGCGGCGCGACAGAAGTGTTGCATGGACGAGTGGATCTGCTGCACCTGAGAGAGTGTTTATGGGCGTGCATTTCCTCTCTCGCTCTAGTCGCGCACGCGCACCCTACCGGGAGAAGAGCCCGTACGGCCCATGCAAGGACCTTTCGCTCTGTTGACGTCAAGCGGACCCATACTCTAAAAAAACTCTCCGAAACTTGTGAGAAACCGGAAGGAGTATTTTTGACACAGAAATACTCCATCAATCGTCCAACATTAGTTTTTGAATTTTTGTCTATGTTTAGGATGGGAATCCAAGTCTTTAACAGTGTAAAAAGCTCAGTATGCATGAAACAGCATTTCAGCCCCCCTTTAAGGCAGTTCTGAAGACGAAAGGGGGTCAAACACAGTATTAGTATATATATATATATATATATATATATATATATATATATATATATATATATATATATATATATATATATATATATATATATATATTTTTTAAATGTATTTATTTTTTGCTCAATTATTATTGGTGCTCAATTATTAATAATTGTTCTTATTTGTTTATTAATGTTGAAAACCATTTTGGCATGTTTAATATTTTTGTGGAAACCATGAAACATTTTTTTTTCCCTGGGTTATTTGATGAATAGAAAGATGAATTACATTTTTTTTTTAGACATTAGCCTACTCCAAACCTTAAAATACCAATGCATCGTGGTTTGCAACATTGACAATAAAAGAATGTTTTATGAGTACCAAATCAGAATAGAATGATTTCTGAAGGATCATGTGACACTGAAGACTGGCGAATGATGCTGAAAAGCTTTACAATCATAGAAATATATTACATTGCAAAACAAACAAACAATTAAAAAAAAATAATATTCAATAATAATATTGCTTTTTTACTGTATTTTTAATCAAATAAACGCAGCCTTGGTGAGCAGAAGAGACTTTTTTTTCGTGTCTTTTTTATCTTCAAAAAACGTAATATTTCCAGACTTTTGACTGATGGAAGGCAGTCGATAACCGTGGTCACTATAATTAACAACAGAGGGCGCCCCATACCAACGCATTAAAAAGCATCCTATTGAGGGATCAGTGGAATCTTGGAATCTTAATAGTAGCCTACCTCCAGTAGTCTGATCACTGTTTAGGAGCAAAAGTTTTATGTTAATAGTATTCTAAAATTCCTTAAATAAAACACAGGAAAGCCAGGTGATATTTAGAATATGAAAATAATTGTATTAAAAGAAATATGTGCACAATTATTATTATTTTTCACATTCCTCTTTCAGACCATGAAGCATGTCTAACCCAATATATATAACACTCAAGAATAAACTAAGTAAGCTTTTACATAATCAACAATAATTACAACACTGTAATACTGTAGGCTACTATAAGTTAATATTTGTTTCACTTATGCCTTGAACCATCAGTCGTGACATTTTTTCCCTAAATTCCCAATGATTTAAAGTTTTGTAAAGCACTTAAAATAAACTCCTACTTTATCGTTGATGTATAATTATTTCACCATGCATGTCTGAATGATATGGATATTAAAAATGATTATCAAATATTTTTTTTGCATTAACTCATAATTAAACCCAGCAGTTATTTCCTATTACTAAGGACATTTTCTACTGTTTATTTAATGTTTCATTTATTTAAAAAAAAAACAAAAAAAAAACATTTCATACACCAACTGCTTAGAGCAATGGTTCTGAATGTTTGCTTCCAAAATCACATATAAAACATATGCCAGTAGCTACTGTATAGCATTACAACCTAATAATTGAATGCATCTTACAACATCCCTGGACGTTTACGGAGGCCCCCGGGCCCCTGGTTCAGAACCACTGATGACTTTGACTGCAGTAGCCTACTGTACATTTTTTGCACATGCTAATTGAATGATAATGTTGCATTTTTTTATTATTCATAAAAACACGTTTTATATCTGCACACAAAATATATGATAAAGAAAACAAATAAATAAGTAAATTAATCCACAAAAATAAGTGTTAAGACAGAGCTATGTGCAGCTTTCCTCAGACTGCTTTATTTCATTTTTTTTTTTTTTTAAATAACAAAAAGGTGTTTCCCTTCAACCCATTTTGCCTCTCTGTGTGGTATTCAAACATAACAAGACAGGGGTTTGTAAGAAAGATCTGATTTTATTTCATTATCTACTAAAGTAAAAATAAAAAAAATAAAAAATAAAAACACTTTTCAACTGAGCTGAGCTGTCACTGCTCGACTAACGTTTCACCACGTCGATGACGTCAAGCCCCCCCAAGTACCCCCACTCACCGTTTTTTTTTTTCCTTCCGAGAGGAAATAGTCCCATTAAATTCAGAGATAAATGCAACATGTCCACTAAGCCAATAAAAACTAGCTATGGTTTCAAATAAGTCTTTGTGTTTTACATTCGATGTGTGAGCCTAACGGGGCGATATAAACCACCGTTTTTTTCGTTTGGCGGGAAATTTTTACTAGCCTATATACGTCAGAGGGCTGGGCGCTGCTTCAGCTCGCGGGAGCTACAGAACTTATTCATCCTGCCACTGTCACCAGGCGATCAGTCTCTCCGGCATCTGAGAGGTGCACAAGCGCACAGCGTTCATTACATTTCCAATCACTTTCCATTTGACAACGACTCTGATTCTACTTATGCTGCATGAGACCGGAGTAAACTGTTGGATTGTACGTTCTTCTCCTTATTTTTGGTTGTCTTTTCATTGCATTGCGTCTCGAAAGAAGCCATTCTGAAACTGCATTTGTTAAATACACGGTAAGAATCAGGTGACTGATTTTGCATGCATATTGTAGACTTAAATGGCAGTATGCGTTTGTGATTATATGCGTGCAAGTATTTTTTCTTTCGTGTAATTATATTTTCATGTTGCACGCTTAAAGAAAACACTAGACGCAGCTAGGGATGCTATGAAATGTTTTGGTAGTAACCCAGCTAGCTTTGGGAGTAATTCGCTCCCCTTTTACACATGCTGTCTTTTGGTTGCATTATTTAGCTCGTTTCTCCACCTCATGCATGGTATGCCTGTTATGCACGTTGCATATGCGCTATAATAATTTCGAATTGTATTTTTTCCCCACAAGTGTCAAAATGCCGGTGAGTGCGAGTTTGGCGTATAAAAACTACGATTACGACTACGACTCCATCCAGCCATATTTCTACTTCGACAACGACGATGAGGATTTCTATCACCATCAGCAAGGACAACCTCAACCTCCAGCTCCCAGCGAGGACATTTGGAAAAAATTCGAGCTGCTGCCCACACCGCCCCTCTCGCCCAGCCGGAGACAGTCGCTCTCCACCGCCGAACAGCTGGAGATGGTCAGCGAGTTCCTGGGAGACGACGTGGTCAACCAGAGCTTCATCTGCGATGCGGACTACTCCCAGTCCTTCATCAAGTCCATCATCATCCAGGACTGCATGTGGAGCGGCTTTTCCGCCGCTGCCAAGTTGGAGAAAGTGGTTTCTGAGAGACTGGCGTCCCTGCACGCTGCGAGGAAGGAACTGATAACTGACAGCACGTCAAATCGACTCAATGCAAGTTATTTGCAGGATCTGAGCGCCTCTGCATCAGAATGCATCGATCCCTCTGTGGTCTTCCCTTATCCCCTCACCGATTCCGTTAAAGCCATCAAGGTTGCACCATCGCAGCCCATGCTGGTCCTGGACACTCCACCTAACAGCTCCGCCAGCAGTGGCAGTGATTCAGGTATGTTATGCATTACGACATTTAGACCTAATCTCTGACATGCACAATTTTGATCTAGCTAGTTACCCGCATGCATGTGTCCTAGCAGTTAAACGACCCGTACTTGTCACCGGTGAGGTGGTGTGCTGGTCACGGGACTTTATCCTTGTACACTTGATGCAAGGGATAGTTGCATAAGATCTCCACCTCCCCCCTGCTCGGTCCGAGTCAGCTCTGTAGGAAAAGCTGCAATGTTCAAATATCAGCTGACGGGGGAAAGTGGGAGTGGACTGGAATGCAGAGCTTCCCCCCCCACCCCACCCTTTGTGGAAAGCCACTTGCCAAATTCCATTATATTCCCTTTATGCTGTAGTATAGGGATTTAAATGAACTGATGTGTGAAGTTAATAAATCTCTTGTTTGTATTCAATTGCAGAAGATGATGAAGAAGAGGAGGAGGAGGAAGAAGAAGAAGAGGAGGAGGAGGAGGAGGAGGAAGAAGAAGAGGAGGAAATTGATGTGGTGACAGTGGAAAAGCGACATAAAAGGAGCGAGACGGAGGTGTCGGATTCGAGGCACCCCAGTCCCCTGGTGCTGAAGCGCTGTCACGTCTCCACCCACCAGCACAACTACGCCGCCCACCCCTCCACGAGACATGAACAGCCGGCTGTCAAGAGGCTACGATTGGAAGCCAGCAACAACAGCAGCAGCAGCAGCAGCCGGCACGGGAAGCAACGCAAGTGCGCGAGTCCCCGGACGTCGGATTCTGAGGACAATGACAAACGCAGGACTCACAATGTGCTGGAGCGCCAGCGCAGAAACGAACTCAAACTCAGCTTTTTTGCACTACGGGATGAGATTCCCGAGGTTGCAAATAACGAGAAAGCTGCTAAGGTGGTTATCCTAAAGAAGGCGACAGAGTGCATCCACAGCATGCAGCTGGATGAGCAGAGGCTGCTGTCCATCAAAGAACAGCTGAGGCGAAAGAGCGAACAGTTAAAACATAGGCTGCAGCAGCTGCGGTCAACGCGAAAAGACTTTTTATGAACCCCTCCCCAGCTTTTTTTTATTCAAGACTGTTGCTGTGTATAGTTGTGATGTTGCATGTCTGATGCATTCTTTTTCTTTCGAATATTGTCAATTCTTTCCATGTTTGAAACTGCCTCAGAGGTTTGAGGTCATTGAAATAATTTGTATTTAAGTCATTTATTTTTATTAAGAAAATAAGAAAAAAGAGGGCCGCACAACCCTAAAGTAAAAGTTTTTTTGTATGTTTTTGTATATAATGAATTAATATTTCTTAAGAAAAGTATTTTTGGACCTGTATCAGCCACATGTTCTCAAAAACCATATTTAGTTTCACTTTATGGTTTTTCCATGTTTTCACATAATCATAAATGCTTTTCTTTCTGAACTCGACTCTCTTGGTCTATTTGCACGGATCTCAGTCACAGAGTTCTGTTGAAAGAGGTTTCGGGTGTATTCCTAAAGAGAAATTTGAACTTTGCTTATTATTTCACAGTTTGTGATACTGTGATATTGTTAAATTGTTAATCGTTCCAGGGATTTTCCAAGTTATAAAGGTCAGTTTAGGTTTTCACCTCTCGAAAATTAAATGTTATTGCAGTTTCTTGCATTGAAAAGCTTACACAAAACAAAAATATTCAATTCCATCCCCGCCCATCTAGATGAAAGTTGAGCTTTTTCCTATTTGACATTTAATTAAGCTATAGTGTGCAAAAATGAAAGGCAATGTGAAGTTATTGTCTGAAAACACAGTGAAGGAAATTTTAGATAATCCACCTAAGATTTTAGAGGTGATGAGTCACAGCCCTCAATGTAGTAAAGAAGCAGGACTCATCTGTCATGGATGTGGGAAAGCTTTACTAATACAGTCTGAGCTGTTTACTGAGCTGCAAAGCACTCAGAAATCAGTGCAGCAACACTGCAGGTGTAATTGTGGACAGAGTGATTCGATGTGCTTTTAGATATTTAAATCGCTTTCGAAAGGACATTTTAAGGTTGCACCATGTTTAAGTTTAATATTTGTTATATTTAACCTTAATATTTTTGACAATAACGTTTTTGAGATATTTTTAATAGCCTATATAAAGCAACAATAAGTGTTAAATAATGACAGCGTTTATGTTAATGTTCTGTACGATTCTGCTCGAGCAATTTACCTCAAGTGAACACAGTTTGTGTTCGTAAACGTCTATTTTCAGTCATGTGGCTGATGTGGAGACCTACCGGGCCAAATATCCACAGAGCAGCAGCGAGGTTTGACACTTTCCTATCTGTTTCAAGCGATGAATATTTAGATCATCTCACAAACGAAAAAAATATGTGAAAATTGCACGTTTTGGGCACTTGCACTGTCATAAACAGCACCTGCATAAAAAAACTAAAGAGCCCCCCCCCAATATGCCTATACACCTTTGTGATGATGCAAACTATATACAGGCGAGCAGATGAGCCCAGAATATGAATGAAATGTACTGAATTGGTTGTTTCTTTTACTATACATTCTGGGTTGATCTGCTTGCTAGTACATATACTGTATGTATGCAACATTAAAGGGTGGGGTAAGTGTTATTTTAAAACTGTTTCACAAAACGGACTTGGGCTGAGTCCAATAAACTTGTAGCCAATCAGCTGGTAAGGGGCGTGTCTACTATTGATGGTGAGAAGAGAGCGCTCAGTGTCATTATTCAAAACACACGACACACATGACGGACATTAGCCGAGAACTAATATATGCTGGCTCTTCCTTGAATATGCTCGTGGGTCATGTTCGCTTTGTTCATTTGCGATCGTGTTGTCGCTCACTTCGGCGATGATAAAGACCCATTCGTTTCCACACCGTATGGAGCATCTAAATCTCCTCACTGTCTGTTTCTAGCGCCAGCTTACAAAAAGTGTCCGACAATTAAGATACTACTCCTAATATATGTTTGTTTCCTCTTTTCATGATCTATATAACCCTAATCCAGTCATAATTGTAATACTTCGTTAGCTGGACTATCTTGCTCGTGTACTATCGAGTTGTCATGAGAACGTTTTGTGTTTTTGTGATCGCTATAACTCTAATCTTGTCATAATTGTAATATGTTCGTTAGTTGCACTCTCATGCTCGTGTACTATTGAGTTTTTCATTGTTTTAACGTATATTGATTTGATTGTTTAATGTATTGATATATTGTACATTTTGATTGAATATTCGACCTGGATTAGTAACACAGAGATTCTGCCATAGTCGTTGCCTGGGTTATGTATGTGTAGGGCGGAGCTATCAAAATAGGGGCGAGACCCTTTTTGGGGGTAGGGGCATGTTTTTTTTTGGTGATTTGAAATAACAACGGTTACCAGAAAGCACTTACCCCACCTTAAAGTGATTAGTATAGACCTAATGTAGCCCCACCCAATAAAGGTAAGATCTTACTGATTTGTGAATGAACGACTCGTTTAAAAATCTTTTTGGTAAACTGACAAGTATTATGACAGCTGAAAACATTTAGCCAAACATTCCCAGGAAGCAACTTAAAAGTTTCAGCAATAGCTATCCAAAATCAGCCCTGATGTCTAGGCAAAATCTGAGCTGGCAGTGAAAATATAATAGTCGTCTAACCAAAGAAATGAAACACGTTGTAATCACTGTTTTCTTACATGATGGAATATCATACATCTCGCAAATTATTTTGGCAAAACTGACATGTAACCAAATTCAAAGTTATTTTGGCAGGAATTGGGTTACTCATAGCCGAACTAAATCAGCTATACGGTGAAATGGCTATTGCTTGCTGGGTTACAATGTCGATGATAACTTCGGTTAGCTCTACAATAAGTAGCATAAATCCACTTCACCAGCTATTCTTTGACAACACAAATACTACTGCAAAAAGGAAGTTCTAAAATTCTAAAGCTGCTTGTTTGTTTATATTGTAAATTGAAATGCATACATTGATTGTACAATTCTGGAAAAAATAACTGGTGGGAAATTGTGCCCTCAAGGTGGGCGTTCCTAAATAGTGTGACGTCATGTGACAACTATGAACAGCTTTTTTGATTTTTAAGTAAAACAATATATTTTTTTAAGTTTCCAAAGGAAAATGAAATGTTTGTTTTTGTATTTAAATGAACAATATACGCTGTTAAATAATGACGTTTATGTTTTAACGATGTTCCATTAGATTCTGTTTGATCTGTGGTGGCTATTTGGTTAAGGGAATGCAGATTCTGTTCGAACGTCTATTTTACAGATAGGTGAACTAACTAGTAATCCATCTTTTGCATTTAGCCTACAAATAAATAAATAAATAAATAAATAAATAAATAAATAAATAAACCGATGAAGGGGTCAAACGGTCAGATGCTCCCACCCGCCCAAATAATTCACCGCATTTAGATTAGTCTATTGTAGTGTTTTATAAAGTTTTTATTTATTTATTTTTTATATCAAATCCTGTCATGTGTTGTTATAAACGTCTATGATTAGGCTAGTAAGCATTTTATGTGATGATGATGATGATGATGATGATGATGATGATGATGATGATGATGATTCATACAATTCCTGCATCAAGGCATGCTTGTCACAGCAATGCTTTGCACTCGTTTTCCTTTGTCTAAACGCTCAGTGCTGAGCTCTATCAAAAGCAATAACTGCCTTTTGCACGAATCCATGCCGACTGAAAAACTGTGTTTTTTTCCCCGACGCAGCTGTATTAATGTGACGTCATCGACTGTATGTGACTGTACCCAGCGCATGCCGCGGAGCGCGTGCTCTGAGCACATGGAAAAGAGCTCGAGACAAAGTGCCCAAAGAATAACTACACACCTGAAATGGAATATCAGTAAAACAACTTAATCAAATAAGGAGGAAAAATGGTAGGTGTTCCATTCTTTTCCATTGTATACGATATATGTGTTCATCACGTGTTTATCTTATTATTGATGCATAAAATAGATTCTTAGACAATAGCTTTTGCATGGCAAACGAAATATTAGATATAATAAGACTTATTTGTTTATACCTATTCACATCATGCAACTCGGAATTGATTGTTTATAAGCTAATTACTCTAATGTATGTCAGTCTCCTATAGAAATAAATAGCTATATTACATTCCCACCTGCCAAATGTAAAATAGCCTAAATGTTATTATTCTTGTAATATTTTTCTCTTCTTGATCCAGTGTTATTTTCTTTTACATTTTAACTTATCATATGTTTGCTTTTTATCTTAGATTTTATTTATTCTATTTGATATATCTATTTGAGAAATGTTTTATTTATTAGCTCTCATCTTATCTGTAGATAGCTAAAACTTACTCTAATACCAAAAATATATTAGAGTACCACAATTAACCCATTGTCTAATACATGACGAATAAAAGTAAGCATTTGTTCTTAAGAAAACAGCTGCGATTTGTTTGATCATGTTCCTTTTGTCTATATGTCATTTGACAATGAGGTTGCCACATTGCACTGCTACGCCTTCATTGTTTTATATAAAAGGATTCTCCCAGCATTACATATTCTTCATAGCATCTCAATACGCTGTGCTGATGAACCTATTTTTTTATCATCCTATATAAACCTTAATTTACCATATTAAATATCAAGAGAAATGCTTGAAATCTTTCTGCACTGATAAGCAGATTTCAGGTTTCATTTAAGGAACAAAGCATGTTTCATATAATAGTTAAGCATAATAGTTTTGTAGAACATATAGAATGCGTTCATTTTTTAATGGAGGTGATTTGAGTTTTAACATGCACAGTTAACATGCATTGCATGTGTGCTGCAAATCTTTGCATAGTCCAGAATAGACAATATTTTTTAGTACTTGTATTGTCACCTGACACGTGCATGCAGAGTTATTACAAAGTAGACAACAGGTGTATGTTGTTAAGGTGTGGGGCAAAGTTTAGCACGTATTTGTACAGCATGTGGCAGCTTAGACTATTTCTAAAATTTTACTCTGCATTCGTTAACACACGTGTCCATAAAAATAGTAGCATGCAAAGAGGAACTTTGTGTCTAATACTTTTAGGCTCTTTTATAAAAGTATTCTATTACAGCAAAAGTGAGCAGTTGGTTGTAAGCAGAGGAGAAATTGGTTCCCCTGGCCAATCCCTCTCAGGGTCACATGGTTCCCCTTG
Source organism: Pseudorasbora parva (assembly GCF_024679245.1). Lineage (NCBI taxonomy): Eukaryota > Metazoa > Chordata > Actinopteri > Cypriniformes > Gobionidae > Pseudorasbora > Pseudorasbora parva. The sequence continues at coordinate 22,141,990 of NC_090195.1, forward strand.
GCAATGGCAGCACACATCTGACTGAGGGAGGTAGACCACACACTAACATAGTGAAGTCTGTCCTGGCCACAGGGTTAGTCTGAGACAGTAGCATATCCTGGAGTGAAGGCCACATTTAACCATGTCAATTGTTTTTGCTAGGAAAATAAATGTAAGTATTGGAGGCCTCGGATAGGACTGAAAAGCTATTATATATTGATCGTGACCCACAAATGCAACCAATAAGTGCTAATGGACATTATAAGTCGATAATGCACTCTGTCCTCTTGACAGACATTACTATCAAGTGACCTGCTGCACTTGGCACATTAAGAGCAAATTGGTCCATCATTTGAATACTTGTCTTGTCGGATTCCCTTTTATGCATGCAAATTAAATGACGACGAGTGAAGTATTGTTAATATGACATTGAATCCTGAAGAAATGTATGCTATTACTATTCTATTTGTATATTCTTATAGTTTTTATCCAATGGACCATAAAATGGGTGAAAAAAATCTCATACTTAAAGGAGTAGTTCACTTTAAATGTGTCATAACTGTCTTTTTAATTTTTTTTATACTATTGTCTGAGGTCAACCAATGACGTTCGTTTGGTTTTTACATTCAAAAACATCATAACTAATAAGTAATAGGCTATTTTCTACAATGGTTTTGAGGCTCTCTCCAAAACGCTGGGTTTTGATGGGCGTGCTGCACTGGAGACTTGGAAGTAAACGCCCACGGATAGGATTGGATAAGATTTGCATATTTAATGAGCTTCAGCTCCTGTCATATCTATGCCCCTGTCAGTTCAGTTAACATGAGGGAGGGGTTGTTTTGAAACCGGCAACCGGAATGATTCAAGTACGTCTTTATCAAACAAACACAATGATCTATTTCTCATCCACCCGCGATTGATTTGACTATTATTTTTGTATTACATAGCCTGCACGATCATTCGAAATAAGCACGAACCACGCGCAGAGTGCACATGCGCAAGTGCGCCCTTCAAATGTCAATTCAAGAGAGAGAGAATAGCAGAACAAGAAAGGAATATTCCGAGATTCATCGGCCTGCCGACAGACTTCCGTTCGGGAGCTTTGCGAGCCCTGGCCCATACACAGGGCCGGCTCTAGCTCTTTGGTTGCCCTAGGCGAGATGGAGTTTTGCGCCCACCACCCCACCCCACCCCACCCCACTCCACTCACTTTTATCGTCTCTATTCTAATTCAGCACACATCTGTTTTCCTATGCCTACCCCTAACCGAGAAGCACTTATTATTAAACACGTTCGACGCTTTATTTCCACTTTTCAAACATTTTCTCACTTTTTATTGAAAATAAATGCCTTTCCGATCTGATATGTGATGGGAAAAGGGAATAGAGCGAGTGTGGTAAAAGGCAGGATCGAACCTCTGATCGATCTGCATCAAATCTTTATGCCGTGCGTCTTACCACTACACCACAGCCACTGTAATGCATTTAGTGAACACAGCATATTTGTGTTTAATGTAAATAATATGGTATCTATCGTTAGGCTGCTCCAGTAAAAAAAAAAAACGAGAGGCCGTATTTATTTCCTTCCGACGCCCACGTAGAGAGCGTTTGTACTTTTTATAACTAACGTGCATACGTTATCCATATTCATAACGAACTGGACTTTTGATATTTAAAGGACATCCATGTAGGTTATTGTAGATTATTGTCAGTGAAGTTATGTTTGCAATACGTATAGTAATTATGTAGAAAACTAGCAAGTGATAGCTTAGTGACAATATTAATAATATTTATAAAATAAATATTAGTTGATAAGATTGATACTAAGTAATTTTTTGATTTGTTTGACAACTTATTGGCTGAGATAAGAAGACTAACCTCTATACTGGGCTTTCTTTCGATTTTCTTCCTTTCTCTTTTTCCGTCCCTGTGCACCCGCGGGTTTAGGCGCCTCATTTTTGATGAACGCGCAAGATGAGCACTTGCCTGACCTAATGCCTGAACTAATAATCAATAATCACCATCAATTCAATCCAATAATCAGGTTGATAAGTAATTAAACGTGTGGCTGAGGGGGCGCCCTATGATGATTATGTTTCATGAACATTATGTTGTATTTCGCTTGTTCCGATTATATGCTTAATGGGATTGGGAAGTAATGGGCGGCACTGGAGCGCGCTCGCGCCCCTAACACAATTGTCGCCCTAGGCGACCGCCTAGCTCGCCTATAGCAAACGCCGGCCCTGCCCATACATGTCTGAGTCCAGCGTGCTAAAGGTACTGTATGTTTCTTTTAGACACGTACACATAAGCAAAACGATCTATACCAATGCAATACTATTACATATAAAAAACACGTTTTACTCACGTAAGTGTGTTGCACCATTCCTTCTGTCAGATCTAATATAGAAGAATAGCATTGTGAGATTTGTTTACAAATGATCCCCAAATGATCACGTGGTCTTTAAAATATCTAGCTTACGGCAGACCACCTTCCATATTCAACTTATACACTGTAACGCCTCTCGCAATTCAAAACACTTACTCTCTGACGTCAAATGTCACGCCAATTATGCTTTTTCATAAGTTGTATACAGGCGTTCTGCTGCAAGCTATATATTTTACTTTATACAGTTTTAAATATGTATATTTTTCCTACAAAATCCCATTTATTCACTTTAGAAGGCCTTTATTAACCTTCCGGAGCAATTTGGACTATGTTTATAAGGGATGGATGCATGTTATATTAATATAACTCTGATGGTGTTCATCAAAGAAGAAAGTCATACACACCTAGGATGTCTTGAGGGTGAGTAAATCATGGGGTAATCTTCATTTTAAAGTGAACTAATCCTTTAAGGCCGAGAATACACTTCAGGCAAAATTTAAGAACGAACTGGTGTTACGTCATTACGAACAAAATCAGCCCTAAACAAAGTTTGTTTGGAGTTCAAACAGCTTGCTGAAGCGAACTTTCTGGAAAAGTGTTATGGATTGTAAAGTACCTTTGGTCTGTGGCGAGGACGCAATAGGTAGGCGTGCTCTGTGGCTCCGCCTTCTTTGATGTAAAAAATCTCAAAACACCCTAGCGACTGCACAGTTTACATTGGTAACCACTCACATTTAACTTTGTATTGCACCATTTTTAAAAACCTTCATCTGATCTTTATTAGTACATCTGTTCTGGGGAACAAAGTCTATTAAACATAATTCTGTGTATAACTTTTGCATGTGACTGAAAGCGAACTCTGTTGAACTGTAGTGTAGATAAATTGGATCCATCAGCTGTGTTATAGGCTGGGGGAGAGGGTGGAACAGGCTCCTTTGGCAACACAGAGGCCGCCTGTTTTCGTTCTTTGGATGATTTTCCATGTGTTATGTAATCCCTCCCCCCAGTTTGGAATGGAGGTCTCCACTGCGGCAAGATCTGAGCACACTGCAGGACTGTGTCTTTGTCTTTGCTGTTTCTTTCTTTAACCTCTTCCCCCTAACTCTGGCCCCTGTAAACAATGACATCACTTCCTGCTGACGGCAAACTTCTCTGCATATTACCACACACTCTGTTGTTTGTTGTCATCTGCTCACATACTGATTTCTTTCTCTGACTTCGTTTTAGTGCTTTATATTTTCAGGAAATCTGAGAGATTTCTGTCCCTCCACTGACAGTCAATGTTACCGCTTTGTCGCTTTAAAAAGTTCATAAAGAGATCATAAAAATAATGCATATGAACTGAGCGGTTGAGTCCAAATTTCCTGAAGACACGATTTGTTTTATATGTTGAACAGATTGAACATATAAACATTCATCAACACACACATCAGTTATGGTAAACGGAAGCTCAAACATGCTTGCTTGACGTGTGAGAACCAATAAGGTTCATTCTTGTGTGTTACGCAGAATGTGTTTGCTCAAGAGGTTTGTTTTCACGTGTCAAGCAGGTTCTGTTGAGCTTCTGTTAATGTTCGCTGATCAATGTTTATAAGTGAATAAAAGCCTAAATATTTTTTTCCCCCTGAAGTTAATCACAGTGACAATGCTAAAATGCGAGACCCATGTAAAAGTAATGATTGCAAACTATAGTTACTTTAGGGCCAGATTTACTAAACAATTAGTATTAGTGGAAATTATGTACAAATTAAAGAACACAGACTCAGCCGGTTAATTTCCATAATGACCAACGCAATCTACCAAGAGCATCACAAATTACCATCTGGTTTAACACATGCTTTTTTTGGGCGTTAAATAATGGTGCAAATAACAGTAACTAATAACTAACTAGCGCAAAACTGTGTAAATCACTTTGCATGAATCATTTAAACACTCTCCTCCTATAATTTTTTTGCCTGAAAGGGAAACTCCTACAAATGCATATGCAATATGGTCAGCCGCAAAAATAACTGTGTCCATGCCTTTTCTAGCGCTAATTTATCACTGTGTGTCTTTAGTAAATACTGACAGCAGTTTTTAAAGCCAAAAGAGAGTTTGCATTGGCACAAGTTGTTAGTAAATTTGGACCTATATGGGAATTAAAATACACTATTGATGCATGATTGCATAATTTTATATCATTAGAAAATAATTTTTAACATATCATGATGCAAGCGTGCTCTCTCTCTCTTTCATTTTATCAATTGCTCTCTCCCTTTTCTCACTCATTCCATCAGACAGCAGTGACGGTGGTGGCGGCGTCTGTGTTTTGCCTGGCCCTGCTGACCCCATGCTGTCAACCTGCCAAGCAGCTTGCTGCTTTTTCTTGGTCGTGTTAGCTATGTGAGAGCTGGCGTTCACAGAGTGCATTCTAGGTATAAAAACAGCACTGGAAAACTAAACCATCCAGATTTACACACTTAAAGAGACATGTTTGGACCACCAGAGTTCAGGACTCCCGCTGTAAGCCTGCTCATTTACAGTCTGGGAGCGCAAGGCACCTCTGTGAATATTTAAGCAGACCTCCCCAAGACAAACACGCAGACGCATACATGCGCGAAAGCACACGCCTGTCTTCTCGAACAGATGTTAAGGAAACAGTCTGTGAGATGTCAGACTCTCTACTCCAAAAACAAGCTAGTTTTCAGAATTATGGTTATATACTAAGGGTTTAACACTAAGGATTATTTCGACTGGCCTAATCAGGCCAGTGGTTCACATTTTTACTTGCCTTTTCATTGGCCTCGAATAAAATAAAATTAAAAATTAAAAAAAATGGTTGGTTTTGACCCATTTAACCATGTATTTTAATAGACTTTAAAAACAGGTGTAATTTCACAGTTTTTGATTCCAAAAAAAGGACTAGCCTAAATAATATAAAGTATATTATATTCATATATTAAAATATTCAGCACACCAGAATGAAACTTATTGATTCTTGCACGTCAAGCAAGCATGCTTGAGCTTCTGTTTATACTACCATGTGCATTGATGTAGGTAATGCTTTAGATTACAGCCCAGAAAGTACTGTGTAAAACAAATTTACAGCGGAACTTTCAGTCTTTATAGTTTTTACTATAAAGTACACTCTTAAAAATGCTGGGTTAAAAACAACCCAGTGTATGTATAAATAGAAAGTAATTATACTGTAAAAAGTATTTTTAATTGAGGAGTAATTATCTGGTGTAGTTACAGGGTAAGTATGAATCTGCGGCTGTAAATTAAAGTGGTGTTTGTTCCCCTCTTGTTTCATGCAGTTATAGGGTAAGTACGATAAAAACTTCACAATCTGATATCACTTGGAAACTTTTATTTGTAAAAAAAACCTTTCAAAACAGATTTAAAACACTTAACGTTAATCGTTTCTCTTACTTGCCTTCTTCCTCTTGTTGCTCTTCTTTTTCGTTCTTGCCACGGATGGATCTTGAGAAGGAATCCTATGTATCTATATTCTGTATTATGTATAAAAAAAAACAAAAACAAGACACCCATAAAATGTCTTCACCATTTACTCTTCTTTTACCCTCATGTCATCCGAGATGTTTACGACTGTCTTTCTTCAGATGAACACAGAAAAAGAATCTCTGCTAATGAAAACTAATTTGGGTTCCTAAAAGTTGAAGCATCAAACAGCACATACATCAATAACTGCAGTAATCCATACGATCCCGAGGGATCGTACTTTGTCAGGACGTTAGTATTTGAAATTAAAATTATATTTTACAAAATTAATAAATAAAAAAGTGTCAGAAATCTATTTTGAAAGGTTTTTTTTATTTTTTTTTATTGTATTTACCCTGTTACTGCAGGAAACAAGAGGGTAACAAAAGTCCACTTTAATTTACAGATTCACACTTGCCCTGTAACTACACAGAATTACAAGCACCGCTTACCATCTAACTACACGGATAATTACCCCTTACTTAAAAAGTTTACATAATTTGTAATTTTTTCTGGTAGTTACCCTTTATTTCACAAATATTACATTCTTCACTTATACCTACACATACATACTTTATGTACAGTATACTGAAATAATTTCCCGAATGTTATGCTGTAAATTTGTTTGACTTATGCAGTACTTTTCAGGCTGTAATCTAAAGTGTTACCAATGTTTGTTGGCCTGTTTCACAGAGAAGGCTTAAACTTATAAAACGCATGTTTAAATTAAACTGAAAGGAACTTGTCTTAAAATATGTCAGTGTTTTGTCTCAATATACACACCAGTATTGTTTTTTTGTTTTATTTTTCTAGGGCAGGTTTAAAAAGCTACTTAAATGCTCTAATTGAACTAATGAAGTCCTAATCCTGGCTTAATCTAACCCTGTCTGTGAAACCGGGGCTATATGTGAATAAAAGCTATACAATCTGTTCATAATATAAAGTGATCGGGTCTGTTCAGAAAATTCAGATTAAATCACTCAATTTATTTGCATTAGTCTTACGGGTTTGGAATGACAGGAGGGTGAGTAATTAATAACAGAATTGGCTGAGCATTTTTGGGTGAACTAACCCTTTAAGGACACAGACAGCAGCAGCATTTATATTAGGCTGCTGTCACTTTAATAACTAATGCATGGGTCCAATATGGTGAAAGTGGAAACGGTTTTCGTAAACTGAAGACATAACTGAATATGTTTACAAGGATATTCAGCAAGACATTTTGACATTTGACATATTTGTGTGTATCTGTCCGTTCAAGCGCAAGAAGATGCGAAAGATAAGTCAATTCGTTATTTGCATGCAGCTTTCTGTGTGTTCTTATTGTAAAGCCCTGATAATCTCTACTATGTGCTCTGTGATGTGTCAGTATACTCTGCAGTAGAGACTATTTATGTCTGTCTCAGGCTTAAATGAAAGGGTATTTGTATATGCAATAGGTACCTCAGTGTAAGGGATGACTGTTGAATGTAAGCTGTTAAAGACTTAGTATAGACTAGCACTTGTGACAGTATGTAAGCAGCTCATACAGACTCAAACACACAACAATTCCAAGCAATATGGAAATTTCAAAGAACTATTTGTGCTTGAACTTAAATAAATGATTTGATTTACCTTGAGCCTGTTAAATAAAAACACATCGCGGACAATACCAGTGAAGATTTTCCTCTGTTATATTCACGTATGAGAAACCAGGTTAGGAAATAACCAGCCTAGTGATAAGACAAATAATAATAAGTATTTTTTTTTTAATTGGGCACTATACCAGTTATGAAAAACAGCAACTGGTCTTTGTAGAATATGCACGCATATGCAGTAGTGTACCTGACCTGGGCTGACCTGACCGTGAGCGCTGTGGGATTAGTTTACAGCTAAGAGACTTGAGCACACACACGTTCTGACTGTTTTAACACTGCAAGCATAAGCAGCGTAGTGAAGTAAAGCTGCAGTGTAACTAAAACAGCCACTAACTTCTGTCAGTCTGGTCTCATGTTTAATATACAGTTATCAATACAGAACTTTTTCAGGTACATTTTTGTTCATTTGGAAAGATGCTGAAACGTATAACATAGACATATGGGAAACTTTTAAACATAAATGTTATGTACTTATAGCTAAAGAAACATAACAAATGACAAACAACATAACAAAAAGTTTAGTTCACTCAAAATTAAAATTCTGTCATTAATTACTTACCCTAATGTTGTTCGACACCCGTATTACCTCATCTTCAGAACACAAATGAATATATTCCATCGATATTGCCATCAGATTTCAACAAAAATATCTTCATTTGTGTTCCGAAGATGAACGGCGGTCTTACGGGTGTCGAACGACATTAGGGTAAGTATTGAACTAACCCTTTAAGCTTCCTGGGGCAGCATTTTTTTATTTGACGTTTGCAGGATTTGACGTTTGCAGTCTCTGCTGAGAACGGAAATGAAAATTGCTGAATGAAATTTTGAATTTGGGTTGTAAATTTCCATATTGTAACTCAATATGGAAATCAAAGCAAGTTCTACTTTGATGTAGAACTTGCATCAAAGTAGTAGTTCACCATGTAATATTATGATGCTTCATATAAACCAATTTAAAAAACAAACAAACAAACAAACAAACAAACAAAAAAACGCATTGTTAATAATTGTTTTTGTTGAATTGGTAGCCATTTTTAGCCTGACAAGCCAGACCCACATCAAGATGTTTGGTCTGGAAACTCACCATAGACAGGGCTCAATCCGAGGGGCGGGATAAACGGTTGTCTTTCAAACTCCCTCTGCACGCGATAGGATAGCACTACAACCAACCAGAGCAACGAAGGTAAAACTGAGCTCGTTGATACATTAAACATTCGCCATATCCGGTCGGCAAAACTCTGAACACATCTTCCCTTTTTAAGAATGACTTCAGTGCCGTTCTTTGTTCTTTTCTCAGAGAAAAGCTTAACTCCAAGTAGGGCTGTCCTCGACTAAGGATTTAGACAATCGAATCAGAATTGTCGAATCTCTCTATGGTCGACTGATAGTCGGATCATCTGTGTGTGTGAATGGGTTGGAAGGGGCACGACACTGTCAGCAGAAGGGTAAAACTATTTTTATTTTCCTTTACACACTGCACACAACAACTTTTAATAAAGTGACCAAAACTGCCTGCCAACTGACAGACGAACTGACAATGGCTTTCTTATTTAGGTTTAAATAGCCTGAAAGGTAATGTGGTGGATAAACATTCATAAACCGTTTTCTCATAACATGTTTAAGCCACGATCGAAATACAGAACATCACACAAATATATAAAAGAACATTTTGATAAATAAACCTAAAAAAATACCTGCCTAGAGAGGAAAAGAACACTTTGAGTTAATTTACATGCACGTACTTAAGCCGATTGTGCCTAAAGCGTGTGAAGACGTACGCGAAGCTCAACCCCGCTCGCCAAAGGATCTCACTCACACCGTCACCTGACGCACACATACACGCGAGCTCAATTTTGAATTGACTGACAGATGAGCTGCACGAAAGCGCTCTGTGGTGCAGCAGGATTTTAAACAACTTCCTGAGTGGCCGCGGACAGACGCTGAATGCTGCCACCGGTGTGTGTACACTCATTGAACGTGTTCTAATTTTAAAGGCGCGGTGCGAAGCTCAGCGACCTTAAAGGGGTCGCACACCTATGCTCAGCTCAGCTCAGCGCCGCGACACATCTTTAAAATATTGAGCACCCCCATATTGGCAAAATGGTATGATCCTCGTTTCATAACACCGGCGAAGATTCGACCGTGAGATAGGTGGTCGAATCAGGCTCCGCATATCGATGCATCGAATCCTCGACTATTCGGGGTCACCCCTAACTCCAAGTCTTCCAGAGTCGCGGTCAAAGCTGATTCGAAAGACCGCTGTTTCGCCAGTTTCTGTGTTTACTAGAAGCACGCAAGCGCAACTCGGCCGTCATTACGTTAAGCCCCGCCCATCAACTCTATACACTATGTGACTGGCCCGACCAGAGTTTGGCTTTTACAGCTCAGAAGTGTATTGAGAGTTGCTAGATGACACTCATGGGCAGATTAGATTTGCTGCCGCTAGGGTGCATCTAGTTTTCTAGGCTACAACTTGTCATGAGATTGGCTTGTTCTTAATACATTTTCAGTGTTTTCTTAGCACACTATGAATGGCAAAAGCAGCAGCTTTTGCAAAACTCTGATTGGCTCAGAAACACTATTCTATGTGCACAGCGAGAATGGTGTAAACTATTAATATGGCCACAGAAATAAATACGGTTTGCTTATGTTTGTGGTGTGAAACAGGTTCCTCTGTACTTTTTATGTTTAAGAGCCAAATAGACTTTTTCACAAGATCAATTTATAAAACGCCCTCTGAATGTTAACTGGATTTTGCTTTAAACTTGATCTTAAAAATTGTGAGATAACATTGCCAGAGGCAAAGACCCGCCCTTTCTCACGACTTTTGACACAAAAAATCAAGTTCTAACTCATCTGCTAATCTCCAAATCTCCGCTCCATTCATTCACCTGTGTGTTAACAGAATTTAGCCCAAGGTTAGTTCTCATTGACCAGTCAGTTCCAATATGGGGCGTGTCGTAGTGATGTAATTTGCATGATAATGAAAGTTACAATTGGCAAGCCTCTGATGACAACAAAGAATATAGCCATTGTGAGTTCTCTAAAATGGTACCCTGAACCGCATTGTCATTAAATAGGTGCATGAGGTTTGAGAAAAAAAGATATAATGAAAGAGAAGAAGAGAGTGATGCAGAGACCTATTGGTTAGAAGTTGAATGTCTCTATTCAGGTAGACGTTCAGCATACACTGGCACACTGCTCACATCTTTAAGACTCAGATTGAGAGTGTGAGTCAAACCAGTTGAAAGTCAGCAGCTGTGGAGGTTGAAAAGAGATGGATTGAAAAAGCCATAGACCGATGATGGGCTGGTTTCACTGGCCCATTTTCTAGCTTCTGTTAATTTGTGAGTCATTGCTACTACAAACAGTGTGTTTGTTTCCCTGCCAACTCACTGCATGCCAGGACAACAGACACTGATGGACAAAGAACTACACACTAACATGCAATATTAAACTAAAGAGTTATTCAAATCCAAACTGTATGCCTGACCTACATAGATGGTGCACTAAAGAGGAATGGCTGTTTAACAGGACACCAAGGCATTATCAATTTGGAAAGCTTTTTATCAATTTTGGAAAGCTTTTTATTATGAAATAAATGGGTTTTGTAAAGAATGTTGTGTAGGCTACTTTGGCCATGCGGCCTATACACTTTTAGATTATGGTGTTACTATTACTGCACTGTAAAATATTATTTAGAAAAAAAGTTGCCTGGTTGCCTTATAATTTTGAGTTCATTGAAATTAAAAATTTGAGTTAATACAATACACATTTTTGGAGATTCGACAACCTTTATTAAAATATTAGTAAAGATTTTGTATGCATATTGGGTAATTGTGTGTGTTTTATTTCTGATGACGCAGTGAAACATGCCAAATTGTGCTATTTTTATTTTATTTTATGATTTATACACTTTTTTATGTTGTTCAGATACAATAATATTTTGAGTTTCTATTTATTAAACAAAATTCCTTCATTGTATCAACTCAAATTTTTAATGTCAATAAACTCAACATTTTAAATTTTACTTACTTTTTTAAGATAAACCAACAAAAAACAACATTTTTTTTTTTTTACAGTGTACTAATATTGCTTATGCATTTAAACATACCCTTGACATGAAGCATCAAACTTATGATAGTTTAACTGGTCAAGAATTATTGTGCAACTTAGGAAAGATATTCTATTATTTTTCAAAAGCAATTAGGTGATATCTAGAGAAACTAGAATATTGTTGAATATTCCTTGGGGAACAAAACGTATAACTGTACCTTTCAAAGTACATATTGGTCCCTAGGGTACAATTATACCATTGTTTTCCTCTAGAGGAAAGTCACTTAGTCACTGTCCTGCAGAGTTTGGCTCCAACCCTGAAAGACATCTCTTTTGGAGAATTAACAGTGTGAGATGTTGATGTTTTATTGAAAATATTTGGTTACCATTATGGTGATCAGTGTTTCCTAAATTGGTCAGTTTGACTTGGCTTTTTATGTGAGCTTGTGATTTTTGCTACAGTGTTAACAAGTGTTATATTCTTTTAAAAAGGCCATAAACAATAATTGTCATGAAGAATTTAGATTTTTAAATACATTCTAGGAGGAAACCAGTTCAGACGCAGAAATTAGGGATGACGAAAACTAAACATTTTCTTGACCGACCACCGAGCCTCATTAGCCGATTGAAACCGGTTAACCGATTAGTTTAACATATGCTGCGCTATTTTAAATAACAGCCATGAGCCGCGCCTGCAATTTCGCAACTTTGTCGCATCTCTCTATGATCTCTCTGCTGCTCTCTCTCACACACATACACACACTGTCCCGGTGCCGCTGCCTCCCTTCCACTCACGTCACTTTTTAAAAATCCTCTACACCGCGAAACACAAGTCCCGCAAACGCAGCGCCGAGGAGTTTGTTTGTAATCGACAAACAAATGGCTCCTTAGTTTTTTTAAAATGGTTTGAGCACAAGGTGATCGCGTTGAAAATAAAGGCATTTGTCTAGCGTTAGAAGCTCATTTGAAACATTGCCGCGGCTCGTTTAAAAAAAATGACAGCTCCGAAGAGACGCCGCTTTAGTTCGAGGTAGTGCTATCAATAATAAAGAAAGATGATGATCAACACCTTATGTGTTACCACTGACATGTAGATGTAATATATTTCCAAATGTAAGCCCATCTTATCCGGAATACACACTTCATACTGTCGTCTGCCCTGGCTCTAACCTCGAGTGTTTTAGCCTGTTTACTTTTTGCAAACCTTGTGAGCACGCAAACCCAAACGCTGTGACCTCGCGCCTAATTGTTTTATTGGTTTATTAAGTACAAACAGGTGAGGCGAGTTATGAAAAATTGAGTGTGAGGGATTTGTTCACATCACACAAAAAGATCTTGGAATGAGATGGCTAACTGTAGCAGCATTTAGAGATCACTTTCTTTTTTTTTACCGACAACCAACAACTTTGATCAGTTAACGCTGATACGGTCAACCATCGGTCAAACGGTCATCGGTTAACATCCCTAGCACAAATTTATCAACAATCAGTATATGAATCTCAACAATGGTGACACTTAATGCTGCAATGCATGCTGGGAGCCATGAGTTTTATACTATGGTGGCTTAGTAGGGTTGGAGCTAAACTCTACAGGACATCAGCTCTCTAGGACCAAACTTGCCTACCCCTGACATAGAGGTACAAAAATGGTATTACCCCAGTGACGGGTGACGGCCACTTATACCCTAACAGGTAGCCTACAATTTTTTACTCTTTTTTGTTTTTGTTTTGAGAAGTTACAAAGTTACAAAGCCTGTGGAATATTTACTGTCCAGACGTTTTTCAGAGCAGATTCAATTTACTGTTAACACATATTACACCACAGGAAAATCGGATAAAATAATCTGTAGAATCATCAGTGTAATCAGGATTTTACCGACTGTCAGAAAGAGAGAATTGGGCCCGAAATCGGCCCAAATATCGTGAAATGTGAGGGTGCCTTTATTTGTAGTCCTGCCATTATTTTCGTGATGTAGCTTCTTAGTCACCATGTAACCAGGCCCACCTTCTGAATATTTTAACTTTACTTTAGTCCTTAAACAAAGGTTAGGAAAAGTTTATTACTCTTTTCGCTGAGGGTAAAACATCATTACATCAGTGTAATGGCCCTGATAACCCTAAATCAGTGATTCAAATGTATTTACTCCTCTTTCCTTTTTTCTAACCACTGCTTTTTGCACTATGCGGTTCAATGCAGGCTAGTGTGTTAATAGAGAAATAACACAGTTAAAACATCACATCTGAAAAGTTAATCGACATTTGCCAAGCAAATCATCAAATTTGGGGGTCTGTGGCATAAAAAAGTTTGGTGACACTTTAGCTTGGGGACAATACTCACTATTAAATAGCTGCTTATTAGCTTTTATATTAGTAGCATATTAGCTGTTTATTTGTACTTATAAAGCACTTATTAATGCCTTATTCTGCATAATCATTTATTATATCCCTTAATCCTAAACGTATCAACTACCTTACTAACTATTAATCTAACTAATAATCAGTAATTAGGAGTTTATTGAGTCAAACGTCATGGTTAATATGTGTTCCCAAAAACTAAAGTGTGACCAAAAGTTTGAAACCTTCCAGTTGTTTGATGAATTGAGTTTGATGAATTAATGATGAATTGATTATGCATGACTGAATGTAACCCATGGTAACCAACTTGCTAATTGGTGTCAAGATTTTGACCCAACCCTGTTCAGGTAGTTATCCACAGACTGTAATAATCACCGTTGTTAATTCCCTTAACTTGCTGAACATCAGGGGAAATTAAACCAACAGCCCTAGGCAGCATGTAGCTCATTGTGTTAATTAAAAGGCCCAATTTAATTTGTTTGTTTGGGTGTGAAGGAGAAATCTTTCACACTGGAGTAGACACTCACATGAGCAGGACTTGCCTGGTTATCATAATGAATCAGACAACAGCATGAATTCCTTTTTAACAGTGTGCAAAGAAGAGGAATATGTCTTGACATGACATCATTGAATGTGACAAAGAGATCAAGCAGCAGTACAATGAAATGTTTGTTTGATATTTGTTCATGGTTGTTATCTGGATAGCAGCTGTTTGGGACGTTTGAAACTTGATCTGGAACAGGAATAACTCCTTAACAAGACGTTAAGGAAATGTCTAATTTCTTTCTTCTTCAATGACAGTCATAAGGATCTGTCTAAAAGGAAGTGGAATTCACAGGATCGGTGCAGTCAAAACCGTTGACTTCTATTATGACTTATAATAAAAAATCATCATTGACTGAATTGGACTGAAGTGTTGTTGTTTTTTTCCTTGTACAAACTTTTTCGAAACTTTTAATTTAAGCTGAGTTTTCAAGGTAGGCAATTTTGTTAGAATAATTTATTCTGAAAAACAGTATTATTTTAGTATTATTTATATGCTATTGTAATATTTGTTCATATTTTTGATTAGCTTTTATTGATTTTATTGATGATTTTTTATAAATTTCTGTTTAGCTTTAATTTATTTTATTTTTTGTAATGTATTTCAAATTTTTCAAAGTTTTTCATCTAATATTTTATTGTATTTTAGCCTTTTTTCAATTACGGAAAACGAGTGTTAAAGGGGTGGTTGCATGCGATTTCACTTTTTTAATTTTAGTTAGTGTGTAATGCTGCTTGAGCATAAACAGTATCTGCAAAGTTACAGCTCTGAACGTTCAATGCAAAATATTGTATTTTAAAGGTATGGCAGTTTATTGCCTACAAAAATGGCTGGTTTGGACTACAACAAGCTTCTTCCCGGGTTGGTGACATCATAAACCCTCGCTAGTCACCGCAGATGTGACTTCTGCCAGTAATGGTAAGGGGCGTAGCATTCCTGACAACCTGTGCTTGGCACTTCAGCCAATAAAAATACATGAAACTACATTTGGACATCTAACCCATCTACGACCATCGTGTTTTTTAGAGGGATAGGCTTCATAGAAGCAGGAAGCAAACGAGCCATTCAAAGGACAGTGGAGACAGTGGGGTGGAATAAAGGTAAAGTATAAGAAAAATATGGCGTTTAAAAAAAAAGTATTAAGACATGATAAACTGCACCCCATTAACACAATCAAGAATAGAAAAAAAACAGAACCACCCAGTTTTACTATAATTAACAATAACAAAACAGGAAGGGGGATTCTTCTGCATCTACTAAAATAATCATTAATGAAATCATTATACGTTTAGCATCAGAACCAGAACCACCTTATGATTCCTTATGATTTCTCAACAAGTTTTCTATGTCACACTGACTCTTTTTGTCACCCTGCGTGAACATGATTTCATCTATTGCCGAATGTTCTTAGGTCAACATCTATGTATTTGTAGATCCTGGAACAACATCCCAGCCATAATACATCCAATCAGATTTTAGGGACAAGTTTGCAGTTTATGTCAAGTTTAGGTTTACAACTTTGGTTAGGTGCTACATAGGGATGCAACAATACAGTTAGTCCACGGTTCAATACAAAAAAACAAAAAAAAAAACAGTCTTTAATATACAACATTTATTAAAACCTACTGTATTAAAGGTCTTTTTTTTTTAATTAACATCATTTTAGAGGTTAACTGTTCCTTTAAGGACATGCGGTTCACTAGGCTGCTGCTGTCAATTGAAGACCAGCTCACATCTCAAATATAGACGCACGTGATTTTACTTTCACTAGTTTAGATATAACCAACTGTATGTTAACCTTGTGTGTATTTGACAGTATTAGCGCAGTAAGACTGTCCAGTAATCACGTGTGTTTCACAAACGTTTAGTGTGCGCACTTAATGCAAAACAGTGCATACATTGAACAGTCCGTGCCTTGCCGGTTAAACATTTCAAATGAAATGTTTTATCAGCAATGCTTTAAAACGCGGGTAAACACCTCTTAACTTTAGTTCATATGATTGGATATTTGCTCAAATCAGTGCGTAGACTCACAGGCACACTCAAAAAGAGCCGAAATAAACTTAATTAAAGGCAAAAAACGCAATTGAACCGTGAATGCCGTACCGAATGGTTCAAAATTATATTGAGTATTGTGACATCAGTGTGTGTATAGGGTTACAACCACATTTTCAGACAGGAATATATTGTCTCACACAATATAGCCTACCTGTGATTTGACTGCTATGCATTATACAGATGTTTAAAGCTGGCTGGTTCTGAGATGTACACAGATCGTCCCAACTGAGGACCAGCACTAATTTTGGTGTATCTCCAAAGCTTTCACTTTTCTGAAACTTCAATGTGATTATTTTCTAATCTCTTAGGGCCATATTGACTTCAAGGCTTTATTTCTTCCTGAGGTCTGACATCTGAAGAGGAGATTGGTATTCTGATGTGCCCCATCTGAGAGCCTTTTACAGTGCTCTCCTCTCAGAGGGATTTATTACCCCTTCCATAGTCCCACTGAGGAGAACAGCCACCATATGGAGGAAGTGATGGTCTCTGCTGAATCATAGTGTTGTCTTTCTCCTTCTAACTGTGTCTTATTCTCTCTTTCCCTTGTCTCTGTATATAAGAGCTGTCTGTCTTATCTCCACTCCTCTGAAAGGGGAATCTGGTTAATTCTTTTCACAGAAACTCTCTCTGTCCCCTGAATATGTCAGAGAAAACGTGATGCTATTGAGTTCACAGAGAGCAGACTGAATCCTTACTTGACCGCCACATCTGCGCTCTCAATGTAAACAGATCTAGTGTTAGGCCTGTGCTGCCTGTAGCATACATCGACTAGATGTTATACAATACCAGATCACCTTAAAGCTGCAGATAATCTGATGATTTTTTAATCAGTATTGATGTGAAATATTCAATGAAATGTAAGCTGTTCCATACACAGAATTTGTTTTGACTAATGGATGCCCTATAATGACGTCGCAATGGCAACAAACCCTTTTAAACTTGTCATTGTGAATTTTTTTGTATCTTATGAGAGCTTGGGGTTATGAGCCTTACTTGTCAGCACTTAACTTTCTTTTATGACAAAAAGAACAACTAGATTGAGTAAAACTATGAACTGTCCTTTGACTGAAGAGTTTGACTCAAATATTATAGATGAAGATTTATATAGATGTGAAATATAAAATCAGTAACACTTTACAATAAGGTTTCATTAGTTAACATGAACTAAGAACTAACTACCGGTATACTTCTAAAGCATTTATTGATCATAGATCATGTTAATTTCAACATTTACTAATACATTAGGAAATTAAATGTTGCATTTGTTAACATTAGGTAGTGCACTGTGAATATTTTTCATTGTTAGTTTATGTTAAAACTGGGCAAACAGAAAGTGAACAGAATGAAAAGACACACAAAACAGAAAATGACCCTGACATTATCCCCACTCCAGGAATATGCCACCTTGTGCCAAAAAGAGTCCAACTGGTGGGGGGCAGTACCTCAATCCAGGATGGTACCGGTAGTACAGGAGACCAGTGAGGTACCGGCAGATCAGGGAACCAGGGAGGCGCCAGCAGTTCAGGGAGCCAGGGAGGATCGGCATCCATGGGCTTGACCTGTGTCTTGGCTTAGCCACTATGGCTAGGGACGTATAGCACATCCATTTTTCTTGGGAGTAACTATGGTGGTGTGAACCGGAGTGGTCTCTGGAGCAGGTCCATGTGCTGGAGCCAACACTGGAGTTGATTCAGGGACTGGAGCCTACACTAGACTGTGCTCAGGGGCTGGAGCAAATCTGTGTGTGGGCCAGAGACATATAAATGCTAGAGCCATTATGAAGTTGGTTGAACTCTGGAATTTCCTGCACTGGAACAGACTCTGGAATTTCTCTCACTGGAATGGACTCTATTTATCTCACTGGAACAGACTCTGGAATTTGTTTCCCTGAAATTAACTTGCTGATTTCTCACACTGGAACAAATGTAGGACCAAAGATGGTAAGGTCTGTGGAGGGCTCGGGAACAGGTTTGGGATGAGCTGGAGCACCCAAATGCTTTCTAGATGTGACTGGATGGTTTATATTGTCCTCTTTCATTTCTTCAAAGAAATCAGAACCAGCCAGCGAACATAATTAATGAAATCATCTAATAGTATATAACAATCACCAGGAGATTCACTCCAGAAATTCTGCAATATATTGTTCCAGAGGCCATCTGATTTGACTGAGAGAGAAAAGGAGATCCTCAGCGCATTCACTTCTCTCCCCCAGATCCATCTTTGAGTGTTGTTTGGGTCATGTATTCTGTCACGGTTGGTGGCTTTAATAAAACGTACAATGAGACTCAACACTGACTTTTAATCTAAGAAACCCAACAAACAGGAGAATAACTTGGAGAATCCCAACAGTATTACACACATATTTTGAAGCCAAAATACAGTGCAAGCATAAACACAATGAGGCTGGAAAAGCAGAGTTTACCTGTTTGGTGTGATGAAGTTTAATACCCCATACAACCTTTGTAGTCTCATAGCATCTGCTTTTTTCAAGACATGTAAAAGCTGTAAAAAGTCACAAGGTAGTTTTACTGATGTGTTTTATGTTGTAGAATAAAACATGACAATATTTGGAGCTTATTCCTGACATTAAACTGGAAACATAAGTACAAAAATGCTCAGAAAAGTGAATTTCTGTGTTGTAGTACTCATTCCTTCAACATTCTAATGTTGAAAGCAGAAAATAAATAAATAAATATTTCATCCATTATTTGGGGGTTGATCCTTCCAAAGCCCATTTTTCAAACTCAATGACAGATCGTAACAGGTGGGAGGTCAGAAGTCACTCAGCGGGGGCTCGGCAAGGTTAGAGGAGAAAATGACTGATGCGACAAACATTTGGAGCTTCTCAGCATGGCAGTGTGTGAGAGATTATACACAAGGACAGAAAGTGTAAGGAACAATAAAGAAATCGAGCCGTGTGCTTTTATGTTACGGTACAAGCGAACAGGAGGTGAGTGGGAGGACAGAAAAAAAAGAGAAAGGGACCGGGAACTGTATGGCTTTCATATCTGAATTTTTGTCTTGTTAAGGCTTGTCAACATCAATTGTTCTATTCAGTTGCACAAAATACAGATGGAGCCTTGACAACTCTTTAGCAAATAACTTCATGTCATCTGCTCTGAGAAGACAGAGCAAAGTCATTCCCATTGAAGTTATTGTCAGTAAGAAATTTTTAGTTCTTTAGGCCAAATACTAACGTATTAAGTCAGTACATTCCTCAATAATGGCTCTACAAATCGAATTAAATGCTGATCCATGAGACAACATGTTCACAGAAACTGTAAAAGCAATTATCTATAAAGAGGGGCCTTTTTATCATGTGTTTTTAATCACCCTGAAGTTGGGTTTTTTTTCCCTGAATGAATTAAAAAGCACTACAATATTATTACCTAATAATATTATATTATATATGTTTTAAATATTAAATCATGTTAATGCCTTTTTTGTTTGTGTATCATGGTATTCTTTAGAAAATACCATGGTATATTAAAATGGCAGTCATTTATATTCATGGTATGTATTACCAATACTGTAAATTAACAGTAGTGAAACAGTTGAGTGAAGAATATTGTTCTCTCATTTGCCAGATTGCTGTTGTCTGTTAAATATTTGATTAGCTCACTGTTAAATATTTGAGAACACTGAGGGATGGAGCAGTTTGCCGTTGATGCTGAATCACTATATATGTTGCTCTCTGATTAACTGTCCCACTGTGGTGAACTCAGCAGTAACTGTAAGGTCTGAGAGTCTAGATAAAAGCAGGCAGATAACATTGACACATGGACTTGGTACATGATTGTCATGGACTATGAGGCTGTATTAGACATGCTTTGCCCTAGAGGTTAACTCTGTAGATGATTAGAACAGATATATACCTGGCTTAAGTACATTACTGTTCAAATATTTGTGGTAAAAATATACAATCTACTCCAATTTATTGCAAACAAATGTGTTCTTTTAATCCAGCCAAGAGGTCAAGCCATGGCTTATCGATATCCTACTAGTCATTGCACTGGTCAGTGTCTTCATGTGATACAAATTCACAGGTCAGAGTTCACTAAACTTCAGAATGTGCCGAAATGCGAAACTTCTTTGCATGAGTCAAATGGAAAGAAAAGTGTAGTGACCGAGTCCTTTTTTTTTTTAATGCTGACAACATTATTGTTCGCATTCATGATTTTCTTTAGATAATCCTAAATGCTGTAGGTAAGTGAAATAGAGGAAGTGATTTGTATCAATCAGTGGATGTTTCATACCAAAGTGGAGCCAGCAGGTTGGAAGAAAAAGGCTGAAAAATGAGAGAGATCGTCGATTCCAAAGATTTGTTTCTGTGGAATAACATGCCGTGATAAATCATTTGCAATAGATCTTAGTCTGTGTAGATGCCATGTTGAATTTTATGTCAATTAAATTGAGGCTTTAAGGGATAGGCCTATACTTTACAATAGCAAGTTGCGTAGAAAAGTCCTAGATCGCATGCAATTTTAAGGGGTTTTTTGTCTACTGAAGGTTTTTTAAAAAGACTTTTCATCCACTGAACAATTGGCATGCTGTAAAACGACAGTACAATCCATTGAACACACTGTACTTCTATCCCTCAGTCTTGTTTTCATTGCTGTCAAAAATAAATATGCCACTCCCCAAAGATCTAAAAGACCAGTAATATGTTTTAAGAAAGTCAGTTTGGTTGATTGTTGACTTTATTGAATTAGACTGAGATTAAAAGTGTTTAGACAGCTTAATTCCAAATGGGTTCTTTTACTTAATTTTTTCCCCAAGGCACTTGACGTCCTGATATTTTAGTAAATTAATCCATCATCTTGGCATTGCAAACCATGGTCTTCATTATTTGACCTGAATGTTTAAAATATCACTGTATCTAAAAGCAGTATTTTAAAATAAATGGACTGCATTTATATAGTGCTTTTAACAGACCCTATGGCCATCCAAAGCGCTTTACATCTTGCCTCACATTCACCCATTCATATACTGACGGCGATGTCTGCCTTGTAAGGCGCGATCCAGCTTGTCGGGGGCAGTTGGGGTTGGGTGTCTTGCTCATGGACACCTCGACACTTGCTCAGGTGGAACCGGCATCAAACCACCAACCTTCCGATTGGTAGACAATCTACATGAACCACTGAGCCACTGCCACCCCAAAAGTCCCCCTGCATCAGTCATTGTACCCCTTAAAACTCATCTGTGATCACCAAAATTACATATTAAAAACAATTCCTGTGGAAAAAAATTTCTTCATGCCTTATAATAGCTTGAATGTAACTGTACACCCTTGCTTCATTTAGTATACAGGGACTATGAATAGGCAATTTAGCCCAGCCTCCACTTACACAGCTCAGAGATCCACTCGGTCAACTTTTACTTAAGTTACTGTAGTACACACTGCACAAAGGTGTCACTGTTTACAACATCAGACACATAATGGTATACTATGTTATGCCTTTTGCTTGATTTAGTTTTTAAAGAGCTAATAATGTGCTGCTAATGTTAGACAAACCATGTTCCCGTTCTCATCTCACTATATCTTCTAAAAATCAGCATCCTTAGAAACAGTTTGAACATCATAGAGCGTCAGTGGAGAAATTCATATAGTTCATCATAGCATTATACTATACATCATATACATAATTCACCCGCTGTATTGCAAAAAGTACACAATAGAGGGTCCCCTGCTTCAGAGCAGTCATGTTAATGCTAAATATGCTAAAGCCCACTGGCATGTTGGCGTGATTGGTTATAAGGTAGTTTGTGACATAAGAAACACCGGTGTTTTTGAGACAATGTTTTTAGTTCACAGTTTAAAGGAGAAACTTCTAATGGTGTTCACAACACAACATGACAAACAAACAATATTAAAACTTGATTTTCACCACAGGTGGTCTTTAAGATCGTACTGAATGTGCAGTATGACTAACATAATTGGATGTAAATGCAATATTTATTATTTATTTCTTTTGGAATCCATAGCATGATTGGGACATGTATAATCTTAAAGGGTTAATTTACCCTAAAATGAAAATTCTGTAATTAATTTCTTGCCCTAATGTCGTTCGATACCCGTAAGAACGCCGTTCATCTTGAAACACAAATGAAGATATTTGTGTTGATATCCGATGGCTCAGAAAGGCCTTCATTGACACCAATGTCATTTCCTCTCTCAAGACCCATAAAAGGCACTAAAGACGTCGTTACAAAGCCCATCTCACTACAGTGACTCTACAATAATTTTAGGAAGCGACGAGAATAGTTTTTGGGCGCAAAAAACTAAATAACGACATATATAGTGATGGGCCGATTTCAAAACAAAGGTTTGAACCATTATACATCAGCATATTGATTAATGGTTCATGACGCAATTCGCGTCTCAAACTACCAAACTGCTTAAATCACATGACATCGGCGATCCAAATCATGAATCGATACACTGATTCATAACGGTTTGAAACTTTGTTTTGAAATCAGCCCATCACTATATAAGTCGTTATTTTTTTTATTTTCATTTTCCTGCACAAAAACTATTCTCGTCGCTTTGTAAAATTATTGTAGAGCCACTGTAGTCAGATTGACTTTTTAATGACGTCTTTAGTGCGTTTTATGGGTCTTGAGAGAGGAAATGACATTGGTGTCAATGAAAGACTTTCTGAGCCATCGGATTAAAAAAAACAAAAATCTTCATTTGTGTTCCGAAGATGATCGGCGATCCATGTCCAGAAAGGGAATAAAAACATCATCGAAGTAGTCCATATGTGACATCAGTTAGTTAATTGGAATTGCTTGAAGCATCAAAAATACATTTTGAATCAAAAATAACAAAAAATACGACTTTATTCAGCATTGTCTTCTCTTCCTTGTTTGTGTGCAATCGTCAAATAAAGATTCAAACAGTTGTGAATAAGTGTATTGGTTCATGATTCGGATCGCGTGCCAAACTGCTGAAATTACATGACATTGGTCCGAATTATTGATCGATTCACTGATTCATAACCGTTTGAATCTTTATTTGAGGTTTGAACACAAACAAGGAAGAGAAGATAATGCTGAATAAAGTTGTAGTTTTTGTTATTTTTGGACCAAAATGTATTTCCGATGCTTCAAGAGATTCTAATGAACTAACTGATGTCACATATGGACTACTTTGATGATGTTTTTATTCCCTTTTTGGACATGGACAGTATAGTGTGCATACACTTGGATACGCTCTCAGGCTAAATATTAAATATCTTAAACTGTGTTCCGAAGAGGAACGGAGGTTTTACGGGTGTGGAACGACATTAGGGTGAGTTAATGATGTCAAATTTCATTTTTGGGTGAACTAACCATTTAAGACTAGTCTGATTCCCTTAAAAGAGAGATGTGTTAATGCAGGCCCCTGGTCTACACTTCCTCATGCCCTCAAAAGGAAGACAGGCGAGACCAACCTGGTGGTCTGGCAGTCATCACAACCAAAGAGGTGTTTTGTCTCAAGTTCCCCCCCGATTGGCCCCTTCAGCTTCTCTGGTGTGTCTCCCAACTTTAAACAAACAGAGGCACCTCTGGTAAATATTTAGTGCTCTTGTGGGAGTGTTCAAAGGCTTCTAGAGAAATGAATGAAGGATTTTCTCTGCACTCACCTCTAAACAGGACAGTTAGACAAAAGTTCAGTGAAGAAAAGTACTGGATGAATCATTGTAGGGGATATTTGCACATTCAAAAGAGAACCTGATTCTTACATTTCTTTGATCATTTAATCCAGTTGTATTAACATTGTATGTGATAAAATTATGATTAAATATTGAATTAAACAAATCTTTGATGTGCAGACATTTCTATGGTGAGGTTTTCTGGCTGTCTGGCTTGATCAGAACACCCTGAAAGTCCTCAATGACCCTGTTTGACCTCTGTTTTCTGACATGCCCTCACAGGAAGACACCTATCTCTGCATGTAGATTGTAAAAAAATGGGGAGGAAGTGATCAGTTTGTTCAAATCTGAAAGAGAAACTGAACCAAAGTGAGGGGGAATTCAAGATAACACATTAGACATTAGGCAAATCATCTTAAATCAAATATGTTTGGTTCAAAAAAGACTTTGGTCTGATGTAATTCTGCACAGCGCTTTCAAACTAGGTTCTGAGTTCAGGATGATCTTAAAATAGAGTGCTGACTGACCCAGCCCTTCCCAAAACTACAGTGAAGCATAGCATCTGTGGTCTCGTAGTGTCATCATCTCTGAATTCCCTATCCTCCCCACTGCTCTGAAAATGAGATGTATCTATATGCTTGAGTGTGCATCAGTCTGTGTTGTTAAAGCAGTTGGCGTCACATCACAGATCTCCATCCATTAAGTTTGGATATTTTGTGATGTATCCTGTCAATATATTTTAATGTTCTGGTTTCTGATGCGTTTTAAAGGTTTTTATTTGTTGTATATCTATGTTTTATCTCTTATAACAAAAACTATAGTAGTACCATTTGCACAGTGATAGTATGAGATGGAAATACCATAGTACTTTGTTACATACTATGGTACTGTTACAGTAACTCAGTTTACATTGCGCAAACTCAGTTTTCACAATACATGCATATAAAATTAACATAAAGGTGACCAGACCAGGGTCCTATTGCACAAAACTAGGATAAAGGATTAAGCCGGAATATCTTGGTGATCTTGACATCTGTATGCAAAATTTAGTACAAAGTGTAGACTTACCCTGAAGGCACACACACAAACACACTGACAATGAAAGATAACTGTATATTAGTGGATAAATTGAGCCAGGATCATTAAGATATCCCGTCTTAATCCCTTACTCTCATTTTGTGCAATAGGCCACAGGGGCAAATTGCACAAAACCAGGATAAGGGATTAAGCTGAGATATCTTGGTTATCAAATTTTTATGCAAAATTTGGTACACAGCTGGCGTGTAAACATACCCTGAAGGCAAACTCATACGAAGAACAATAATGATAACTAAAGATACGTGTATATTACCGGATAAATTGAGCCAGGATCCCCAAAATATCCCAGCTTAATCCCTTATCCTGGTTTTGTGCACTAGGCCCCAGGAGTTAATGAACTAGAGGAACTTAAATACAACTAAATGCAATGACTGACTGAACGAAGGGCTCAGGTGATACAGATGAAGATTAACGAAACACAGCTGAACAGAACTAGACTAATGAGGGTAACCATGGTGACAAACCAACACAGTCTCACCCCTACTCGTCAAATGTTGCCGAACGGTCAAGGAACCCTGACGTCAGCTGTTGACGCACAGGGTACCCCTAAATCGCCATTTTTCGACGTACTGGGTAATTCACTGATTTCAATGAGAAACCTAGGACGTCATAAACAGACGTGTTGGGCATGTGAATGTTATCGTCATGATGGAATTTATTGGGTTATAATTTTTTCCATTATGGCATGTTGGAGTGTGATTCTCAATTTAATCAGCCAGCACAATTGTATTTACATTTATTTACGCTATGATGCACGTTTGAAACAGCAAAACCCCACCCCGCCCTAAACCTACCCATTTGCGTATTATATGATATAAAAACACAGACTGTAACAGACAATAACAGGCACACTTTATTGAAAAAGTCCAACTATTCCGAGGCCAAACGATTGAATTGTGTGAAGAAAAGACCTAAAAGCAATCACCGGCTCTATCCGCGCCGCGCCCCAGCGTTACACTGAAGACGCCACAGGTATTCCCCTCGGCGTCACGCGATGGACGAACTGGGAACCCAATTGCTTTCAGTGGGAAACCTTTGGCGTCAACATTAGACGGCAATTCTATCGGTATGAAATCGCGCTGAAGAAGTCTCATTCAGAACACAACGCGATGTTTGGCATCAGATCACGTGTGCCACATGTTGGTGAGTAGTCATACATATTATGTCCTAATATTTGATATAAAGTATTTTCTGCTTGTCGTTATCGATCATGTTCAGTCCCTGCATTGTATCTGTCATCATCTCCACTGAGGCTTTGCATTTCTTTGCTTTCTAAATAAACACACCTTGCTAATAGGGTGAACACTGTCACGTGACGTGCTATAGACCTTTAAACAGTTGTTAATATTTAATAATAATTACTAGTGTAGTTCCAACGTGGCATTTGTAGTAGAAGCACAATAAAAATAAAAACAACAACACTTGCCATGCGTTTACCACAGTATTGGTAGTTTTAATGTGATATTTGTTGTAAATAAACAGTAACCACAACAATTGGTAGTTTTAATGTGATATTTGTTGTAAATAAACAGTAGCCACAACAATTACCATGCTTTAAATGCATTTCAATGTAAAAACCAAATATTGTTATTTAAATAGTATAGTATATCCAGAGCTGTATTTGTATATGAAGAGTTCAGATGCAAAAGCCTCACAAAGCCACTTCGGTCACATGACATCAGATATTCGATTATTTTTTCTTATTATTAACGTCCCGTTTGCTACATTTTCAAACAAATTCATATGATATAGCTTGCTATTATATACTTTTAATAATGGGAATGCACACATATCTGTGAACTTATTACATAAATGTATTTAACATTTAATTATGCATCGTTTTTTACAGAAATAAATCCTACAGTTTTGTATAAACTGACAACATCATCATCATGTCCTGTCCTGGGCACATTGGGCAACATGTGTCCTCCAACATATTCGATCTGTGGCCACGTTTTCACATCTTCTCATGGAACGCCGGCATTGAGGTCTTCGTGAAACATCGGTCTCACATCTTCCTTGGTTTTCCCTGTCTCGTGCGTCCTCCTGGTGGTGTCCACTTCATAAGTGTTTTTGGGTGTTGTTGTTTTGGCATGCATGGGACATGTCCAGTGAAATGCACCCTTTGCTCTTTCACAGTGTCTCAAAGTCTTCACGTGGAGTCTGTGGAGTCTTATATGCAGAACCAATATTCATAAACTGTTCTTGATGCCTATGCCTTTATCATCAGGAGTTTTAGTGAAGGACATATCTATTGTCATCCACTAGTTCTAGTCATGCATTGACTTCATGATGCTATAGTCCAATGTATATTTCTGCATTTGTTGTTTGTTTGAACAAATGAAGATAGTGAGAGTTAATACCTTTTGAAATCAATAATTATTCATTAAAACTTTTATTACAATGGTCACTAAAGTACATGTCTATAACTACCTCTATCATTATTTCACTACCTATCATTATATCACTACCTTATTAATGTAACCGTAACATGAATGTACTTTATAGAAGTATTTTCTTACTGAAAATGGTTAACATTTACAATAATCATCGACTATTTTAATTGGCATTTAATTTAGTTACAATAAAAGTGAACAATAATCGCAAATATATAGTATTAAAGTTTAGAATGTAAAATGTTCTTTTTTTGCCTCTCTCTCTCTCTCTCTCTCTCTCTCTCTCTCTCTCTCTCTCTCTCTCTCTCTCTCTCTCTCTCTCTCTCTCTCTCTCTCTCTCTCTATATATATATATATATATATATATATATATATATATATATATATATATATATATATATATATATATATATATATATATATATATATATATATATATATGGGCACTAAATTTGTATTTAAACTGTTTGACATTAAATATTGGAATATGCTTACAAAATTGTGTGCATTCATTGTGCTTTTGTTATATTTGTTTTAATTCCAAGAGTTCAGATTATAAAGGATGGCTTAAAGAAGTTTATGCTTGTAGACCATTGCATAGAAAAAGGATTCTCTTTCAAATATATTTATTATGCATCAGTTTAACCACACAAAGAAGACTTTCGTTTTAAAATGTGAGTTTTGTTATTTAATTAGAATAAATAAATATTTAGCAGCCTAAATATTAAATATTTAAGGAATCTACCCCTTCAGTTGAACCGGATGAGATGTGATATAATTTACCATAAATGGACACGTAAGTGTGACGCCTCTGTTCAGCTGGGTTGTCATTGGTTGTGACTTTATCGCAGAACGCGCTGTGATTGGACTATCTGTTTTAACCCATATAAAACGGCGTTTCATGTTAAAAAGTATGTTTTGGTGTTATTACGTCAGTAATACGTTAAGCTAACTATAAAGTGTCGCTATGTTGTGAGAAATGACTCCTTTACTGAGAACCCAACCCTAACCCTAAGCATTTCTGCACACTTCTATGAACTACAGCACCATGTTTCCCATTGCATTGATACAATGACAGATATATGGGTAATGTAGTTTAAAAGGTTTCATAATGAAACAATAAATGTTAAGTAAATTACATATTTAATGGACAACTGGATATTAAAATATGTTCATTGTGCAAACCTTTATGACATATATGAGGGCCAAGCTGAAATTGTATATTTTACTGTGAGAACTTTTAAAAAACCTTTATGGCAGCTTTCCATATATGTCTGAAAGCAGTGGCCAATATTATTTAGTAAACATTGCATATGCAGTTGTCCTGCCAATTTTCTCTGTGATACGCTAACCAGACTTTGAGTGAAAGCCATTTGAAATATGCTTTTTTTTTTTGCTCTTCCAGGGGCCACTTCTGGGTCCCTGGAGGTGTAAGGGCAGTACAACATACACAGATATATTCTCCTCATCACGTACAACAAACTTTGAGTCACATTTAAATATCAGAGTATTTTGTCTTTTCTGTTCTAACGTCATGCTTGTATTAGGTTTTGATATTGTAAGACCATCTGATGAAATACAGAAATATTTGAAAGAAATGTTGTAAAATAATAATTATTAAGTTTTATTTTCTTTTATGGATAAACACTAATAAATATAATGGATGAACCTGCAACAACTTGCCATTATCCACTTTCCAGAGTAAACAAAAACTATTTATATTATTTACACTTCATTATTACTATTAAATATAGGACCATGCACCATTAAGTAAAATAACAAGAGACATTGTCACAATTTCATCTACACCCTCTTCACGTACCTGGCATCGAAAATGTGCATGCTTTAATGTTTATTGCAGTAGTAGATGTACCAGAATGATCAACATGGATCATCTTCAGTTAAGCTTGAAGTGTTTGTAATCCTTCCCTTTATTTCACTGAAAACTGACATACTTGTCACAGCATGCAAGTATATACAACTTTTTGGAGCATTGTACCAAATATAATATAACCAGATAAAAAATGTTTACTTCTCAAGTAAAATATTCTTGGTAATTAATTAGATAACCTAAATAAACTTGTTGAATGTGTATTTACTGTACCAAACACCATACACAATACTCACCATACTTTATCACTCAACACTTTATTGGAGGATACAGTATACAGTTGATAAAGTAGAATAAAGTCAAATAAGATTCAAGATAAATAAAAATGGGTTTTAAAAAACACATTAACATCATATTAATCCATTCACAGCTGCTGAAGCCACACAAATGAGTGCCACATAATCCCATCCAGTCAACTATGATACAGAAAACAGATTTGATATAGTGTTGGAAAATAATGATTCATTATTACAACTAGACTGGTTTCTGTCTCTTCCCTCTATCATGTTCATGTTCTTCTTCTTCTAAACAGTTTGCCCACTTGTACCCTACAGTATAATCAATGTACAGATGATGTGATCACTGATGTTGTGTAGCCTTTTCTCAACCAGAGGAAGAAGTCGTATAATCCGGCGTTCTCCAGTCCTGGTCTAAAAGTAAAACAACAAACACAATTCAGATTAAGTTTAATGTACAGTCAGGTTAACCTATGTTAAACTCTCCACCTCAAAATGGGCAGAAATGCCAATTCCTGATTTAAATTTACAAAGCAGCAGTCAGTACATAAAATAATATACACATTGAAGCATTAGGTATAATATTGCATCCCATAATATTAGCCAAGTACTGAACAAAAACTAATTTACCCATATCAACAGCAACCTTTTAAACAGTAGATCTTTTAGAAAGAACTAACCAGATATTTCACATAATTCAAAGAACATTTACTATTTGATTCCTAATATGTCCCAACTCATTATCTTCTAAAGCTACCCAGAACCATCCATGGTCTACAAAACAATGGAGAAATACATGGAGTTTATAACAACTAAATGCTTTTTCCCACACTTGTCTGCTTTTATCTAAGACAAACAGACGGTGCAGTTTTTAAGAACTGAAGGCCAAAAGTGTAATAATAATTGTATCAAAAAGGGAAAACAAATATTTACCATTTTAAATAAATCCAAGATACAGAACCTCATTTGCTTATTTTAGGAGTTATTAAAAGATTTAGACATGAATAATGGTACGTATTTTATCAGAGTAGAAAGAATGATCACTGTTGAAATGAATAGTCCTTTGAGAGATCAGCATCAAATGTTGTACTACATATTACAGCATTGCTTCAATACAAGACATACCAATGGACTTGCGCACTTTTCTGTCTTCTTCGGGCACAAGATGTCCATCTTCCTTCCTCACCCTAAACAAAGGACTTATTTTCTTAGCTTGCTTCGATATAAGGTCTGGTCTTTCTTCTCTTCTGTAAAACAAGAAAGTCTCATTTACTCTGTGCAAATACTATTGTTTTTAAAACATATAAATTAAGACAGTTACAATAAAGTTAATTTACCATAAGGTGAGCATTTGATGAGTATATATACTAAAAACTGTATATACTTTAGTATATATACTGATACTGATAATATTCAACTTTACCTGTGAAGGGCTGATTACGACAAGATTCGCTGAGAATCACTAGAAGCTCTTGTGAGGGTTGACTCTTAAAAGAGCTGTTGAGTTTGATATTGTAGAGATCTTTTAAACAAAAATAAATAAATAAAAGTAATCTGCAAGTAATCCTGCAAGACAGAAAGAAAGAGGAAATTGTATTACATTGCATGCAAGTTGTGAGTTCATTCATAACTGTTTCTTGCAGTAAAAAAACAATGCATAATTAAATGTTAAATACATTTATGTAATAAGTTCACAGATATGTGTGCATTCCCATTATTAAAAGTATGTAATAGCATGCTAGATCATAAGAATTTGTTTGAAAATGTAGATAACTCACTTGATTTTGTGATCACATAAATTATTTACATGCAAACGGGACGTTATAAACAGTGCAACTGATCTGATTAAGAAAAAATAATTGAATATCTGATGTCATGTGACCGAAGTGGCTTTTTGAGGCTTTTGCATCTGAACTCTTCATATACAAATACAGCTCTGGAAATAATTAAGAGACCACTTAACATTTAGAAATCCATGTTAAGTGGTCTCTTAATTTTTTTTAGAGCTATATGTACGAGAATCATACGAATTTGACAACTTGTTAAATCTTGTGAATTATTAAGACTTTGGGAATATGTTCTAACTGATTGAGCTATATATAGGATTTGTAAGAATAAGTAACAACAAATGCTTAATAAAATGTTTGATAAAGGGTTCAAACCAACACATACATACCATTACAAATATTTGCTGTTGCAGCTTTCGGTTTTCTCTGTTACTTCGCCACAAACAAGAATGGGTTGACTGAGTCCGAGAGGCCCTTTTGGTCTTTTCAAAAAAGGTAAAAAATAAAAAAAATAAGAAAGAAAGAGAGAAAAAAGTCATAATATATAATATATAGCATTATAAAGTATACTATTTAAATAACAATATTTGGTTTTTACATTAAAATGCATTTAAAGCATGGTAATTGTTGTGGCTACTGTTTATTTACAACAAATATCACATTAAAACTACCAATTGTTGTGGTTACTGTTTATTTACAACAAATATCACATTAAAACTACCAATACTGTGGTAAACGCATGGCAAGTGTTGTTTTTTTATTTTTTATTGTGCTTCTACTACAAATGCCACGTTGGAACTACACTAGTAATTATTATTAAATATTAACAACTGTTTAAAGGTCTATAGCACGTCACGTGACAGTGTTCACCCTATTAGCAAGGTGTGTTTATTTAGAAAGCAAAGAAATGCAAAGCCTCAGTGGAGATGATGACAGATACAATGCAGGGACTGAACATGATCGATAACGACAAGCAGAAAATACTTTATATCAAATATTAGGACATAATATGTATGACTACTCACCAACATGTGGCACACGTGATCTGATGCCAAACATCGCGTTGTGTTCTGAATGAGACTTCTTCAGCGCGATTTCATACCGATAGAATTGCCGTCTAATGTTGACGCCAAAGGTTTCCCACTGAAAGCAATTGGGTTCCCAGTTCGTCCATCGCGTGACGCCGAGGGGAATACCTGTGGCGTCTTCAGTGTAACGCTGGGGCGCGGCGCGGATAGAGCCGGTGATTGCTTTTAGGTCTTTTCTTCACACAATTCAATCGTTTGGCCTCGGAATAGTTGGACTTTTTCAATAAAGTGTGCCTGTTATTGTCTGTTACAGTCTGTGTTTTTATATCATATAATACGCAAATGGGTAGGTTTAGGGCGGGGTGGGGTTTTGACTGCTGTTTCAAACGTGTATCATAGCGTAAATAAATGTAAATACAATTGTGCTGGCTGATTAAATTGAGAATCACACTCCAACATGCCATAATGGAAAAATTATAACCCAATAAATGCCATCATGACGATAACATTCACATGCCCAACACGTCTGTTTATGACGTCCTAGGTTTCTCATTGAAATCAGTGGATTACCCAGTACGTCGAAAAATGGCGATTTAGGGGTACCCTGTGCGTCAACAGCTGACGTTAGGGTTCCTTGACCGTTCGGCAACATTTGACGAGTAGGGGTGAGACTGTGTTGGACAAACAAGTAAAGAACATGTGACAAATGCAATAAACACAACAGAAACTGATATGTAACAGGTACTGTTTGATAGTTCCCTTTCGGGGAACTCGAGCTGCGTCGAAACGCTGTGAGAACGCCTCTGTTCAAATGCGTCGTGAAGCGCCTGTAGAACCATTCCATCGGAAAAAAGATCGATCGTCGGCGTGATGACGTCATCGACCGGAAGCTATAAAACGTCCGTGAAAACAAACAGGAACTAGCTTCTGAGCCTTCAGCAAGCGATCTGTGTGAACCTGTCTGTCTATTTGGTGTTTTTGTCTGTCTATTATACTAGAAAGCAGAGATTTTCCACCCTTTTTGTTAAATATTCAATATATTAACAGAAAAAAGAGAAAATAAGATAGATAGAATGGCGAGTGAAAGCAGCAATTTCAGAAAGTGTGTTCCTCCCTGCCCACGCTACATCACGGGCGGGGACACACATCTTCTCTGTGTTGCATGCTTGGGAGCGCAGCATGCCCAGGCAGCCCTCGAGGGGGCTGCTTGCGAGCACTGTGAGCGTATGCCACTGAGAACGCTGCGCTCCCGCCGGGCACTCTTCGAGGAGGGTGCCTCGGCTCGTGTTCCCCGCGGCTCTGGTCCCGCTGCCGCCGAGGCGGAGCGGAGGCTGCAGTCGTGGGGATCACAATTGGATGTTGCAGAGGGGTTAGAGACGGGCGCTGCCTTATCTCTGCCCTCACCTGCTCCATCCAGCGGTTCTTCTCGGGGCATGGAAGCACGCATGGCGGTTTCTTCCCCCCCGAGAGAGC
Organism: Pseudorasbora parva; assembly: GCF_024679245.1. Classification (NCBI taxonomy): domain Eukaryota; kingdom Metazoa; phylum Chordata; class Actinopteri; order Cypriniformes; family Gobionidae; genus Pseudorasbora; species Pseudorasbora parva. Next base: position 22,176,032 of record NC_090195.1, read on the forward strand.
CGCCGGTACTTCATCTGTCCAGCTCTGAGGAGGTGGACGTTGAAAGTATCGATACTGAAGATTCGCCACTTCAGTCCCCTGCTAGTGAGGAGCTAGTTGAGGTTTTGACGCGAGCAGTGGCCAGGTTAAACATCGACTGGCCCACTGAAAGATCTGAGGCAGGAAGAAAACGTCATAGTAAGCTAGACGAACGCTTCCTGCCGTCTCGCGCCTCAGAACCTCAGCGACGGGGCCTGCCGTTCTTCCACGATTTGCACACCGAGGTGGCAAGATCGTGGAAGAGACCGGCTTCATATCGTGTCTTCAGCCCGCAGACTTCGGTCTACAGCAACATTTGCGGGCTGAGACAGTATGGTTATGGGGCGATGCCAAAGGTTGAAGAGACGCTTGCGAGCCATCTCTCGCCTTCCTCGGCATCGTCCCTGAAGGCCCCGACTTTACCCACCAGACCTCTAAAAACAACGTCGGCGATGGTGGGTAAAGCGTACTCGGCGGCGGGTCAAGCGGCTGCATGCCTGCACACGATGGCTATCGTGCAGGCATACCAGGCTGACCTGCTGAGGGATTTGGACGGTAGTGATGCTGTGGGGGGTGATATTATCGCTGAATTAAGATCGTCAGCCGATCTAGCTCTCCGGGCCACCAAGGAGACGGCCAGATGTGTTGGCCGCTCCATGGCAGCATTGGTGGCTACGGAGAGGCATCTATGGTTAAACCCCACAGACATCAAGGAGAGGGAGAAAGCCTTTCTGCTCGATGCGCCGCTTTCTCCTGGAGGCCTCTTCGGTGACGCAGTTCACACTGTCACCGAGAGGTTCCAGGAGTCGAAAAAGCAAGCTGCGGCGCTCAAGCAGTTCCTCCCTCTCCGGGTCCAGGTCCCTGGGGCTGCTGCTGATACCACCAAGCAGCCCAAGCCGAGTACGAGCTCCTCCTACAGGGCTCAGCAGAAACAGAGCGTCGCTGCCCGAGCTCCCCCTCAGCGTGGGGACGAGGGGCGGCGCTCTCAGACGAGGCCTTCGAGGGGCAGGGCTGATCTGCGGACAGTCCTGATCGCCAAGAAGGCCTCGTCGAAGCGTTCCTGACGCCAGAAGCGTCAGGACGCTGAGGGTGGTTCCCCCCGTAGGGAAACGGTGCTTACCCCTGCCTACGGTACCCGTTTCCCTACGGCACCCTCGGGGGGCCGCGCTGCCAACCCTGCCGCAATGCCGGGGCGCAGTCGGTCTCCGCGGGCCACCCGAGGGTGGTCCGCACCCCCTTCGGGGGGTCCCCGAGCAGTCAAGTCAGTTGTTCCCTGCCGGTCCGCCGCTTCAGGGCACTGTGCTTGTTGCTCAAAATACACCAGAGGCCAGCCTCGAGAGGCTGGTTCCCTTAGTAGATTTTCTAGACGAGTGGAAACGTCTACCAAATATATCTCGTTGGGTCCTGCAGATAATAGAAAGGGGGTACGCCATTCAATTCGGAAGTCGGCCACCTCCTTTCTCCGGTGTCCTGCCTACAGAGGTGGGCCCGGAGCAGGCTCTGGTAATGGCACAGGAAGTAGAGACACTCCTGCAAAAAGGGGCTATAGAGAGGGTTCCCCCTCCCAGCAGGGAGTCTGGCTTTTACAGCCGTTACTTCATCGTGCCGAAGAAGGATGGGGGCTTACGCCCGATATTAGATCTGCGGCTATTGAATCGCTCGGTGGCCAAGCTCAAATTCAAGATGCTTACACTCAGACAGATTGTAGCGCAGGTCAAATCGGAGGATTGGTTTGTCACCATAGACCTCAAAGATGCGTATTTTCATGTCTCCATCTTTCCACATCACAGGAAGTTCCTGAGGTTTGCCTTCGGGGGAGAGGCATACCAATATCGTGTACTTCCCTTCGGTCTAGCACTGTCACCCCGCACGTTCACCAAGTGTGTGGATGCAGCTCTGGCGCCGCTGCGTCTACAGGGCATCCGCATATTGAACTATATCGACGATTGGCTGATTCTAGCGAATACAGAGCAGATGGCGGTTCAGCATCGAGATGCTGTTCTCGCCCATATGTCGAAGCTGGGGTTGAGGCTGAACGCCAAGAAGAGTGTGCTTTCTCCGGCTCAGAGAACCACTTTTCTGGGTGTGAACTGGGACTCGGTAATTATGCGGGCGCAATTATCGCCAACACGCATAGCATCGATCCTGGCAGCCGCCAAAGAACAGAAGCTAGGCCAAGCCGTCACTGTGAAACAGTTCCAGAAACTGTTAGGTCTCATGGCAGCAGCGTCCAACGTGATACCTTTTGGCCTACTGTACATGAGGCCACTGCAGTGGTGGCTCAAGACAAAAGGGTTCTCCCCGAGGGGAAATCCGCTCCGCACGATCAAAGTCACGCGGCGATGCCTACGTGCTCTGGTCATGTGGAAAAACCCGGGGTTTTTATCTCAGGGTCCCGTGTTGGGGGCTCTTGTTCGTCGCGTAACGCTAACGACAGACGCCTCTCTCACGGGCTGGGGGGCGACCATGAGTGGTCGCTCGTCCCAGGGTCTATGGCAGGAGCATCAGCGGCACTGGCACATAAATCGGCTAGAGATGCTCGCAGTGTTTCTGGCATTGAAACAGTTCCTGCCCGACCTCAGGGGCCACCATGTACTAGTCAGAACAGACAACACGTCCGTGGTGGCCTACATAAACCACCAGGGGGGTCTGAAGTCTCGTCCGTTGGACAAATTGGCACATCGGATCCTCCTGTGGGCCCAAGGGAAATTGCTGTCAGTCAGGGCAGTATATATCCCGGGGGCCCTGAATCAGGAAGCAGACAGCCTGTCGAGACAGGGGCCGAGGCCCGGGGAATGGAGACTCCATCCAGAGGTGGTGGAGCTCCTTTGGAAGGTTTATGGGAAGGCAGAGATAGACCTGTTCGCTTCGGCGGAGAATTCTCACTGCCCGCAGTGGTTTTCTCTGACCCATCCGGCCCCGCTGGGGCTGGATGCCATGGTACAGGAGTGGCCGAGGCTAGGGCTGGGCGATATGACGAAATATATCGTTTGGACGATAGAAAATGTCTATCGTTTTATATAAGGCTCTATCGCTTACGCCACGATAAGGCGATTATGGCAGAATTTTACGTCAAGATGCACCTCACGCCACGGCATGCCCATGCAATACATAAACGCGCTCCCTCTGTCTCTCTCTCGCTCTCTCACTCTCTCACTCACACACACACACGCGCTGCCGCCTCCCTTCCACTCACGTCACTTTTTTAAAATCCCCCACAGCGCGAAACACGAGTCCCGCAAACGCGCCGCAGAGGAGCTTGTTTGTAATCAGAGGACAAATGGCTCCTTAGTTTCGAAATGGTTTGGGTACAAGGTGATCGCGTTGAAAATAAAGGCGTTTGTCCAGCGTTAGAAGCTCATTTGAAACATTGCCGCGGCTCATTTAAGAAAATGACAGCTCCGAAGAGACGCCGCTTTAGTTTGAGGTAACGTTACTGCTAACAATAATAAAGAAAGACGATCAACACCTTATGTGTTACCACTGAAATGAAGATGTAATATATTTCCAAATGTAAGCCCATCTTAAGCGAAATGCACGCTTCATACTGTCGTCTGCTCTGGCTCTAACCTCGAGTGTTTACTTTTTGCAAACCTTGTGAGCGCGCAAACCCAAACGCTGTGACCTCGCGCCAAATGTTTTTATTGGTTTATTAAGTACAAACAGGCAAGTTATGAAAAATTGAGTGCGAGGGATATGTTCAATCACACAAAAAGATTTTGGAATGAGACGGCCAACTGTAGTAGCGTTTAGTCCACTGTCTATAATAGCCTAATTTAGAGATCACTTTTTTATTTATTTTAACCGACAACTTTGATCGGTTAACGTTGATACGGTCAGCCATCGGTCAAACGTTCATCGGTAAACATCCCTAGGCAGGTGTTAACTTTACTAACAGTCTTGCTTTAAAAAAAGGTTCTAAATAAAATAAAAATGTAGTCCATGCTACCTTTATTTGTTTTGTATATCATTTCAAACTGCATTTCCACATTGCAATTTTGTATAGACTATTCATAAACTGAATTAATAGAAAGGTTGCTATATCGTTATGTATATCGGTATCGGGATATCAAATGAGCTATATCGGGATATGAAATTTTGGCCATATCGCCCAGCCCTAGCCGAGGCTGCCTCTGTACGCCTTCCCCCCGATTGTCCTGCTTCCAGGAGTTCTGGAGAGGGTACGCCGGGACGGGGCCCAGGTACTTCTAGTGGCTCCGAACTGGCCGACCCGAGTGTGGTTTGCGGACCTGATATCTCTCCTGGAAGGCTCTCCGATGGAGATTCCGACCAGGAGGGATCTACTCTCTCAGGCGGGCGGGAGATTCCTGCACCCACGCCCAGAGATGTGGAAACTGTGGGCCTGGCCTCTGAGGGGGCCAGGCTCATAGAGGAGGGTCTCTCGGCCGAGGTCGTAGAGACCATCCTACACTCCAGAGCTCCGTCCACAAGGAAGCTGTACGCTTTGAAATGGAGACTTTTCTCAGCATGGTGCAGAGAACGCCAGTGGGATCCAGTTAACTGCCCGGTTGGTACAGTGCTGGAGTTCCTGCAGGAGAGGTTCTCTGCAGGGTTGACCCCCTCCACACTTAAGGTGTACGTGGCGGCCTTGGGTGCTGTCCACGTCCCTTGCAGTGGAGTGTCTTTGGGAAGACACCCTCTAATTACACGCTTCCTTCGTGGCACATTAAGGTTGAGGCCAGTTATGCACTCGAGGGTCCCGGCATGGGACTTGGCCATTGTTTTGAGGGGCTTGTCCGGACCTCCGTTCGAACCTCTGGAGGAGGTTTCGGATAAGTTCCTCACTCTAAAAACCATCTTCCTTTTGGCCATTTCATCTCTTAAAAGGATAGGAGATATTCAGTCTCTGTCGGTAGAGCCCTCATGTCTAGAGTTTGCGCCAGGGATGGTGAAAGCATTTCTGCATCCCAGGCCGGGTTATGTCCCCAAGGTTCCTACGAGCCCACGGGGCCCCATCACTCTACAAGCCTTCTGTCCTCCTCCATTTATGACGTCAGACCAGGAAAGATTAAATCTGCTGTGTCCTGTGAGGGCACTGGATACTTATGTCCACAGAGCTGCCCTGTGGAGAAAAACTGAACAATTGTTTGTTTGCTTTGGACCCCCTAAGAAGGGGGCCCCAGTATCCAAGCAGAGGATGAGCAAGTGGGTGGTCGAGGCCATCTCACTTGCTTATGAAGCTACCGGGCAGCCGTCTCCACTGGCTGTCCGGGCGCACTCAACCAGGGGTATGGCTGCTTCTAAAGCACTTTTGTCGGGGGCTTCCCTCCATGATATCTGTAACGCGGCCGGTTGGTCGTCTCCTTCTACCTTTGTCAGGTTCTACGAACTAGACCTGGCATCTACTGTAGGGGCACAGGTACTCTCGTAACCGTGTGCGCTTCGGCTTCACACATACGAGACACTTGGTCCTATGGCGATGTGGGTATAAGCGTTCTCACAGCGTTTCGACGCAGCTCGAGTTCCCCGAAAGGGAACGTCTCGGTTACGTATGTAACCCTAGTTCCCTGAGGGAACGAGACGCTGCGTCGCTTTGCCATACTCCCGGCGTGTCCGTGATCACTTACTTCAGGCTTTATCAGAAGTTAGTTCCTGTTTGTTTTCACGGACGTTTTATAGCTTCCGGTCGATGACGTCATCACGCCGACGATCGATCTTTTTTCCGATGGAATGGTTCTACAGGCGCTTCACGACGCATTTGAACAGAGGCGTTCTCACAGCGTTTCGACGCAGCGTCTCGTTCCCTCAGGGAACTAGGGTTACATACGTAACCGAGACGTTATATATCTTGGGATATTCATGGCATTCCAAGTTAATTAAAAGAAAACCATAGTAATTCCATTGCACATATACTGCCAACTTTCTACCAAGAAGAATGGGACAGGAATACTGTGGCAGTTTACAAAAGTTTGGGTTGGTAAGATTTTTTTTTTTTTTTAAGTATGCACCAAGGTAAATTTGGTTAGAGTTGAAAATGGAGACAAGAAGTCAGCCACTTTTTTGCTTCCTGTAGTGAAGCTTGCACTGTGTTTGCAAACTTTATCAGTTGATTTGATTCCATATTTGTCAGATACATAGACGTTTCAGACATTTGAATCATAAAGCAACAGAAACTATTTTAATTCAGTAATTTGTTATACTTTATAGAGTCTATATGTACAAGAATAAACTTAAGCTATACTATTTAAACATCAACAAAATGGCATATATATTTGGTAGAACCTGATATCGCCAAGTACAACATGGTCCTGGATCAACCTCTTTGTTGATCCTGGAGCTAAGTTCCAATTAACCAATTAGATATGAGGGAAAAGTTTACAGTTTATGTCAAGTTTAGGCTTGCAACCCAGGTTAGGTGTGTCAACATCAGTGTTATTCACCTATAATTTCCCTCTGATTCTAGGGATAACTTATGGGTAGGGTTAGGAATAAATTTTCAGACCAGAATGTTGTTCCAGGATCAACAAAACTTTGAAGGCATACATCACAGTCACATGGTCTCAGTGCTATCTCAGGTCTGAAAAAGGCTTGTTCATCTTGATACAGCGATCCGCAGAACGATCAGCGGCTGACTTGAAGCGGTGCATGCCGGATAGAAATTTTGTCCAACTTGAGGCAGCTCAGAAGCCATGTGACGTATGTCAACAAAGTACCACGATAGCAATTCGAGAGCAGACGACTAATACACTTGGTGCAGCTTCTCAAGAGCGGCTGCACGAGCTCTGATGACGACATAGCCATTCCATGATTGGCTGATTCACTGCATGAAAGCGATCACATGTGGCTCATGTTTATTCAAAAACCTTCAATTCCGCTAATGCTCACAAATCAGTTTTTTTTTATAATGGTAAAACCTCTTTTCATGTAGTCGCAATGTTATAATGTGTCATGTTTATGTAAATAAAACTGATAAACAGACTCCACTTCATTGATAGTGTATGCTTTTGTTGAATTTTATTATTATACAAACAGATGCTGCATTAAGGAGTACATAAAGTATTGAAAGAAAATGTCTTATGAAGCATCTGTTTGTTTGACAAACATTAGCCTGACAAGCCAGACCCACATCAAGATATTTGGTCTGGAAACTCACCATTGACAGCTCAATCCGAGGGGCGGGATAAACGGTTGTCTTTCAAACTCCCTCTGCACACAATAGGATGGCTCTACAACCAACCAGAGCAAAGTGAAGCGGAGCAAGTTGATAGATTAAACTTTTGCCGTATCCGGTTGGCAAAACACCAAACATCTTCCCTTCTTAAGAAGGATTTCAGTGCTGGTCTTTGTTCTTTTCTCAAAGAAAGCTTAACTCCAAGTCTTCCAGAGTCACGACCAAAGCCGATTCGACAGACCACCATTCGCCAGCTTCTTTGTTTACAAATAGTACGCGACTGTCACAACTCTGCCATCATTATGTTAAGCCCACCCACCATCACTATATGCAAAATGTTATTGGCCAGATCAGAGTTAGTTTTTTCCAGCCCGCAAGTCTATGCTAGACGACATTGGCTGCAAATTAGATTTGTTGCCTCTAGGGTGCATCTAGATTTCTAGGCTAGACAAATATTGTGTTTATTTAACTTCAGCTGTGATAAAGTATGCAAATATAGCGTGAGCGTCAGTAGTCTACGGGAAGTAGAAAGTGTCCGACCTCACATCTCTGTTTGCAGCTCCTCCTCGCCTGCACGCGGCTACTCTTGCCAATTGGATACAACCAGCCGCAGCTGCTGTCGTAAACGCCTAATATTTCTAACAGGCATGAACTGCTTCAATTCAGATGCCAATCAGATCTTTCCCTTGCTATTGTTTTTATGGGTTCTGATTTGATAAATGATTATGTTCACCTGTGTCTTGTTTGGTTTCTCATTTAGCTTTGTCTAGAAATCTAGACTATCTATATAGATCTATCTAAATCTAATCTGCCGCGAGTGTTGCCTAGCAACTCTCAATACACTTCTGAGCTGTAAAAACCAAACTCTGGTGCTACTAGTAAACACAGAAACTGGCGAACGGCAGTCTTTCGAATCACGTTCTTAATGCGATTCTGGAAGACTTGGAGTTAAGCTTTTCTCTGAGAAAAGAACGGCACTGAAGTCATTCTTAAAAAGGGATCGTGTGTTCAGAGTTTTGGTGACCGGATACTGTGAAAGTTTAATCTGTCAACTAGCTCCGTTTCTCCTTCTTCGTTGCTCTAGTTGGTTGAAGCGCTATCCTATCGCGTGCAGAGGGAGTTTGAAAGACAACTGTTTATCCCGGTCCTCGGATTGAGCCCTGTCAATGGTGAGTTTCCAGACCAAACACCTTGATGTGGGTCTGGCTTGTCAGGCTACTTTGTCTGCATATAGCCCTCGGTTTCGGTGTTCTTTCTATTTAGGTAGCGTTAATGTTTGATTTCTGTTTTTCCAGCGTTTCACTGTTATGCTGAGTTTTTAGTATCTTTTATCAAAGTTCTACTGCTATAGCAATAGATCCTCATCTCCTTGCCTAAGTGTATTATTCCTTTGACAGCAAAGAGGAATTTTCAGCAACCATTACCCCAGTTTTCAGAAATCAAGCTGATTTGATGGTCAAGAAACATTTCCTATTATTATCAGTGTTGAAAAAACACTGTGCTCTTTTATTGTTATTTTTAGGATTCTTTGATGAATAGAAAGTTCAAAAGAACAGCATTTATTTAAAATCGAAATATTGGGTATTTACTTACGCTTTTGATCAATTTAATGTGTCCTTGCTAAATAAAAGTTTTTTTTTTTTTTTTTTTTTTTTTTTTTTTTTTAATAACTCAAACTTTGAATGGTAGTTCTGTTTTTCATATGGCTCTAAATCCATGCATTTATCACAGAAAAACTGTTATATATTTTATGTTGACAAAGTTTACACAGCATTTTGAAAATGGGAAAATGGAACTTCACAGCTAATATGGGAATGGAAGAAAGAAAACATTTACTTTGGAATGGGAGTTTATTAAAACATATATCATGAATAGAGCTTTGTATCAGATAATACCTGCACTCAGTGCATATAATATTCCACAGAGGAAATCAGAGAGTGATTTGTTGCTGCTTTTCCCATTAACTGATCAAATGATGAATAAGCATTCAACCAGGACGTGGGATTTTCCTGGCACAATCGGATTCTCTTGTTTTCTCTGAAACATTCCGGTCAATAGGAAAAATTACTAACATTGCCAGTATCAGTAGTCCCTCATTCCTGCCCTTCAAGTGTGAAGTTGTCATTGTTCTTCATAACATTTGTAAAAAAATAAAATAAAATAAAAATAATAATAATTAAAAAATAGATAATAATAATAATAATAATAATAATAATAATTAATTAACAAAAAAAGACCAATTTTGCCAATTTTTTTTTTCCCTGGCAGAACTTTGAGTGTCATTTATTTACTTAAGTGGAAGCTGTACAGTTATTTATTTTTAATTTTTTTTAATTTTTATATATTATCATATCATCATAACTTGGCAATTGCGAACACCTCAGATCCCACTATGATTTGAAGAAAATTAAATTAGGAAAGCCAGAGATCAAGAAGTTTGGGTTGTCGGCACATTCTGACAGGAAGCAGTGGTGTGAGAAATTACCTGGCATTTTATCTGCTCCCGCTGAAACACTGATTAACTCGACTGACAGTCACAGAGAAGGACGTTTGGAATGTATCGCATTGGCTCATCACTGGCGCTGGCATGTGCTCCTCACTGAGAGAAGTTTCAAATAGAGATTGCAGATCAGTAATTTTGAAGTACCGTCAAAGTGTCCCTATGATGCTTTAAAAAAATTACCTTTCATATAGTTTGTCGATGTAAAAGATAAACTTTTAAAGATCAAAGTGCACAACAAATAGAAATTCCCGGCAAGAAAAAATCATTTCACCATCTAGGTTAACTATAGACCCGATATAGTATGGCTATGAGTAAGCCATTTCTAGCCAAAATAATCTTGAACATGGTTACAAAATGTATAATATTCCATCATGTAACTAAGTCAACTGTGATTACAAGGTGTTTGGCTTCATTTATTTGACATGTTAGAGACCTACATAACAGTGTAACAAATTAGTATAATGCCAACCTATGGTCTTCGTTGGTTGCCTGTGAACAACTTTTGACTTTGACCTATGTTCTAACGTACTTTGTGCCACCCTAAAACACTGTTGTAGCTGAGGCCTGGAAGAGTTCAGTTCGTGTTGTCGACATGTCGAGAAGATGCTTTTTTTTCCGGGTTTTTTTAGCACTGCAAATCCACTTTGCATGCACTTAACAAGAATGAGGACTCAGACTCGAACTGATAAGATAAAACCAACACCATTGTTACTGTTCATATCACTGTGTTTACAAGTGCTGAGGAAGCATCTGGAGCTGAAATTCAGATATGGTAATGTCTTTCCAACCTGTGAATGGCTGTGTGACCAATCAGAGCAGAGTAGGCTCTCAAAAAGCAGGGGTTAAGAGAGACACAATGGGTGCTTCTCAATATCCCTGACAAATGTATTTGACAAATGTTTGTCAAATAACAACACCTGACAGTTGCAGAATTATATCCAAGAACAAGAAAATGAAAGAAACAAATAGAGAAACAAATAGAAACTAATACTATACAACGAATAAAAAGCAGTTAATAACTGGAATTCATTGTTAATAATAAGTGGTAATGTTAATTAAAATATGGATAAATGCGTTGTTTTGTGGAGGCTGAAGCTCACAATATAAATAGTTATCTCTAATGTTCAAGAATCCCGACTAAATCCAGCGGTGTAGATGCATCATTAATTGGCGACGCTTTGAAGTGATGGTAAAGGGAGCGAGGATATATCATTTCACTTGATTCAATTCCTCCGTCCTTGCCTCTTTTCCTCGCGTCCTTCCCTCACATCCTGAAGGGGTGGAGCTAAGGCGATGGATTAGCGAGGATGCACAAATAAGAATTGGGAAGCACCCAATCATTAACTCAATAAAGGGGGGGGGGGGGTGAAATGCTGTTTCATGCAAACTGAGCTTTTTACACTGTTAAAGACTTGGATTCCCATCCTAAACACAGACAAAGTTTCAAAAACTAATTTTGGACGTTTGATGGAGTATTTCTGCGTCAAAAATACTCCTTCCGGTTTCTCACAAGTTTCGGAGAGTTTTTTTCCGAGTTTGGGTCGGCTTGACGTTAATAAGAGCGGAAGGTCCTTGTATGGTCCGTACGGGCTCTTCTGCCGGTAGGGTGCGCGAGCACGTGACTAGAGCGAGAGAGGAAATGCACGCCCATAAACACTCCGCGCCGCTCTCCACTTTATTCCTATGGGTGACATCAAGCGACTTCAACACTTCAGCACAGCAAGTCACTGCTGTCAGGACTTCACCAAATCATACCAAAGAAGTGTGTTTTTGACGGAGCGGTCCCAGCGATAAAGGTTCGGTCCTGCTTTGGAAGCAGCCGGTGAGTAAAACTGCTTCAAATGTCTGTGCTGTTGCTTATCGTCGTGTGAGTAAACATCAGTAAACGACACAATCGCGTGCTTCGTCATTCAAATGCGCTAACGGACTTCATTGTTGTTCTATGTATAACGTTACACTAGTCTGACGTGCAAAACCATTTTGCTTGCTACTGCTAAGGTTTAGTCACATACAGTAGTCCATAAACCGAATCATGTCCTCATAAACTGCGAGTAAACACACAAATGTTGACAGGCCACTAAATACAGTACATACCACAGAGACGGACGTCCTGATGTTGCTGTTTCTCCTGTTCAATTTATTTCAGCCTCCGAATGATTCTGGATCATATATCTATTAGCTGAGCTCGATAGCCATGGGTTTCTCCACGCTTGAGAACGTCACCGCTTTGTTCGCGCTCGTCATTCTTTAGCTTCGGCCACAAGATACGCCTTCAGGCGCTCGTTTTTTTCCGGAAAGACTCGGTACAGCCCATATTTCTTTTATAAATGTAATAAAACTAAAGACTTTTCGGATATATGAAGGATGCAATACTACTCTATAGGTACTCAAGATTGACATAAGATTGACTGAAACTGAGCGTTTCCCCCCACCCCCCCTTTAACAACCTTTTGAGGTGAGAAAAGAGGTGATGCTGCAATGTATTTTACGGGGAAATGTTTATATAATATTATTATTTATTTTTTATTTTTTACCTGGGATGCATATAAACCTATTATAGAAAAACTCCAAAACCTTAAAATAGAATAATGGGGTTTTAAGATGTCATGACTCATGAATGGCAATAAATGAAGATGCCTGTATGTCACTGTTTTTCTTCTTTTTGACAGGTTATGTATTACATTGCTAGAGGACCACATGGTATTTTTATATTTTTATATACAGCTCTGGAAAAATTAAGAGACCATTTAACATTGAGAAATCAATGTTAAGTGGTCTCTTAATTTATTTTTAGAGCTGTATATATGATTTTTTATAATGTCTTAATTTCCTTTGACTTTTAAAAGTTACATTATTTGTAATGATTAAATAATCTTTGATTTTTGAAACAATTTCACACGTTACACTTTTTCTCATTCAGTGTAACTTCATGCAACTCTGTGTTAATATTGTTTTGAAATCAAATGCTCAAAAGCCATGTATGGTATTTGAGTGTCCACTTGCACGCTTAAAAATTGCAAGGCTTTTTTAAGATTTACACATTTCAATTAATAGCAAAATTCAGACAAACTGAGTTGAATAATCCTTACATATTTTAATTGAATAAAGGATTGTTCAGTTATTCAATTAAAATATGTAAGATTATTCAATTCGATGGAATTTCACTCTTAATTGAAACACTTTTGCCATATAATTCAGATGACAGAGTCAGTTGTTTTGCATCAGACATAAGTGGCAGGAAGAGTTGTAATGAACGGAAGAGACAATTAATTATAGGACAGATGGATGGGGGTGTGGCCTGTGGATTCTGAATCACCTCTCTTCTTGCTTAGACAACGGGGTTATTTGTGATGTTATTCCTCCAGGCTGCATCTTAAGCCCCTGTGTCATAACATCCACATTATATTCATTAAATAGAGGATGTGGACGTGTCTGTCAAAACCATTTCTGAATGCTGTCCTTCATGTTCTCCCGGCAGCTCTTGCTATTAGTGTCGGACCGACTTCCTGTGTCAGTAGAGCTAGCTAGATTTCATGGGGTGGGGTTGTTTTTCAGGGGTTGGCCCCTTAGTTCCAGTGATAGGAACTCTTAATGCTTCACCAAGACATTTTGGACAATTTCATGCATCCAACTTTGTGGGAACAGTGCACGTTTCTTGTAGATTTTTTTTAAAGAAAAGGCTAAGAAAGGTACTGCATACATTAACTGCAGATACAGAAGTCAGTACACAAATGCTGGATTGTTTTAACCCAAACTGGGTCATATACAGACAAACTTAGTTATTGCGTTACATTTTTCAATTCAGTTTTTAACCAAACAGTTGCATTTGTCCATATTTGACTAAAATAAAAAATAAATAAATAATAATAAGAAGAAGAAATTTAGTGTATCACTACATTTTACTGTAAGTGTTGTGGACAAGTAGTGTCATGCATAGTCATTTAGTCTCTAAACTGCACTGTACAGTCAGTGTTACACCCCAAGTTTACTCACGCTGTATACTGTATAATCTATAGTGATGATCAGATAATCATCATCAGAGTTTATAATCGGATACAGAGGAAGAATTCACACTTTGTTGCTTCTGCTGCAGCACAAAAAAAAACTCCCCCGAAACATCTCAGTACTACTCCGGGTAGTGCCTATTCAGGCAATGCACCTGTTGTGCGACATGCCTGTCCAAGTTTATCACCACTAATTTATAGGCTGCAGCTGCATATATGACTCCCCATCTTTTATATAAGCAGCCTTTGCATTTGTAGTCCCAGTAGTCACACACAGCTGAGAGCAGCACACCTAGAACTAGGACACTCACTTACTGTTGAATTATTATAATGAAAAACGGTTCTCACAGTGATTAATTTTACACCGCATAGGCCTAGTTTACAGATTAACTCTTTGATTAAATTGGTTTACACAATTATTTTGTCTGTCATAGCATGTGACTAAGCAGTAATAAGTTGTGGCAATCTTCTTAAACTCTTTGTTGTACGCTCTGATTGAATAAAGCTGAATGCAATAACAGCGTGTGTTGACCTGTCTTGAAATTCCGAAGTGAGGGTGATAGTCTGACTCACTGAACATTTAACTCCGTTTTAAAAGCTCTCATGGTAAATTACACGCTGTTTCCCAAGAATATATTCTCTTGTCATTAATAAGCTCGAGCTTAGTGAGTCAGTGTGTCTCCTTGGCCTTGTTCGCATGCTTTCCTTGACATCTAAAACAAGTTAAATACATGATAATGTGATGTTGTCACTTCGAGAGCATCAATAAGTCCTGACAAACCTGTTCAAGCTTTAGTGCAGTCGAATCAAGGAAATGATTCAGGTTCATACAGGAAAACAGATCAAAGATGAAATGAAACCTCAAATTAGCACTGCCTCAGTTAAATAGAGCAAACACAGCATTTAGCTGATAACTGTTGAAGAAAGGTTGAAAGGTTAGAAGAGAGAAATACAATTTTTATTTTATTTTTTTGCAGTAATGCCAGAGAATAACCATTTTGTTCATCCTTCAATGAATAGTTCTTAAAAGAACCTTTTTTTCTTACTATGAAGAAAGAACCTTTTGAGCAAAGGTTCCATGGATTTTTAAGTTTCTTTAAGGGAGATGCCAATAAAGGACCGGTATTTTAAAGAGTGCAAGTATGCAATAACCTCCAGTGATGAATAAAACTGTGAGGAAAATGGCTGAAACAGCTGTGGGGTAATTTTAGAAACAAAACCTTTCAACGCCTTAGTTTGCATCGTTTCTTCTGCCTAAGTGAGAGTGATCTGTACAAAAGATGCTATTAGTATAGGTCCTTCCCCTACTCCACTGTAGAAATTCTAGAAACCTAATTAGTGGACATGCTCAGTTTTAGTATCACTTAGTCATGCCCATTCATCCCCATAAACTGATGACTTGCCTCCCTCATTTCCTCACAGACCTTCAGAGCAGCTGCTAGTCAGCCTGTCATTCTCTTGTTGGAAGCCTGAAACCGGAGCCATGAGAGAATGCCAAACTTCTCAGGAAAAGACCTACGCATTCTGCCCCCCGTGAGCTGACAGCTCCTTGCCATCAAAGTCAACGATGCTGCTTTGGTGTGAAGATGAAGATCTGCTGTTGCCTGCGGACAGCTGGGGTTTACACAATAGGAAGTGGAAAAGGGTAAGGAATGCTCAGGCATTTGGAGCGTGAAATCAATATCAGGGCACCGTACTATTTTTATTTCTCAGAAATATGTAATAATGTATTTTAACATGCATTTTTGTATATCTATATACAAGATTCAGCTGTTTAATCTGCAGTGTAACTAATTTAAATAAATGAAGCCACTGCAACATTTATTATTTGCATTATTAATTATTTGTAAATGATTATGTGAGGATTGCAGTTTGATAAATTGGTAATGGATGATTTTTGTGTGATTATTTACATGCAGTTTGACTACAGTAAGTCAGTTTGTTATTAGCAACCACCGATAACCAATCCTCTTTGTCTGAAAGAATAATTGTTAAATATATTTTTTTATATTGTTTTGTCATTTTTAATAATAAAATTGTAGACTGAATATATCATATGTCTGTGTGCGTCTTATATATATATATATATATATATACATATATATATATATATATATATATATATATATATATATATATATATATATATATATATATATATATATAATATATAATATATAATATAATTACATACACATCATCTGAATATATGTATATAATGGGATGTCAAACAATCATTTCTGTTACTCTGTTCAAGGCCCATTTGACTCAGGGGTGAATGAGCAGAGAGCCGATGAATGAGACCTTCCTCATCATTGATGGTGCTCTATTACATTTTCCTAGCTGTGATTGGACGGGACTGACTGGTGCACATTCCTGTCCTATCACATTTCACCAAGAGTCATTTGATGTAAGATGAGTGGATGAACAGCCTGTTGCGAATGGCTGACTCTTCTGTTTCAGAGACCGGCCGCCTCATATGCATGCATGCATACACACATACGTCACCTAATCATTTGCTTGTCTTTCACAAAACCCCCTGCTATGGGACAGGAAATGTTTAAAAATTAAAAAAAATCTCAGCTCCCTTTAAAGCCTATTCCATAAATAGTATGGTTCATACAGCTCGTCTGCTGACCCAACATAACCGGTCTTGGCCTGTGAAACCACAGAGAACAGAAAGGACTTACACTGCACTTCTGCTGTAGATTTGTAGTCCTAAGTCAACAGATCTTCATGGAAACAGTTCAAGTATGCAAATGGATCCCAGGGGCTTGAGGTCAGGTTTGCTGGACTAAAATTTGCTATTGTGATCTTGAGAATACTTTAAAAGTGTATACATCGAAATTACATGTTCCTAAAAAAAAAAAAAAATACACCTGCCTTGATAAAACATGCAATTAAAGCAACAAGTCTACAGTCTAAAATGCCTTGGGAGAATCTCAAGATCTTTTATCTTGTGGTCAAGTTTACTTGGAATTTGTGAACAGGATTCAGGAATACTCGTGTTTAATTCCAGTGTAATATATTATAGGGATTGTGTGCTGATCATGTTTGTTGGAGTGGAATGTGCTTTTGATAATGACTGATTTTATAGTCTGTGACTGAAGAGGGGTTAAGTATGAATGTGTGTTCTTAGCATGTTATTCACAATATAAGTCCATAATAATTATTATAAATTACCACCATTCAAAAGTTTGGGGTCAGGAAGTTTTAGATGAGATCTTATGCTCTTTGATCAAAGATAAATGATGGATAGACTATTTTCAATTAAGGGTGCTTTCACATCTCTAGTTCGGTTCATTTGGTCCGAACCAAGGGCAAACAATTATACATTGTTGCATTTTTCAGATTTTTTGGTTCCTTTTCACACCACACTGATTGCTTTGGTCCGAACCAGTTGAAACGAACCAAAACGCAGGCACGTGACAACATCCACATCACTCATTGGCCATGGCGTATTTCCTAAACTGCTTTTCGATTGGTCAGAATTTACGTGTGGGAAAATTCCAACAGGAGAGGCAAAGCCAGCAAACTATAATAACACTATGGAGAGACGACTGCGCGGGCCAGTTTTGTCCCTGGCCATAATCTACCACTGTGTGTATTTACCACAGTATGCAAACAAAACATTTCTATAATGAAGCGCGGATGCGATGTGAAAACAACGCTCTAATGCACTGCAGACGGCAAACGCACATCACTCGTCACTTCAAGCGGAGGCGTGCATTAATTATTAACTCTTGACATGCTTCCATCTTCCGAAAATATTGCCAACGATCTATCAGGTAATAATATCATGCACACAATGTCAGCGCAGCTAACTACGGCAGCTGGTTCAGTCCAAAAATGATCAGTACTTTTGCAGTTGGTTCTGTTCGAGGTCGGATCACGTTCTCACCACAAACAAACCGCTCCAGAGTTCGTTTGAAATCGTACTGAGACCACCTCTTCAAGGAGGTCTCGGTACGCTTGTTTGGTCCGCTTTTGGTGCGCACCCGAGTGCGATTGCTGCTTTCAGACCTGACCAAACGAACCGCACCAAAGAGGCAAACGAACTCTAGTACGATTCAACCGAACTAAATGAGGCAGGTGTGAAAGCACCCTTAAAATAATTATCATTCACAATCATCCTCATAATTTTATACGTTTTAGAACTGAAAATCTACATTGTTAGTCCAAAAAACACTCTTTAGAATGTGCCTATAGGTGAAAAACCTCTGCAGAAGAAAATATTCCTACTTCATCATTGAAACTTTAGCCCGCCCACTGGCGTGTTAGTGAGATTAAGAGAGAAGAGCGATTCAGGACTAAAAATAACAACCTTCTTAATTATCCTAATACTAGGAATGTGATTATTTATTTTCAACTACGTAAATTACTCATTTGAACAACATTTAATTGTATTCCGTACATTTTCAGTCGCAATTTTGGCGCAGACTTGTAGGATATGTACTCAACAGAAACACAACAACATGTAAGTAACTGTGTTAATTCTAATGCCTGATCTGTTACCAGTGATTTCTGATATGTAATGATTCATGTACACTTCTTTGTCTATATATGTTATTTGTCTTTGTGTTAGTAATTCAAACCTGTGATTAAAAAAAAAGTACAAAAGTAAGTGTTCCGACGAGGCCAAACGATTGCTTTGTGTGAAGGAAATCCTCAAAAGCGTTCAGCGTCTCCATCCGCCGAAGATCATGCACATAAAATAAAATAAAAAAAGTGAAATTACTTTGCCTCTCGGATGTCTCGTGGCCAATTGCATACCTGAATGAGCTCTTAACACATTATACTCCATCACGTCTATTGCGGTCTCAAAACTCTAAATCAACTGCAGGTGGTCGATCCTTGTCCTATTTAGCACCTAAACTCTGTAACATACTTCCTAGCATTGTTCGGGAAGCAGACACACTCTGCCAGTTTAAATCTAGTCCAAAAATGCATCTCTTTATTATGGCATACACATAGAACATTTTTAACTTTCATTATTCAAATCAATTGACTGATTGTTAGGCTGCATTAAGGTCAGCCAGATGCGGGAGCACTTCCCATAACACCTGATGTACTTGTTACATCATAAAAAGAGTGGCATCCACATTAATGTTAGTCTGTTTTGCTGCATTGACATTACATCCTCGATTAATCCATCTCAGGTTTGATGACTCCAGTCTTTTGAATAATCTTATGAATATATATTTTGCCAGAATTATAATCAAACACTGTTTGTTTGTCAGCCAGAGGAGAACTGGCACCCCGACTGAGCCTGTTTTTTCTCTCCATTCTGGCCCTGAAGGAGTTTTGGGTCCTTGCCACTGTTGCCTTTGGCTTTTGGCTGGCACAGTTGGAGACACCTACATTTTCAACTATATTACCGATCTGCCCGCATTGTCACTATCAAATAATCTTTAGAATATCTTTCGATCTAATATGATTTCTGACCTGTAATGTTGCCAGAATCATAAAAGTAAACTGTTTATTCGTCGGCCAGAGGAGAACTGGCACCCAACTGAACCTGGTTTCTCCCAAGGTTTTTTCTCCATTCCGCTCCTGAAAGAGTTTTGTCTCCTTGCCACCGTTGCCTCTGTCCCCTTTGGCTTGCTCGGCTGGGGACATTACATTTTCAACTATATTACCGATCTGCCCACATTGATACTATATGATAACTGAAATGAGCTGCATAACATGACCGTTTTCTCCAGAGCGGCTGTACAGCCAAATCAAATTCTGTTGCATTATTTTCCTGTTTAACTCTGAGAAGCTGCTTTGAAACAATCATCATTGTAAAAAGCACTAAATAAAGGTGCCTTGCATATCAATGGACACCAAATAGGTGATTGGTAGGTGCTGCCTTCCTGAGAAAAAGCCCCAACATTTTCAGATGTAATTAGAGTCATACATATTTGAATGGCACTGCCAACTTACGTAGGTTTATTGTCAGTCACCACTCCACAAGAGTCCACATATATCAGGGCAGAGGCACGAGATATTGAATAGGTCCATGTGTGTGCGTGTGAACATGTCAGGCTAGTCCTATTTTGTACAGCCTCTCCCTTTCATTCACATTCCTGACAAAACCTCATCACCATCCCAGGAATACTGTGCAGCCAGCATGTCTTTGCAACACTATATACAGTAGAGATGCTTTCACACCCTTCAGCCCCTCACATGCTCATATTGTTGACACGTTATAGACATATGGGGCCAAATGTCAAGGGTAAAGGTCAAAATTACCTTTATCGGAAATTCTTTTTTTTTCCGCTGCTTGTTACAGCAGTACATATGTGAAAGAGATGAAAAGCCTTATTGTATTCTTTTGGTTGTAAAGTAATAAAACAAAATGAGTGCCATTTCCTTCTGTCTTATATTGGACAAACTGAAGTTTTATGGTTCTCTGGGTTTATTGTTGAGCGGCGGTTCTATTTGATCGGTTCTATTTGATCAAGATAGATTCCATCCGGCACTTTGTGACACTGTGACACACTGTAGGAGCCTTGCATCTCTAACATTCTAAAGGAATAGTTCACTGAAAAGTGTATAATAAAATATTTTATGTAAATACATTACAAATAAATGACTTAATAAAAAAATAATAAATAAAAATACATTTCAAAATGTGCCCAAATTTTGACATTTCCTCACACAATGATATGTTATATGACTTCAGAATGGGTCATGTATGGCAGTGGTGGACAGTACTTTTACTTCGTTACTGTACACCGTAAATACTAATTTGTTCAGTTTACTTAATTCAAGTGGGCAAACTCACTGCCTTAATTCAATTATAAGTAAGCATTACATAAGCATACTTAAACCGTTTACGTTTTGTCAACTTAATTTTATCTGTAATCTGAGTTAGTGTACTCCCAGAGTGCATAGCAGCATGAATAAATTAATTGCTTCATTTTACTATTTTTGTCTTTATTTTTTGTCTTTTGTCTGTATAACCCCAATAACGACAACAAAAATTGTAAAGGTCTTATTAATAATAAAAAAGTAAATAAATTTCTTGTTACCATTGTTGTGTTTTGCATGCTTTAATGTTGAACTCATTCTATATAGCTACCCGTAAAATGTAATACCAATTAATGATCTTTTAACATTTTATTGCTAACACTTATGAAACACTTTTAATTATGTTAATTATGTTGACATAATGCCTCTATAAGGACCTGTATATAAATAAAACTTCCCTTCCTTTGAAATCAGATAACTGTGATTTATTATTGTATCGATGCATTAATAGGAAGAATATTTAAATACTATGGATGAAGTTCCAAGTGCCCAAACAAAGGGAATACTAACCACAATTATGGTGAAAGGAAGTGGGGAAAATTAGTCAAAAGTCTATTAATAAATGTCCCGCCTCAAAATCACTTTGCACGCACGGCCGCCGGGCCGCTTGTTTTTTTTTATTTTTAATTTTTTTTTATCGGATCAGTATTATAGCTTATAGAATTAAATAAAACCTAATTAATCAATTTTATATGTATATTTAGTTGAATAACTTTGATCATAATTTTATAGTCCCCAACAGAGCAAGCCAAGCCAAAGGCGACAGTGGCAAGGAACAAAAACTCCATCAGGGCATGATGGAGAAAAATAAACCTTGGGAGAAACCAGACTCAGTCAGGGTACCAGTTCTCCTCTGGCCTATTATTAAACAGTGTATGATTATTATTCTGGCAACCTTACAGGTCAGAAATCATAATAGATCGGAATATTCAAAATTTCTGGGTATTACGCAAGAGACAGGTTAATTTAGGATGGCACGTCGATTAAAAAAAGAGTATGAATATTTGAAAGATCGGAGTCGTCGCGCCGGAGGATGACGTGCCATTGAGGCAAATTCAGAGGAGACACCAATTGGTACAATCAGTCAATTGATTCGAATAATGAAAGTTAAAAATGATCTATGTGTATGCCATAGTAAAGAGATGCGTTTTTAGTCTAGATTTAAACTTACCAGGGTGTGTCTGCTTCCCGAACAATGCTAGGAAGACTGTTCCAGAGTTTAGGTGCTAAATAAGAAAAAGATTGACCGCCTGTAGTTGATTTAGATATCCTAGCTATTGTCAACTAGAGTTTTTGAGACCGCAATAGAGGTGATGGAGTATAATGTGTTAAGAGCTCGCTAAAATACTGGGGAGCTAAACCATTTAGTGCTTTGTGAGTACACAAGATACTATTGTGCGAATATTAAAAAAAAATTTATGTGCACAAAATGTTTTAAATCTATGGCATTAGTTAGACATACACACACATCACTAATCTGCGTATGAATCTCTACAATGGTGACAAAAATCTTTTTACAATGGTGAAAAAATTCTGATAAACAGATCAACTCTGAACATAAAACAAGCTACAAAAACATCAGAACAAAACAGCAAAAGTAAAAGCAAATAGTAAGAATTCAAAGAAAATTTGTCACAATTCAGACGCATAATTTATTCATGCCGCAATGCATGCTGGGACCCATGGGGAAGTTTTGATTGGTTGTACCCAGCATGGTGTACTGAACTGGTGTACCCAGTTTGGTGAACTTAACAATTTAAGTACAGTGAACATGAGCACCAAGTTAAGTGAACTTAAATATACAAGTTTTAGGAGACTCCATTACTCAATTGAATTGAGGGAATCACTTTCCTCAAATCATTTGAGTATTCTCAACTTATTAGGGTTTACAGTGTATGCAATCATGCTCTCTTTCCACAAATTGCTAAAAACCTCAGATTTTGTTTTCTTCCAACTGCATTCGATTTTTCAGGCTGCTGTTTTAAGGACACGAGTGTGCTCGTTGTACCACGGCGTTGGATTATTTTCTTTAATCTTCTTTAAGTGTCGGGGAGCAACTATGTCTAAAGTGCTGGTAAAGAGAGAGTCGATATTTTCTGTTGCAACATCGAGTTCCTCTAGGCTATCTGTAATGCTGTGGAGATGGAACTGATGAGGAAGATTACTTACAAAGCCATCTTTAGTCGCAGTGGTTATAGTCCTGCCATATTTGAAGTGAGGGGTAGGCTTAGCAGACTCTGCTAAATTAAGTGTATATGATACTAGGTAATGATCTGATATGTCATCGCTGTGCTGCAGAATTTCAACAATATCAACATTTATTCAATGTGACAGTATTAGATCTTAAGTATGATTATAGGGATGAGTGGGTCCTGATACGTGTTGTCTAACTCCAATAGAGTTTAGAATGTCTCTAAAAGCCAATCCCAATGCATCTTTTTCATTGTCTACATGGATATTAAACTCACCAACAATTAGTACTTTATCTGCAGCCAGTACTAACTCTGATAGAAAACCAGCAAATTATTTGATAAAGTCTGTATTGTGGCCTGTATACAGTAGCCCCCACAAACGTCAAATGGGATTCATCATTTAAACTACACATGTTACATAAAACACAAAAACTTTAAAGGAATTATATTTGAAACTAGACTTCTGAATTTTGTTGCAATATTATCCTGTTTAAGACTGTGAAGCTGCTTTGAAACAATCGTCATTGTAAAAGCACTATATAAATAGAGTTGATTGATTGATTGATTGATTGATTGATTGACTTCTGAGTAATACTGAAGATTAATATAAATTACAGCAACACCTCCCCCTTTACCTTTCAGACATGGCTCGTGTTAATAACAATAATCTTGGAGGGTGGCCTCATTTAAAGTAATGAAGTCATCAGGTTTTAGCTAGGTTTCTGTCAAACACAGCACATCTAGGTTATGATTTATAATCATATAATTAACAATAAGCTCTTTTGGAGAAAGGGATTGAATATTCAGCAACCTAAGCTTTAAAATTTGTTTATCTGTATTATATCTGTTGTTTATTTGTTGGACATCAATTACATTTTTACTGTTGAATGGTTTTTATGTTTTTTTTGTGTTGTATTTACTAATTCGGGGAACAGACACAGTCTCTTTGTGATAATATCTAGGTGAAAGAGTATCTGTGTGCTGGGATTTAGCCAACTCTGGTGACGTGGGACAGCTAGCTGACAGTTGGTTTAGCCAGTTTGTCCGCTTCCTGACCTGGGCCCCAGTGAGTCAAGGATTTGTTCTAAGACTATGTGCCAAATTACTAGAGAGAAGAGCAGCACCAGCTCTGGAGGGATGAATGCCATCTATTTTGAAACAGGTCAGGTCTGCCCCAAAGACTTTTCCAATGGTCTATGAACCCTATGTTGTTTTGCAGACACCACTTAGACAACCAGCCATTGAGTGATGATAATCTGCTAACTATCTCATCACTCTTTTTAACAGGGAGGGGACCAGAGCAAAAGACTGCCATTGACATCGTACTTGAGAGTTTACACACCTCTTTAATGTTAATGTTGGTGATCTCCGACTGGCAAAGTCGAAAATCATTAGTGCCGACGTGAATAATAATCTTAGAGAAATTTAAATTTAAACTTAAATTTGCTTAAATTTAACTTAAATTTGCTTTGATCTCAGGCACTCTTGCTTCCAGTAAACTTGTGACTATTATGGCGGGTGTCTCTATTTTTACATTCTGTGTAATAGAATCACCAATAACTACGGCACTTTCAAAAGGATCCTCAGTGGGTGCATCACTGAGTGGGGAAAACCTGTTTGATGTTCTAATTGGAACGGAAGAGTGTTTTTTTGGTCCTTGACTATGCCGTCTCACAGTTACCCAATTGCCCTGCTGCAAGGGCTCAGCCGGGACCAAAGTACAGAGTTCACTAAGCTTGTTGCATCCAAAGCAGTATCTAAAGCTGTTACATTCTCACTACTCTCGCATAAAGTCTGGATGTGTGTCTCTAATTCTGAAATCTTATCCGTCAGCCTGATTATTTCCTTACATTTATCACATGTGAAGCCCTGTTCGCCAATGGAGATAGATATGCTAAACATGTAGAATGCAGTGCAAGTGACAATGACAGGAGACATGACTTACCATACTTGTTGATGAATCCAAAACTTGCCCGGGTGCCAGTATGGAAAGCTACCAGGCTAGCGAAAAGCTAACATGTGGTAGTGATTTAGATTAAAAGCTAGGGACCCACTTTATATTAGGTGGCCTTAAATACTATGTACTAACATTGTAATTAATCATTTGATACAATGCACTTATTGTGTACATACATGTTTTTACATTGTACTTACATTAAAAAAATACCTGCATGTAATTACGTCTGTAATTAATTTATGTAGTTACATTTGTAATTACACTTTTGGCACTTCCCTTACACCTAACCCTACCCGTAAACTGACCCATACCACCACACCTGTCCCTAACTATCCACCTCAATATCAGCAAAAGTGCTTTGCAATACAATTTGAACACAGTAAGTACATTGTAGTTATTTTTTGATGTAAGTACATAGTACTTAAGGCCACCTAATATAAAGTGGGGCCAAAGCAAGCAATGTCAAATTTAACTTGATAGGCTATATTAAACAATACATGGTGATGAGTAAGTTGTATTCAGCAGTATAGATAACAAAGAAAATATATCAAATAGAGATTTAAACGTAGCTATACAGTGCTAAAAACGCTGAGACAGGCAGCAGGCCGACATGAGCAATCATTCAGGAACAATCAATCAACCAGGAGCCTAAATCCTACTTGAAATACTTGAAATTGCATAATAATTCATAATCTGTGTGTACACATCAATCAAGTACACTGTAAAAAATATTGTTAGTTTAACCTAAAAAAGTAAGTTACCAGGTTGCCTTAATTTCCATTGAAAGAGATTAAAAGGAGTGTTAAAACGACAAAGGGTTTAATAAATAGAAACTCAAAATATTATGTTATCTGAATCACATTCATTAAAATATTAGGTAAGTTGATTTGACAAAAGCTAAAAGTTGTAATAACAAATCACAAAAATATATTTTAAATTATACTTTTGTACTTTAACTCAAGTAAAATTGAAAAGGAGTACTTAATACTTTTACTGGAGTAATATTTTAATAGGGCATACTTTTTACTCAAGTAGCCTACTTGATTTGTGTACTTCGTCCACCACAGCTTCATCGAAAACTTAAGTGTTTGTTCCTTAACAGCAGTTGGTCTATATATACTTTCATGGTTTTAAAAATCAGCGTGAACATTCTCCAAAAATCCTCTATTCTGTGTCATACAAGTTTAGAATGAACTCATGACACAAATTCAATTCTGAGTGAAAATTCCCTTTAGATTTGGCAGTAAGAACAACTCTCTCTCAGACTATCTATAGTTTTACTGTTTGAAAAAATCTCTCACAGGTTCTATAACACACATGGTTACAGAAGCAAGTTATTTAACAACCTGTTAAAGCAGTTTGAAGTGCTTTCATGACAGAACTTGTTTAAAGTGAGCAATCATTTTTTAGACAAACTTTCCCTGAGTGTCTCTCTCCCTCTCCCTCATTGAAATTAGACATGTGAGTGGTTGATGACAGGCTGCCAGGATGTTGAAAGACGGTAGCAGCTGATTCCCAAGAGCTGAATGGCATCACCTGTGTTTATACAAAACATATGATGTTGGTAGACATTTAGTATCCTGCACAATAGGTGAAGAATGATGCTTTGATTGAGATTTCTTTTCATTGACTATCATAAAGAATGCTTTGGAGATTTATTTTAAAAGCTATCTAGCAATATCTTATTTTCTCTTTCAAATGCAGATGTGGTTGAATGAGATCTTTAGGTCCTTTTATGGCTTATTCTGTTATGACCATTCTGCTCACATAAACGGCTTTCAGTTGCTCTTTTTTCAGCTGAAACATGGGCTTCACCAATTTTGGCACCCTTGCTAGCCTTCATTTTTATTGAAAGTATAATGCTATTCACCATCATGTTGTACAAAACATTGACTTTTTTTTTTTTTCACTGAAGTAAAGGTACGTAAATCTTACTGTCAAGTTGGTTGGTTTTATTCAGTTATGAGATTTGAATGTTGGGCAGTTTTGTTGGGTTACGGTTTGTTCAAAACATTTCCACTCCCAATTCGTGACATATTCACGCTTGGCCAGGACCCCTTGGCATCCATTTTTTCACACACAGAGTACCCCTTTAGTGTTAGTTTTTGACGTGTAGGGTATTTCAGTTGCATCAGATCAAGCCACATTTAATTATTTGCATTCGTTAAAGCAGACATGATTTTATAAATGTTTTAGGCCACTTTTATATTTTAGAGCAACTAACCTCAATCCTACCCTAAACCTACCCTCTTCTAAACAAAATAAAACATACAGTAAAAAAAACAAAAAAAAAAACAAAATTACAGTCATAGGTATTTATTTCAAAAACTGAACAAAAACAGTATAAAATTATTAACTCATGAAATCTTCTGAAGTCATACGATATCTCTATGCAAAGAACAGAGTTCTTAAATGTTTTAATCGCTGAAATGATGATCCCGCCGCTCCATGAACACTCTCTCATGTCTCATTTAAAACATACACCTGACCCTTTAGCATGACGCAATCAGTCACAAGTCACACAAGAACCAATTAAATTTTGCAATCAAAGTTGATGTAATGACGCAGTTGGTCACGAGACACACGAGAGCCAATGCAAAACTTTTTTGGGGATTTTTTTCACACAAATCAATTGTTTGGCCTCGGAAACACTAGGAATATTTAAACTTTTTGAATAAATTGTGCATGCAGTTGTATCTGCCTGTTATATCCTGTTTTTTATATAATATAATATAATATACACATGGATAGGTTTAGGGATGGGTTTGGGTTACATGTTCAAATGTCTAAATAGCAAAAATAAAATAAACAATTATAAATGTAAATGAAATGAAATGATGCTGGCTGGTTAAATTGAGAATCACACTTCAACAGATTTCATTGATAGACATTTTTTTTTTTTTGTGTTATGAAATCTGCGGTTGGTTTTACTTGATTATCAGATTTCATTGATAAACAGCTTTGTTTGGTTACAAGATTTTAATGACAGTCAGTTTTGCTTGGTTATGAGATCTCAGTGAAGGTTGGTTTTGCTTGGTTATGAGATCTCAGTGAAGGTTGGTTTTGTTTGGTTATGAGATCTCAGTGACGGCTGGTTTTGCTTGGTTATGAGATCTCAGTGAAGGTTGGTTTTGTTTGGTTATGAGATCTCAGTGACGGCTGGTTTTGCTTGGTTATGAGATCTCAGTGAAGGTTGGTTTTGTTTGGTTATGAGATCTCAGTGACGGCTGGTTTTGTTTGGTTATGAGATCTCAGTGACGGTTGGTTTTGTTTGGTTATGAGATCTCAGTGACGGTTGGTTTTGTTTGGTTATGAGATCTCAGTGACGGCTGGTTTTGTTTGGTTATGAGATCTCAGTGACGGTTGGTTTTGTTTGGTTATGATATCACAGTGACGGTTGGTTTTGTTCGGTTATGAGATCTCAGTGACGGTTGGTTTTGTTTGGTTATGAGATCTCAGTGAAGGTTGGTTTTGTTTGGTTATGAGATCTCAGTGACGGCTGGTTTTGTTTGGTTATGAGATCTCAGTGACGGCTGGTTTTTACTTGATTATCAGATTTCATTGATAGACAGTTTTGTTTGGTTTTGAGATCTCAATGACGGCTGGTTTTGTTTGGTTATGAGATCTCAGTGACGGCTGGTTTTGTTTGGTTTTGAGATCTCAATGACGGCTGGTTTTGTTTGGTTATGAGATCTCAGTGACGGTTGGTTTTGTTTGGTTATGATATCTCAGTGACGGTTGGCTTTGTTTGGTTGTGAGATCTCGGTGACGGTTGGCTTTGTTTGGTTATGAGATCTCGGTGACGGCTGTTTTTTACTTGATTATCAGATTTCATTGATAGACAGTTTTGTTTGGTTTTGAGATCTCAATGAAGGTTGGTTTTGTTCCATTACGAAATTTCGTTAAACAAACATTTAACAAACACAAGCATAAGGAGTTTATCTATGATGACACACAGACATCAACAATAAATGACAATCAACAAAATATTCAGATAATCATATCCACTCTGGACATCACAACAAAACAACAGCAAAAAAATAAAAGCTAATATTTAGAATTTAACAAAATAATAGGACAATTTAGCTACATAATTTATTCATGCTGGGTTGCATGTTGGGAGTTTTGTACTATGCTGAGCCCAGCGTTTATTGCAGCATTGCAATTTTGATTGTCACCATTGTTGAGATTCATGTGCTGATTGTATATATCATTATGACATAACTTTTTGTGATCATGTTTGTTAAGATTTTAGCTGATCGCTGCAGGATTTCATACTGCAGTAGCACAGGGTTTGTAATATAAACCATATTAATGGTACCGCATCATTTTTAGATTTAAATTTAATTAATGAATCAGGCCATTTCATGATGATTATAAAAATCACTTGGGGCCTATATGAATCCAGATTAGCTGGCTAACCAGATATGGTTAAGCTTAGTTTCTGCCAATCCTGGGTTTTAGTTATCATTAAAGTGGTTTGGCTTTTAGAAGTGTTCTCCGACTTACGTTCCATGGCTAACCTGCTCTAGGGCAGGTTATGTTTTGGATAAGAGATCTGAAACTGAAATTGGACCAATCAGCTGTGAGCAAAGTCACACACCTCTGATACAATAAAGTCACTCACCCTGTTTCTACTCCAAATTAAAGGTCACAATGGAGACCAAAGAGTCTGGCTTTTTAACAATGCTTATATAATAATAATAATAATAATAATAATAATAATAATAATAATAATAATAATAATAATAATAATAATAATTTTGAATTACTTACAAATTTATGTAATTATTATACCCATAATTAATTACACATGTATCATTTTAGTTAATCAGTCATATAGGAACTTAGTTAAAATTAATATAATCAGCCTATATAAAAGTCATTTGATAAAAATGAGCTTTAAAATCAATAAATAAAGATATAAAAATTACTAGCTTAAATGTTTAATTTTCTCTATACAGTATATCAACTAAACTAACTTCATGACTTTTACCTGCACTGACGTAGAAATATTTCTTCTTGCTGTGTAATTTGTTTAAATTCTTAATATTTTTCAATCATATAATAACCTGCAGAGGAGAGAAATGAATCTCGCTGCTTCTGTGAATCTTAGTGAATCTTAGTTATACTGAGCCACACGTGATTGGCTGTTCATTACTGATGTCACAGTTAAACTCGGGATCAGAGGACCAACAAATCCTGAATAGATTGGTTTGACTTTGTCAATTCAAAACTAATCCTGTAATCCTGAGTTTGTTAAACTACCTGTATCATAGTACAGGCCCCTGACCTCATTTTGCAAACTCACAAACTCACTGTCACAGCACCCAAAAAGCACAAAAGATAAAATAAGAGAGTAAGAATCCAACTAATGGAAACACTATTCACCATTAAAGTGACTTTAAATTAAACAAACAGATAAAAAGTTAACCCCCTGTTAATTCTCAATAACAACTTATGTTGTTAACAGAAATAAAGGCAAACTGGCTCATCTCTTTATCTGTTCTCTTCTTTCAGTGATTCTTCTTGTTAATAGGCTTATAAGGCTGAGAAGATTCCATATTTAATATACAGTCTTGTTCAAAATAATAGCAGTACAATGTGACTAACCAGAATAATCATGGTTTTTAGTATATTTTTTATTGCTACGTGGCAAACAAGTTACCAGTAGGTTCAGTAGATTGTCAGAAAACAAATGAGACCCAGCATTCATGATATGCACGCTCTTAAGGCTGTGCAATTGGGCAATTAGTTGAATTATTTGAAAGGGGTGTGTTCAAAAAAATAGCATTGTGGCATTCAATCACTGAGGTCATCAATTTTGTGAAGAAACAGGTGTGAATCAGGTGGCCCCTATTTAAGGATGAAGCCAACACTTGTTGAACATGCATTTGAAAGCTGAGGAAAATGGGTCGTTCAAGACATTGTTCAGAAGAACAGCGTACTTTGATTAAAAAGTTGATTAGAGAGGGGAAAACCTATAAAGAGGTGCAAAAAATGATAGGCTGTTCAGCTAAAATGATCTCCAATGCCTTAAAATGGAGAGCAAAACCAGAGAGACGTGGAAGAAAACGGAAGACAACCATCAAAATGGATAGAAGAATAACCAGAATGGCAAAGGCTCAGCCAATGATCACCTCCAGGATGATCAAAGACAGTCTGGAGTTACCTGTAAGTACTGTGACAGTTAGAAGACGTCTGTGTGAAGCTAATCTATTTTCAAGAATCCCCCGCAAAGTCCCTCTGTTAAAAAAAAGGCATGTGCAGAAGAGGTTACAATTTGCCAAAGAACACATCAACTGGCCTAAAGAGAAATGGAGGAACATTTTGTGGACTGATGAGAGTAAAATTGTTCTTTTTGGGTCCAAGGGCCACAGGCAGTTTGTGAGACGACCCCCAAACTCTGAATTCAAGCCACAGTACACAGTGAAGACAGTGAAGCATGGAGGTGCAAGCATCATGATATGGGCATGTTTCTCCTACTATGGTGTTGGGCTACTAAAAACCTTGATTATTCTGGTTAGTCACATTGTACTGCTATTATTTTGAACAAGACTGTACACTGATTTTGTGGCTCAGTTAAGGTCCAGTTCTAGTTTGTGTAGTTTTTGCTCTCGGCTGACATGGGGGATTGCTGTATGGTCCAGACCTGAGTGCCCTTCATTCCACATGTGCCAGATGTGAACCAGATCTGGGCCAAAACAATGTTGCTATCCGTGAAGGAAATCTTAAAAGAAAAGCTTCCACTGCAAGGATATTTGTATGTGTATTTCAGGTCAGAGTTGAGTTTCACATCCTCTTTGATTGTGTTTTTTGTCCTTACTGTCCTCCTGTTGGGGATATGAGTCAACCACTCCCTTTCTCCTTGAGAACATTGAAATATGTGGTTTCAAAATATGTAGCATTGCAAATGTCAACCAAAATTTTTTTTAGTCACTAAAATGTTCCTACCAAGAGATCTGAGTTCTTAAAGGTTTTAAATTATAATTAAACCACTTATTATAATTAAACCACTTATTAAAAAATGCAACTTGATCCTAAAGAATGAGTCAATTACAGGCCAGTCTCGAATCTACCGTTTCTATCAAAAATACTAGAAAAGGCTGTGTCTTCACAATTATGTTCCTTTTTAGAAAGAAATGGTATATGTGAGGATTTCCAGTCAGGATTTAGACCGTATCATAGTACTGAGACTGCTCTCATTAGAGTTACAAATGATTTACTCTTATCATCTGATCGTGGTTGTATCTCTCTATTAGTGTTACTCGATCTTAGTGCTGCATTCAATACTATCGATCAAAATATTCTTTTGAATAGACTTGAAATTTATGTTGGCATTAGTGGAATTGAAATGGCATGGTTTAAATCATACTTATCTGACCGTTATCAGTTTGTAGCAGTAAATGAAGAGATGTCCCACCGATCACAAGTTCAGTATGGGGTACCACAAGGCTCAGTGTTAGGACTGTTGCTTTTCACCCTATATATGCTACCACTGGGAGATATCATTAGGAAGCATGGCGTTCATTTTCATTGTTATGCTGACGATACTCAGCTCTATATTTCTTCATGCCATGAAGAAGCTTACCAATTCACAAGATTAACGAAATGCATAGCTGATATATAAAAAAATGGATGAATAATTATTTCCTGCAGCTTAATTAAGATAAAACTGAATTTTTAATTATTGGACAGAAAAGCTCCACATAGAATACTTTCTAACACTTGATGACTGCTCTGTCAAGCCCTTGTCGTCAGTGAGGAACCTGGGTGTGCTCTTTGACACCAATCTTTCATTTGAAAGCCATGTTTCTAGCATCTGTAAAACCGCATTCTACCATCTTAAAAATATATCTAAATTATGGCACATGCTTTCAATGCAAAATGCTGAACAGTTAGTACATGCGTTCATGAGCTCAAGGCTAGATTATTGTAATGCTCTACTGGGTGGTTGCCCTGCTCGCTTAATAAACAAACTCCAGCTGGTCCAAAACACAGTAGCTCGAGTTCTTACTAGAACCAGGAAGTACGATCATATTAGTCCAGTTCTATCAACACTGCACTGGCTCCCTATTAAACATCGCATATATTTTAAAATCTTGTGTATTACTCACAAAGTACTAAATGGTTTAGCTCTCCAGTATTTTAGCGAGCTCTTAACACATTATACTCCATCACGTCTATTGCGGTCTCAAAACTCTGGCCAGTTGATAATACCTAGAATATCTAAATCAACTGCAGGTGGTTGATCTTTTTCCTATTTAGCACCTAAACTTCTTCCTGAACAGTCTTCCTAGCATTGTTCGGGAAGCAGACACAGCCATGTCAGTTTAAATCTAGACTAAAAACGCATCTCTTTACTATGGCATACACATAGAACATTTTTAACTTTCATTATTCAAATCAATTGACTGATTGTTAGGCTGCATTAACTAGGTCAGCCCGGCCGGAACCGGGAACACTTCTGTGGCAAGGGGGGCGTGGTTCAGCGAGGTCTGCAGCGGGAGAGAGAGAGCCGCGGGACGAGCGGTAAGTGAGTGGGTTGGACGCAGATTAATAACACCTGTATCTTGTTCCAGTAATGGGCGTGGGGAGAGGATAAAACGCCAGTGGAACCGGAAGCCTGGGGGAGAGAGACAGACGGTTGATGCCACACACGAGACCCTGAGTTGACCTGGAAGCCGGAAGTGCTGTGAACCGGAAACGATTATTGTTTATGAGTTTGACTGAACACACACACCTGAGTGTGGAACTGAGTTTTGAGATAAGAAATAAAAGAAGCATCAACCGTCCAGCCGACCCCCGTGTCCTCTTCCTTCCCCACATACACAAACTTATTACACTGGTGCCGAAACCCGGGAGGAAGTAGGACAGCACCGCCGCCATGCAGACGTCTTCCGCCACGCCATTTGCGGACATTATCACCTCCCTCGCGGTCCTCCACCGCGAACAACACCAAGCCCTGCTGGACCTTCGGACCGATCAGGAGCGCCGCTTCACGCCGATTGTCCAAGGCCAGCAAGAGGACCGCGAGAGGTTCCGGAGCTGGCTTGACCGGGAGGCTCGCACCGAGGCGCACCCAGGCACAGTGGCCGGTGCGCCTCATCCCATTACTATCAGGAGAAGCCCAGGCGGCTGCCCAACAACTGCCGGTAGCGAACCTCCTCGACTACGATGACCTCAAGCGGGCCATCAT
Source organism: Pseudorasbora parva (assembly GCF_024679245.1). Taxonomy (NCBI): domain Eukaryota; kingdom Metazoa; phylum Chordata; class Actinopteri; order Cypriniformes; family Gobionidae; genus Pseudorasbora; species Pseudorasbora parva. Next base: position 22,209,835 of record NC_090195.1, read on the forward strand.
TCAGCGGGTCGGCCGGACCCCCGAACAACACCGCCAGCGCTTCCACTCCCTGGAATGGGGCGAGGCCGGCCGACCCTTCGCGATGGCCCAGCAGCTCCGGGACTCCTGTCGCAAGTGGCTCTTGGCCGGCGGAAGCGACGTGGACCACATCGTCGATCTGGTGGTACTGGAGCAGTTTATCGCTCGGCTACCGAAGAAGACAGCCGAGTGTGTCCAATGCCACCGGCCCACATCGCTGGAGACGGCCATCAACCTGGCGGAGGACCACATGGTGGCGTGCCCGGGGGTCGGCGAGCCCCTTTTAACTTCTACCTCTCTCTCTCCCCCCTCTGTCTCTCTCTCCCGCCCTGTCCCTCTCCCTCCGGGCCCTCCTCGCATTCCCCCCAGAGGCCGGGGTGGGATGGGCCCTGGGCCGTTTGGGAGTTCGAGGGCCCTGGGCGGGGCTGATGGGGGCGGGAGGGGATAATGGTTCCGGTTCCACCCCCTCTCCACGCCCATTACTGGAACAAGATACAGGTGTTATTAATCTGCGTCCAACCCACTCACTTACCGCTCGTCCCGCGGCTCTCTCTCCCGCTGCAGACCTCGCTGAACCACGCCCCCCTTGCCACAACTTCCCATAACACCTGATGTACTCGTTACATCATAAAAAGAGTGGCATCTACACTAATGTTAGTCTCTCTGTTTATCCCGAGGTTTACTGCAGTCGGCCGGATCCTGGCCGTGTCTGGATCGGATGTTGGACCTGCGTCCGGACATGACCAACACATCCAGGTGTGTCTGCTGAGCCGTGTCAATTGGTGTCTCTGAATTTGCCCTTACCAGCACGTCATCCTCAATAAACCTGTCTCCGGCGCGACGACTCCGATCTTTCAAGTATTCATACTCTTGTGTAAACAGCGCACCATCCTATATTAACCCGTCTCTTGCGTGATACCCAAAAATTTCAAATATTAAAATTACTAATACAATTTCGGACCTGTAAGGTTGCCAGAATAATAATCATACACTGTTTAATAATAGGCCAGAGGAGAACTGGTACCCCGACTGAGTATGGTTTCTCCCAAGGTTTATTTTTCTCCATCATGCCCTGATGGAGTTTTGGTTCCTTGCCACTGTCGCCTTTGGCTTGGCTTGCTCAGTTGGGGACACTAAAATTATGATCAAAGTTATTCAGCTAAATATACAAATAAAATGTATTAATTAGGTATAATGATAAATATGATAAATTATATGCTATATGATACATTAAAATAAGCCGATAACATCATTGTTTTCTCCAGAACGACTGTAAAGCCAAATCTAATTTTGTTGCAATATTATCCTGTTTAACACTGTGAAGCTGCTTTGAAACAATCGTCATTTTAAAAGCGCTATATAAATAAAGTTGATTGATAGATTGATTGATTGATCGATTAAATTGGAGCGTACTTTACTGAAAGCATGATCAGCGTTTTGATACTGCAAAGACAAATTTGTTACATTTTAAGAGCCTGTGATTGGGGGATATTCTCTAGAAGCAATATTCTTTTTTATTCTTTTTTTACTGAAAGACAGTATTTGAAATAAATGGAATGTGGGTTTTTGCTTAACAGTTTTAGCCTCAAGCATTGAGATGTTTGAGATACTCTGTCACCTGTTCATTTGAAATGATGTGTAAGGCGAACACACTCCACCCATATGCATTCTGCACTGAAGAAATAACATCTTTGCATGTTGGTTTAGGGGTTGATAAACCTTTCCCAAGGAGTGTCCCATCCTCGTAAGACTCATGTCTAACATTGCAGAAACGCTTCATGGCAATTTCAAAACATGCTTTCATAACACTGATCTTTTATTTTTCATCACATGTAAGATTGATATGAACTTTCTCATGATCATATGAATATGGGAATCTCAGAACATGACTTGACTATTCAAGTATAGACACATGACTATTACAAGTCAATGTGAATATGTGAACATATTGTTTCTACAATTTGTTCATGTTCATGACGTCTTGCCACATTGTTTCAGAATTTATCTTCTTTAACTACTACCAACATTTAAAAAAATATGCACTTCTTGTGTATATTGTACATAAATATAGAAAAAATACCTGCATGTAATTAGAGCTGTAATTAATTTTAATTATTTTTTTATTTTATTTCATTACACCATTGACCCTTCCTTTATCCCTTAACCCACAATAAACATAATCTCTTACCTACCCATATCTCACCTCAATAGCAGCAAAAGAGTTTTGCAATGCAACATGAACACAATCTGTTAGCAGTGTTTTGTTGTTGTTATTTTTAGATAAGTACATAGTAAAGTCAATTAATTTAAAGTGGGACCATTGTTTCTAGAAAACATAATCCTAATATAAGCAACTTGGTTAAAATCTGGTCAATCATCAGTTGCTTAAGAAAACTTTTTCTAATGCTTCTCAACTTTCAAGTTGAGAAATAGAATCATGTTTTCCAGTTAATGCTAAAAAAGCTGCATATTACTAGTGAAACACACGGATGTAAAAAGAGGATATGAGTTGCATAATCAGGTTTACTGGAAGTTTATGTGTGTAGCCTATTTGTTGTTGTAAATGTGTGTGTGTGTGTGTGTGTGTGTGTGTGTGTGTGTGTGTGTGTGTGTGTGTGTGTGTGTGAGAATAATGTCAAATTTTTTCTGCCTCATTTTGTGTCTTTAATTTTCAAGTGTTTTGCAAACCTCAGATGTTTCAGTTGCTGTCAGCAGGTTTAATCATCCTCATTTCTTTAAATGACTGTAATAGTGAGTGTGCAATGTAAAATCAATAAAATCAATAAATGGATCTCTATGACAAGATTTTGGTGTGTGTGTGTGTGTGTGTGTGTGTGTGTGTGTGTGTGTGTGTGTGTGATGCCTTTATTCTATTCCTTTAGGCTTTGCAGATATTTTCTTTACTGTACACAGGATTGAGAGTATTATTCTCTGTATATTGTACACACTTATCAATGATATACATGTACTTTCACACCTGTATGTTGGGGACTCATTGGATAAAACTACTTAAAAGTAAACTTTGCGGGGAAATTCCAATTTGAAACGATTGTGCTAAATTATCCTTTCTTATTGTGGTGGAAAGTCTGATTCATTCTATCAAGTCAAGTTGTGCTAAAACAGTCCTATCTCTTATACTGTATGCTGAGTTGGAAAGGTTGATTTATTGATTAATTCTAGTAAATCAGTTAATCTTAGTCTTTTGCATTTGTAGTGTGGGGAATTCCAGTTCATTCTAGTCGTAGAAGATATGATACATATACATGTGTGAAATAAAGAATACATGCTAGCTATACACCATAGACATTTAGAAATGGCATAATTATCCCTCAGTATTTGATATTCTTGATGCTGCTCTGCTACAGTCCATTACACACAACTGTTTATATATATCTTCATATCAGAAATACCAGTAAGGGTGAATGTGTGCATATTTAAAAACAAATTATTATTTGTAAGAAGCCAAATTTAAAGTGATTAGCCTACATCACAACTACAGTTTAGCGAGACCTAAAACATATGTTTACTTTTTTTTCTTTTTTTTACTTTTATTTATTACTTAAATCCCATTTACATTATTATACTTAAATTATTGAATTTCTTTAAAAGAAGACTTGTGGCTCGTCCTCGTGGGGAAATTCAGTTTCAGTCTATAGAGGGGTCAGAGAGCTCTCCGATTTCATTAAAAAAAAATCTCCGAAGATGAATGAAGACCTCATGGGTTTGGAACAACATGAGTATAAAATAAATTCAACATCCAAATCACCTTACTTCCACCACCAACATGACACGCCCTCCTTTGTTAATCAGAGAACTTGCAATTAAGATCTAGATGCGGTTCATCACTGAATTTCCCCTAATGCACTGCCTGTGGTCAAGGAACATAAAGATGTAAAGACTGTTCTGTTATTGTAGTGGTTTCTTCCACAGACGTGTCCTCGTGTGTTTTCTGCTCACCTCTCTTTGATTTGAACTTTACCTCTTTCCTGCCAACGTCTTTCTGTCATGGCTTGTCATTTACTTCTTTCCGTCTTTATCTGTTCGCTGCTCTCTCACGCTCTCAGGGGAAAAAAAGTATATTCCCAACATTACAAAAATGTTCTTCCCACACAGTCAAGCTGGAGTGCGTGTGTGTGTACGGTGTGGCTCAGAAGGAATGTGTATGTGTGTGAGAGATAATATCAGGGGGTAAAGAATATGGGAACGTGAGTGATGGCCACTCAACAGCAACCTGTCTACCTGATAGGGAGGGTGGAAGTGGGTGACTGATTTTCCCACCAGACTCTGCATACCATCCCTACCTTTACAGAGGGCTGCATCCGCAGACACCGTGAAGAATGCACATAATCACAAACATGTAAATTGTATGCATTTTCTTGAAAATGCAATTAGATCAGAAGCATTTTTGATCTACTATATATAACAAGCACCACACAGCTATATATTTAATGCTAAATGTTTTAAACGCAGGAAACAGAGTAGTAGAGAGTAAGTAGAGCAGCAAACTTAGTGAGTATACTCATTCAGATTCCCACTTGGCTCTTGTCAGGTTTCTCAGCAACTTCTCTGTAATCTACAATGCACAGGGCTCCCCCCTTCTTCTCTGTTTGACTGGTGATTAGTCAAACTGCTCTGTATATGTCTAGGTAAGCAGACAACTGCCCTCTCAGGGGATGTCCCATGTCATTGAAAATAAACTGAAATGAAACTGACCACAACAGATAAAAAAAAAAGAAAAAAATTCCAGGCATGTTAAACTTATTGTAAAGTTAATTGCTTATTGTACACTTAGTCATGCACACAGAGGTCATATTTGACATAAAAGCTTTAAGTGAGACTAAAAATGAAAAGAAACAGTGAACAGCTACAGGACCAGCTACTACTCTTTCCATACATGTAAACATTTAATATCGGTTAAACAAATGGTTTCAACTACGACCTGATACGTCTACATCTGTCATGTTATAAATGTGTAATAACAACTCACGTGCCTTGTTATGAATGCTTTATAACCATAAAAGAGTGTTTAATCCTTCACGAGCATCTATAATATGATTAACTTTTGACATCAGGACATTGGACATAGTTTAAGGGGAAAAGTGTAGGATTTCTTAAGCAGAACGATAAGAAATGAGTTTCCTGTTTGAGCGGTTGATGTACAGAGGCCGTTTATGGGGTGAGTCATGCAGGTCGGACCTGTTTCAGGATATGAGATTAACTGCTAGTTAGTATGTGCCATGCAACGGTACACTGACTTCTTTAGACGCAAAGGACTCAAGAAGTGTAATTGTGCGTCATCTGTGACTGAGGTGTCAGTCAAAGCGAACTACATATGAGTGATTGTGCCTAATGCATACACTGTAAACAAAAAAAATAGTTGGTTTTTGTTGGTTTAACTTAAAAAAAAGTTGAGTTTATTGAAATTTAAATTTTTAGTTGATACAATGAAGGAAATTTGTTTAATAAATAGAAACTCAAAATATTATTGTATCTGAACCACATAAAAAATGTAATAAATCATGAAAATAGCACGTTTGGCATGTTTCTCTATGCCATCAGAAATAAAACACATTACCCCATATGCTTACAAAATCTTTTAATAATCTTTTAATAAAGGTTGCCGAATCTTAAAAAATGTTCATTGCATTAACTCAAAAATTTAATTTCAATGAACTAAACATTTTAAGGCAACCCGGTAACTTTTTTTCTAAATAATTTTTTACAGTGTATGTATATTGGAGAATGCATAATTTGGTGTGAATTTTAGACTTTACGTACACTTTAAATCATAAATATTCTAATTGAATCTAAGAACAAGGGAATTATCTACACTAAATTGGATCTAATTCATTTTCAGTGCATTGAAGTCAGAAAAGCATACGGCTCTCATTACTGTTGCAGTATATAGCAGTGGTGTAGCCAGAATTTTATTTTTGAGTTTTGAGGTGTCCCATCAGTAGGCTGCAATATATATAGGCCTATATACAGTATATATTAGGGATGTTCCAATACCACTTTTTCCAGAACAAGTCCGATACCAACACTTTTATTTTTATTACGATACCTGTATTTTCATTGCATTTTTCTATTTATTACGATATTTGGCAGAGAAACCAACATAATATGATGGAATCAAATGCGTTGAATATGCAAATAGATATTTCCTTCAGTTATTTTCATGCTTAATTATTTCTGTTAAAATGTATTGGAGCTACTGTTATTTTCACTGCTCATATAATTGCTCAATCATATTTTAGCTTTAATTTAATAGCACAGAGAATATTTAAAGCTGCTCCAGCAGGGCTCAACCAGTCAAGACGAGTGAGTGATTTTCTCTATCTTTTGTTGTTAGATTAACATTCAGAAAGAAAGAAAATATAGCAGTTATCTGCTCATACAAACATGTTTTCTTTTCAAATTTGTCCGTTAAATCTCAAGAAGACATTAGAGAAAACTTCAAAAAACTAACTTCAATAGGCTACTACGCTGTCTGAGGCAGTTTTCAGGGCACGCGCTTTGGATGTTTGCACACAGAAAACTTCTTGAAAAAATTTGTAATCACACAGTTGACCCTTACACCTAACTCTACCCTTAAAACTTACCTATATCACCACACCTGTCCCTAACTCTACCCCTTTCCCACCTTAATATCAGCAAAGGTGTTTTGCAATACAATTTGAACACATGTAAGTACATTGTACTTATTTTTTGATGTAAGTATAGTACTTAAGGCCACCTAATATAAAGTGGGGCCAAATAAAGTTGCCAGCCACCGCCAGGTTTTTTCTCTCTCTCTCTCTCTCTCTCTCTCTCTCTCTCTCTCTCTCTCTCTCTTCTCTCTCTCTCTCTCTCTCTCTCTCTCTCTCATTTTTTTTTTTACCATTTTCACAAAAATGTAATAGCCCATAGAATATTTTGTTTTATGAATATCTGAGCATGTAATATATCAAAGGAAATAGCTGACCCTCTTCTTGTAAAAAAAATTACCCATGTCCACACTGGAATATGGGAAGTTTCATAAAAAGCAACATGAACAAAAACAACATTGAACAAAAAGCTGAGAAAATCTAGCCCGATCTCACGGAAATGCATATAAATAGTACGAGTGTGCAATCTTGTGTAATGTATATGCCAAAATGAGTTTTTGCGTGCATATGATACGCACTTTATGGCATATTATACGTACGAAACCCCCACCCCACTACCCTAATCCTACCCAAGAGCGTGTCATATACACACCATAAAGTGTATATGGATACTCGTACTATGGATACGCATTACCATGAGATCGTGTTGTAAAATCACATTTTTGTAAAGACTACAGCCAGATCAGATTTAAAAAACGATGATCAAACTCAGAGTAGATCGAGTCCATCGACACCCCTAATGCATCACAGTCCTGTAGATCGTCCTGGGTCAACATTTCATTCAGTAACATTAGGCAGTTTTGATTTATATGCGGATAGCGTTATTTTACATTGCATCTGCTTGCATAAGAGCACTTGTTTTACTGTTTTACTCATTCAGAAGATGTGTAATAGCACCCCCTAGCCTCTAACAGTGAAAGCAAAGAAAATTCTGTGTTTGGCGGGGACGTGTTTTCCCACAAATAATGCAAAGTTGCATGTTTGGCAGGGAAATAGTTAAAAAGCGATGTGCGCTTGACAAACTTGCGCATATGTGCTGCTTTGCAATCAGAAATCTTGCCGTTACTTGTGACATCCCTACATAAAACCATGATTAATTTTCGTAAGGGGATCATTCCGTGTAATCACAAACTGTATTAATCTATCGTCTCACATCCCTACCTAAAGTACCACGAGTCAGTAACGTTACATTGCATCAGATTCTGAGACTTTTGTCGTCTTGACGTCATGTAAGCTTAATAATTGTTGCTGCTAAGAAGAAAAAAAAAACTATAATTATGCTAATTAAAATGATTACTAATGAAAACATATGAACTTATCTTAAAACATCTGCACCCAGTGGCTTTGCCTTTTGCATTGTCCTTTCAAAATGACAGTTTGTGAGCGAATTTAAACGAATCAAGGCGGGAAGCAAGTGAAACAACCAAGCGCTAGGTAGAATCATCCAAGCATTGCGACCCAGCAGGTTTAACCCAACGACTGGAAATTTGAAACTACCCAATGGTGTTTAAAATGTGATCAAATAAACCAACAAAAATTACCCAACAGTCTTAACCCAGCATTTTAGGTTAAAAAAACAACCCAGCATTATTTAGAGTGTAAGAATTGTTGCCGTGAAGAAGAAAAAAAAAACTATAATTATGCTAATTAAAATGATTATTAATGAAAACATTATATGAACTTATCTTAAACATCTGCAACCAGTGGCTTTGCCTCTTGATTTGTCCTTTCAAAAGGGCAGTTTGGGAGCAAATTTAAACATCAAGGCGTGAAGCAAGTGAAACAACCAAGCACTGGATAGAATCAACCAAGCATTACGACCCAGCTGGTTTAACCCAACGACTGGAAATTTGAAACTATCCAATTGTGTTTAAAATGTCAAATTAAATAAACCAACAAAAATTACCCAGCATTGTGGGTTAAAAAACAAACCAGCATTATTTAGAGTATAGAATATTTTTTTATTCTTAGAGTTATTTATTACACAAAAAATAAATAATAACTTTTTTTTTTCTCTAAAATGACCCTTTCTCTGAATCAAACATATAATGTGGTGAGTTTAAATAGCATACTATGTATACTATTATCATTTGAAATGTGTATTTTAGAATTATGAAAACTTATTCACAAAAAGTAAAATAGTTGGCAGTAAACAGAACTGTTTTGTTTCAGTGAGTGGTAAGTGAGTATGAATGGAAGGAAGTGATTCATAATGGAAAGGGAATGGTTGTTCAGAAGATGTTTCAGGCATAGGGGTCATTGCACCTGAGGAGGCTTCAAAAAACTCAGCATTGCTTTACATTAAACACCTGTTCCATTACATGCTTAAACAGATCCTGTTCAGAAGCTGAAAAGTGGTTTCCCCTGTCAGCCTAATGGCAATGTAATAGCAGGAATGGTCAATTGCCCTCAAGGTCCTGGTTTGTTTGAAAACAGTTGGTAGAGAAAGTGAGTCAGACATGAAAGAGAAACAAGCAAGTAGTTTCTTTGCCTTAGTAACCCTGATCTGGGTCAGGGGAAACTGAAATCCCCACTCTCAATCTTTGTTGCCTTCACTCACACAGCTGTGACATGAAACAGGTGCTGCAGTGACAGCAGGTTTACACGTTTGACACCTATTGCTCTCCCCCCCTCAAACTCTTTCTAAAAGCTTCAAGATTAAGGGAAGAAGCCTTGATGGAATTCTGCCAAAAGTTAGCACTCAGCCAAAGCTTACCAGCTTACTGAACGCAAAGAACACTCTTCCAAGAATGTATCCAGGTTGGCGAATTGCACTATGACGACCTTATAACTGAATTTCATTTGACCATGAGGTGACTGATTCCTTCAAAACAAGTGTCAAAAAGTTTCAAGAAATTGTTCATCAATGACTATTCAGTCATTATTTACTCACCATCACATCCTCCTGTTTTTTCTAGCTTTCATTAAACAAAAAACAAAAAATGTTTATCAAAATCTATGTTCACACTATTGTTTTAATATAATATCAAGCTTTAAAACGATTCTCAAACATGTTATGAAATAATTGTCAAGCAATTAAAAAATAGCATTTCTCAATGCAAGATTGCAAAGGATTTTTCAGAAGCCTTTAGGAAACCTTGCACGAGAGACCAAAAAGCTGCTAATGTGTTAAACATAGCCATGGGCTTGGGAGTATTGAGCCCGATCTCACGAAAATGCATATAAATAGTACGAGTGTGCAAACTCGTGGAATGTATACGCCAAAATGAGTTTTGGCGTGCATATGGTACGCGGATTTTCACGTGCAGTTGATACGCACTTTATGGCGTATTATACGTATGAACCCCTCACCCCACTACCCTAACCCTACTCTAGAGCGTGTCATATGCACGCGAAAAACTACGTAGCATTTGCATGCCAAAACTCATTTTAGCTTATCCATTCAACGAGATTTCACACTCGTACTATTGAAACGCATTACCATGAGATCGTGTTGGAGTATTATGGAAAACCATTGTGACTTAAAGGGTTAGTTCACCCAAAAATGAAATTTATGTCATTAATGACTCTAATGTTGTTCCTCACCCGCAAGACCTCTGACCACATCTTCGGAACACAATTTAAGATATTTTATATTCTAATCCCAGAGCATATGCAGTCTATGCCCACTTTACTGTCCATGTCCAGAAAGCTAATAAAAAACATCAACAAAGTAGTCCATATGTGACATCAGTTGATTGATTAGAATCTCTTGAAGCATCGAAAATACATTTTGGTCCAAAAGTATAAAAAACTATGACTTTATTCAGCATTGTCTTCTCTTTCGTGTTCCCCCAAAAAGATTCAAACGGTTCATGAACCAGTGAATCGATCAATGATTTGGATCGCGAATGTCACGTGATTTCTGCAGTTTGTCAGTTTGACACGCGATCTGAACTGTTAAAATAATGTGATGTTGGCGATCCGAATCATGATCGATTCACTGATTCATGAACTGTTATATATCTTTTTTGAGGAACACGGAAGAGAAGACAATGCTGAATAAAGTCGCAGTTTTTGATATGTTCATATCGGTTCAAAAGCTCTGCACTGTATTTATTACATCAACAGCGTAGGAGACTGGCACAGACGAGAAGAGATTGTTGAATGAAGTCATTATTTTTGTTTGTTTTGTTAAACATTAAAAAAAGTATTCTTGTCGCTTCATAAAATTAAGGTTGAACCACTGGAGTCACATGGACTATTTTAACAATGCCTTTACTACCTTTCTGTGCCTTGAAAGTGGTAACTAAATTTCTGCCTATGAAGGGGTCAGAGAGCTCTCAGATTTCATCAAAAATATCTTCATTTGTGCTCCGAAGATGAATGGAAGTCTTATGGGTTAGGAACGACAGGAGGGTGACAGAATTTTAATTTTTAAGTGAACTAACCCTTTAAAACAGATGATCCAAAAAACGGTATGTGTGCTGTGGTCAGATGAGCCGACGTTACAGCTTATATTTGGGAAAAACAGACATTGCGTTCTCTTTCCCAAAGATAAAATGGACAATCCAGACTTTCATCAGTGACAGGTGCAAAAGCAAACATCTGTCATAGTATTACAAACTTATACCACTGATGTCGAAGTGTATATTGTGATCGTACAGAGACATATAATACCATCAAGATGATATCTTTCCTATAGGAAGCAAGACAATGCCATGCCTCATTCTGCACAGAATGTTTTTTTAGACACTCTACAGCATAGAAGGCATGCATTTCCCAAAAGCATCATAAGCCGTTCGTAGAGACCATTGGTGGCAATCGTTCTACGATTAACTTAAGCTTAGGATGCTTTTGGGAAAAGCCCAGATCTGTCGCTAATTGAAAATGTACGGCCTATCATGAAAGGTAGAATCAGACAATGACAGACTTTTAAGCAGCTGTCTTGTATCTGGCGAGATTGGGCAAAAATTCCACTTGCAAAATTGCATCAATTTCAGATCCCTTTCAGTCGGTGACGTACGTCTCCATTCTCTTCTTCAGGAAAAAGGGGTTACTGAAAGGGTTACATGTGACTGAAACGTTTTTCCTTAAACGATTTGACACATTTCTCCAAACTTAAGTCACTGTTCTCAAAACACATTGTAATTGTCCTAAAGAGGTTGTAAATGTTCCTTCATTTCATGCAAATTACAAATCACATTCATCATTTAAAAAACACTGTGCACAAAATTCTTAAATGTCTTCAGAGTAGTTTATGTAGTTCATACAGCCAACCAAAACTTTAATATATCAGGAAAAATACTTGCAGCTCTTGTTTATTGCATTTACAAAAATCACATGTATTTGTGCACCATTTTTCCAAACAGAACAATCAAAACTCTGTTATTTAATATACATTAAATATCTACTGAGTTAGTAATACACACAACACAGGAAATGTTAATTTCCTAATTGTTTACACAGTTATTATAATTACAAAAACTATACTAAAACGGAAAAAGGGGAAAAGGAAGAAGTGTAAAGTTTTGGAGAGGACAGAGGTAATAATTGAGAGGGGGAAGAACATTGGAAGAGGTAGAAAGAGATGCGGGGAAAGGAAAAGATGGTATAGGAAAAGAAGATGGAGCAAGAATAGTTGAGAATTTAGGAGAAGCAAGAGCTGAGGATGTAGGAAGAGGAGTAGAGGGGAAAGAGATGGTAGAGTGGAAGGCAATGGTATTAGTGGAAAGACCAAGAGAAGAAAATATAAGACATAGGGACAAAGGATGGAGTTAGACAGAATGGGAGAGCAAGGTGTAACAGGAGGGAGGTCAGATAGAGGGATAGGATACAGATGGGTTTCAAATGAAATCAGAGCCACCCAAATTCACCATGTCATAAATGATGGTCTTTCCTTGAGAGAAGCTGGACAGATAGTTCAGCTCAATATAAACATTGTGCCACAGTTAATGTCCCCAGACAACAAATGCTGCAATCCACTGGTGTTGTGGCACACAACGCTGTCTTGGGGTCACACAATATAGAAAGGCTTCTAAAACATGTTAACTCCCTCAATGAAATCCACGTTCCACAGGGTGATAAGGACCAAACTGAACACATTTGTAGTTGTGTGGGACAATGTCCAATTTGACCATTCAGCACTGGTGCAAGGTTTTTTTGAGCACCACCCACATTTCAGGATGGTGTTCCTTCCAGCATATTCTCCACTTAGAGATGGAAAGTATACGACTGCAACCCTTAAAACCAAGCAAGTCTTCTTCAAGCGATGGAAGATGCTTGTGGAGCAGTTGAGACACAAAGATGGATCCAGCATTCAAATTTTTTTCCCATGATGCATGACTTGTGGAAATACATTCAGAGTGGGGGGTGTTGGGGCAAAAACTAAAATACTTAAATAAAAAACTAAAAACGAATTATACAACTAAACTGGTCATTAAAGAACGCTGAAGAACACAATTAAAGAACATACAAAAACATTTTTTTGTCATTCATGTATTTGTGTATCTACAAAAGCACACTTTTAGTTTTGGTGTCTCTGTTTATTTTTGATAAATGCTTTACTTGAATAAAATGCAGCACTTCATTATGCAGTGAATACTTTTTTTGCCAACATAAGAGAGTTTATTTAGCTGTGTTGATTTGAAAAATGTATTTGAGAGCAACTACATTCATTTGAAAAAATGTCAAATCAAACAAGAAAAACTGTAGTATCCTCAATTCCCAAATTATTAAAAAGGAACAATTAATTAAAGGGACTATTTTGGAGTGTTTCTCAGCCATCGACAACTTTTTTTTTTTTTTTTTACAGAATTAAGGTGGTCAGTGAACACTTTTGCTAGTTAAATAAAGAATTTATCACAAACTAAAGGGTCTCACAAAAAATAAATAATAATTATCTAGTGTAAATTTGTAAGGCATTATTTTCAGGAGGATACAGGTGTTGCCATGTCAATGAGCGGCCTGTGTAAAACAGTGAGCCTTTCTCACCTGCTGTCTCCCACATAAATTCCAAGGACCAGGAAAAGCGATTAAGATAGTACTAAGAGTTACGAAAAATGCAGTATACCCCGATAGAGAACTAAATTTGGTACTGACACAATGACCGATGTGTGTATTCTGCACCTTTACACCAACACCAAATGTAACCCATCTGAATGTCACAGCGGAAGTCAAAGTTAAACCACGTTGAATAGTTTTACCACTGTAAAAATCAATAGAAATAACAGGAATTATTGTTGAGCAAGGAAAAAAAGTATATGAGTTTGACAAGGGCCAGATTGTGATGGCTAGACAACTGGGTCAGAGCATCTCCAAAACTGCAGCTCTTGTTGGATGTTCCTGGCCTTCAAGGAAGGAACAGTATAGTGAACCAGCGACAGTAGTGGTGGAAATTTGGAAAAATGGATAGTAATTAATTTGTGTCATGGGTGGCCAAGGCTCATTGATGCACGTGGGGAGCGAATGCTGGCCTGTGTAGTCCGATCAAACAGACGAGCTACTGTAGCTCAAATTGCTTAAGAAGTTAACTCTGGTTCTGATAGAAAGGTGTCAGAATGCACAGTGCATTGCAGATGTTTGCATTTGGGGCTGCATAGTTGCAGACCGATGCTGAAGACTGCACTTGCTGACCCATGTCCGCTCAGAAAGCACCAACAGTAGGCATGTGAGCATTAGAACTGGGTCACGGAGCAATGGAAGAAGGTGGCCTGGTCTGATGAATCACGTTTTCTTTTACATCACATGGATGGCCAGGTGCGCGTGCATCGCATACCCGAAGAACACATGGCACCAGGATGCTCTATAAAAAGAAAGCAAGCTGGCGGAGGCAGTGTGATGCTTTGGGCAATGTTCTGCTGGGAAGCCTTGTGTCCTGCCATTAATGTGGATGTTACTTTGACACTTACCCCCTACCTATAGCATTGTTGCATTGTCTAGTAAAGTCCATGCCTCGACGGGTCAGGGCTTTTTTGGCAGCAAAAGGGGGACCAACACAATATAGGTCTATATGATAGTCTAACTAACTTGTCTAACTATCCCCTGTGCCACTTTGCCACTTTTTTTCCCATTGTTTGATTAGAGGCCTATGGCGGTTGGTTTGATGACTGTGTCAAGGTCAGTGATCTTGTGAGTGAGTGTGACCTGCAGTAATGTATAACTACATAACAAACAGAAGGCAATGAGTTTACAATCAGTCCCTCGGTAAACTACAAACACAATGAGAGTGACAAGCTCACAGTAATGATGGACCGTGGGAGACTTATCAGAGTCTAAACTTTCAGAATAACAATCCTCTGATTCAGATCAGGATCACGTGATGTTTACTCAGGTATTTCTCAATGCCTTAAACAAGCCTGTTGATATACAGCAGCCGGATATCATCCACTGTTTTGATCCTGTGTTTGAAAAGACGTTATAGCCAGTGGTACAATAAAAGAAAAGAAAGTAATAATTATTATAAAAAATGTTTTATGTGTCCATCATTTAGAAGATATAAATTACAGTTTAGCGTAAGGAAAAAGTAGCATAAAAGGAAATAAAAATAAAACATTTTATGGCCAAATATTTGATTAAGGTTCTGACTTTCAAGTTTCAACAAACATGTTGTGACAGCCTTCTGCTTCTTGCACAAGTATTGAGTACATTGGGAAACCACAAGGCTTTGAATAGTAAAGAATCAAGTGAAACCTTCAGACACTTCATAATGAAATTCTGCAAAACTAAAGAACCATTTGTCCTTGATCCTTCAGCAGATAATTTTCTTTATGAATTGAATGCTGCTCTTGAATAAAAAGTAGATCTTCAGATACATGTTTACATATAGAGCTTCAGATGTTTTAAATTGTATCTTAGGTGGTGTATCACAATATTAAAAATGAAAGAAAAAAATCTAAACATTTCTCGAGAAATGGAAAACAAAAAAGAAGATGAATAAAAATATTTGAATATAATTCATTTAATGCTGGGAACACAACTTGATTAATCATTCTCATAGTGGTCTCTGAATCAAATCACACCTCTTCATGCAGCTCTTAAACAGAAGCGTACGGGGATTTTGGTACAAGTACAAGTGAAACTTTTCCCCTTTCAGTCTTGAAATTTTTGTTTCATTATCTTAACATTCTGTAATTCTAGCAATGACACAGTGGTGTCCATCAGATTTCATGCATATGAAAAATGACATTTATATTAATCTTTTGGTGCATGTTCATGATCTAGATCTTTGGATGTTCTTTGTCAATCATTCACAAATCACTTGTACAGAAGAATAAACCCTCAAAAATGTACATATATATATATATATATATATATATATATATATATATATATATATATATATATATATATATATATATATATATATATATATATATATATATATAAACCTCAATGTCAGATTTACCAATCAAAAATTTTAATAAAGTCGATTTTGGATGGACATGATGAAAATTTGCATTCTTTATTCATTTGTCTTTTATTATGTACAGGCTTTTATCATGCTGAGACTGTAAGCTATATATGGACATGTAGGATTCATTCAACACTTGCATTCTGAATGGACGTGGGTGTCAGAATACGTTCCTGATGTGCTGTAACGACTTGAACAAACCACAATGTGCTCAATAGTATCGGTTTGACATTTCTGAACTAAGATGTGGCATCAAGTTGAGGCCATTGGTTAAGCTGCCTACCCTCACGCAAGCGAACAGATTTGAATCTAAACAAGGCATCCAATGAGAGTGCAGAAAATGATAGATTACAGGAAGTAAAAAAAAAAGTGGACGTTAAGAAAAATTGTGCTCAGGGCTGTGTTTTTATAAGGAAAGAAAGAACGCACCAAGTTCGATCTGATGAAATGCGTGACCTGCTCCATTATTTTGAGTCATTTTGACCCAGAAACACATTGAACTGAATGAATGAAAAAGGGAAGTTTCTTTCTAATTTTATAATTATAGTGTTTCCAAAACATTGTCCAGATATGATCATTTTAATGATGGCTGTCATACAAACAAGTTTTTGAAGAAAAAAAAATAAAAATAATCATATATATATTTTTTTTAAAGCGTAATAATAAAGGCAACCGTTTTAAAAAAGTAATTTTCACTATTATTTTTACAAGGATCTGCATTTTCTCACAGATTATATATATATATATATATATATATATATATATATATATATATATATATATATATACTAGATCCACAGCTTTCAGAGTGAATCATTTGTCTAGCCGTCAATGATGGTGTATAAATAGCAGCAGCCCATTAAGCCTTAATATATCATTATCAGCTAATCGTCAATTACTGTTACAGAACAGGATATCACTCATTTAATCTTGTTATCTGTAAGTCTAATGCCCGTCTACACAGATTTGAACTGTCTCTTGTGTTCTCTACTTTGTGTAGAATTAATCAGTTTTAAAATGCCATATAAATGAATGTCTGAATCATTTGATGTGACTTTCTTTTTTTTCTCCTTTGAAAAACAACATTTGGACTTAATTCAGGCTTCATAGTTCTCCTACAGCTGTTATAAACAGGTGAAAAGGAAAATCACTCTGTTCTGGCAGCTTCTCAAAGCTACCCTGAGGTAAAGTTGTTGACCTCACTGACCGTGTCTTGCACTGGTCGACCGCCAACTCATAGAGCCGGCAGCTGCTAAAAAGGTTGTGCGTGGAGTCAGCCAGGCCGCTTGGCAAACTCCGTGTTTCAAGATTCCCGAATCCAGTCTCCATGCCAGCTGAACAGGCAGATACCTGCTCCTCGTGTTCCTGCAGATCCACCCATATGTGAGAACTCTAGCAGGAATCACGCACTGTTACCTCTCTATGCACCTTCGCTCACCTTTCCTTTCCTTACTTTTCAGTACCTCCAGGTAAATGCTTCACTTGAATTACACAGATTAATAACACAGGTGTTGGACTGGCTGTATCTGGCTGTTTCAATAATTTCAAATGCATTGTTGTTCGCTCAATGAGACACTACATGCATATACTGTCCTTAAATTAAAAAAAAATATATGGAACAACAAATAAAAAATAAATACATACTTAATTTCTTAAAGAAAAAATAAACATACAAAAGTGAACTTTAAATCATTAGTCATAGCTGAATGCCCTTGCCTTTTTGCATTTTGCATGACCAAACATCATTCCCCGGGATTTTACTAAGATTAAAACAAGGGAAAGAAGAGTTTACAATATGGCACTGAGTTAATTAAAACTTGTGAACTAATCAGTACAACGTGACCACAAGTTATTATATTTTAGGTAAATATGTTTGCCTTTTCTTTTGTTCCACAACCTCATATATTACGGTAAACAAATGGCATAATGCTTATTGAATTTCCAAATAATTTTACTTTTACATTTTGATTAATTTCCAAATTAAAACCTAAGCAAAGTAATTGGATTTATCAAGCAGTAAAACAGGCAGATGGGTGGGCAGAGTTACAGAGGAAGATAACTAACTGTTACTGTTTCTAACTGTAAAATCCCCCTCACTTCTCCATTGTCAACCGTAAACATGTTTGTTGTTCACAACGTCAACATCTATTGGCACGTGAACTCAAAACCACAGAGGTTTACACTTGTTCTTGTTAGGGAACACCTTTTATCTCTAACTATCCTAATATTGGCAAGTAAAACCCTACAGCTAGCATTTAAACATATTTGGTAGAGCGGAGAGTTTTCTGATATTTGAACAATCTGTTGATGTTTTAGGGTTAGGGTTAGGGTTAGGGTTAGGGTTAGGGTTAGGGTTAGGGTTAGAGTATTTTTTAACCGGTGGTGTTTTGATTTGAGGTTGACATTATGTCCACACTTCACCAGCGGTGGAAAACCGCTGTCAGCATGCTGCTTTACATTTCTTTATTTTAGACCAATTACAGAACAATGGGTGGGCAGATGGGAACTTTTTAGTGGACTTTCTAGTCTGTATTTTCTCTGGTTCTGCGTAGCTGGGTTTGTCCCAGTTTGCATATCAAAAAAAAAAAACTTTTTTTTTGTGTCAACATAAATAATAACCGATTTGACTAATCATATCAAGACATTATAAAAGAGAAGAAAACAGTGAGTGAACAAGATGAAGTAAAGGATGACAAGAGAAAACTAAAAGCCCAATAAAAGAAAGAACATGAAAAGGGAGGAAAGAAAAACAGCCACATCCTGGTGTAGTGGTTTTGTGCTCTCTTTCTCACTTTCTCTCTTTTTTCGTTGTTTTTCCCACCATTCAGCCAATCTCATTAGAGCTGGAAGTGTGCTTCATCATTAAAGACAACAGGAGGGGCTAACAAACTTGTCTGTTTACACAGATGGTATCATTTATGTGGTATAATATACAGAACAATGAGAGGGGAGGAGAGATTATAAACAGAAAATCAGATTTTGAAAGTGTTAAAGGTGTCATGAACTGGCTTTTTTCTTTTTTGTTGTCTGAGGTCAACTAATGACGTTCATGTGGTTTTTGCATTCAAAAACATCATAACAAATAAGTAATAGGCTATTTTCTACACTGGTTTTGAGACCACTGGGCTGCACTGGAGACTTGGAAGTAAACGTCCACGGCTAGGATTGGATAAGATTTTCATATTTAATGAGCTTCAGTTCCGCTGTCATATCTAGCCCCTGTCAGTTCACACGAGGGAGAGATTATTTTTGAAAGCAGCAACTGCAACTTGTCTTTATCAAACAAACACAATGATTTATTTCTCATCCACCCACGACTTTATTACATGGCCTGCACACGGACGATTGGTCGATATTATAAGCTCGAACCACAGGCATGCACAAACACACACACACGTGCGTGCCCAGATCAAGAAAGAATTTTTGCCGATTTGGTCTGGTACAGCCCCGGGACTAGTACTATTACATATAAAAAAGACGTTTTACTCACATAAGTTTGTTGCACCATTCCTGTCGGATCCAATATAGAAGAAACAACACGGTGTCTGCAAATCCAACACTTGAGACTGGTTTATAAACGATTTAGCAGTGAAATGAAGCAAACACACGAACGGTCTTTCCCACGTAAGCTGGACCTTCAATAAAAATAAATTAAGTATCACACATTCCTAATATTAGGATCTGAAGGAAGCTTATGCAGCGACTGTGTTCTTCCACAATATCTTGCCATCTTCTTCCACATGTTGTTGACTGCTGGCTTGTGATCGACCGAACAGCTCTATGAGTCGGTGGGCGGGGCTACCGAATTACGTTCTGTAGAGGTGTATTTTGCTATGACATAAGAATAAAGCTCACAATAATTTTCTGGTGTCTATAAAAGCTTTTCTTTGACTAAAAAGGAACTTTTCAACTCTGAAACGTACAGGATAATCTTATATTACCATGACCTTTTATATATCAAAAGCTCAAGGGAAAGTTGAAAGAGTGCCAAGATTCCACTGAATAACGTGTGAATCTTCATCAGCCATCCATTCTCTTCTGATTCAGATGAAATGGCAACTGGATACAGAGTCTTGAAGCTTTTAAATATATATATATATATATATATATATATATATATATATATAAAATAAAAAATAAACTTTCGTATATTTTAGATTCATTGCACACCAACTGAAATATTTCAGGTCTTTTATTGTTTTAATACTGATGATTTTGGCATACAGCTCATGAAAACCTCAAAAAAATTATGAAAATCTCAAAAAATTAGCATATTTCATCCGACCAATAAAAGAAAAGTGTTTTTAATTTTAAAAAATTCAACCTTCAAATAATTATGTTCAGTTATGCACTTAATACTTGGTCGGGAATCCTTTTGCAGAAATGGCTGCTTCAATGCGGCGTGGCATGGAGGCGATCAGCCTGTGGCATTGCTGAGGTGTTATGGAGGCCCAGGATGCTTCGATAGCGGCCTTAAGCTCATCCAGAGTGTTGGGTCTTGTGTCTCTCAACTTTCTCTTCACAATATCCCACAGATTCTCTATGGGGTTCAGGTCAGGAGAGTTGGCAGGCCAATTGAGCGCAGTAATACCATGGTCAGTAAACAATTTACCAGTGGTTTTGGCACTGTGAGCAGGTTCCAGGTCGTGCTGAAAAACGAAATCTTCATCTCCATAAAGCTTTTCAGCAGATGGAAGCATGAAGTGCCCCAAAATCTCCAGATAGCTAGCTGCATTGACCCTGCCCTTGATAAAACACAGTGGACCAACACCAGCAGCTGACATGGCACCCCAGACCATCACTGACTGTAAGTATTTGACACTGGACTTCAGGCATTTTGGCATTTCCTTCTCCCCAGTCTTCCTCCAGACTCTGGCACCTTGATTTCTGAATGACATGCAAAATTTGCTTTCATCTGCAAAAAAGTACTTTGGACCACTGAGCAACAGTCCAGTGCTGCTTCTCTGTAGCCCAAAGTGTCTTGACCTGGGGAATGCGGCACCTGTGGCCCATTTCCTGCACACGCCTGTGCACGGTGGCTCTGGATGTTTCTACTCCAGACTCAGTCCAATGCTTCCGCAGGTCCCCCAAGGTCTGGAATCGGTCCTTCTCCACAATCTTCCTCAGGGTCCGGTCACCTCTTCTTGTTGTGCAGCGTTTTTTGCCACACTTTTTTTCTTCCCACAGAATTCCCACTGAGGTGCCTTGATACAGCACTCTGGGAACAGCCTATTCGTTCTGAAAAAAAAATTCTGTGTCTTACCCTCTCGCTTGAGGGTGTCAATGATGGCCTTCTGGACAGCAGTCAGGTCGGCAGTCTTACCCATGATTGCGGTTTTGAGTAATGAACCAGGCTGGGAGTTTTTAAAAGCCTCAGGAATCTTTTGCAGGTGTTTAGAGTTAATTAGTTGATTCAGATGATTAGGTTAATAGCTCATTTAGAGAACCTTTTCATGATATGCTAATTTTTTGAGATTTGAGAATTTTGGGTTTTCATGAGCTGTATGCCAAAATCATCAGTATTAAAACAATAAAAGACCTGAAATATTTCAGTTGGTGTGCAATGAATCTAAAATATATGTAAGTTAAATTTTTTATCATTACATTATGGAAAATAATGAACTTTTGTCACATATGCTAATTTTTTGAGAAGGACCTGTATATACTCATTACCTCATTACGATCGCAGATGATAACATTCAGGATCAACACTGTTCATGTACCACAGGGTTAGGTTAAATTAATGTACATGCAACCATCTTAATATGGAGAGATACACTGAATGTAGACCATCGTTTGTCCGAGTTCCAGTGCCCGTGCAACTGATGCTCAACTGCTATTGGCTCATCTGCTTTTGAGGGGAGGGGCTTACCGATAGGTCAATTGGATAGACCTACAAACAATCAGAGCAACGGAGAGACGTATGTTGAGCGACGTAGTAGTGGGAAGTTTGGATCGTTTTACGGACTCAGATCTTTGAATCTTGTTCAGCAAAATGAACAAATCTTTTTTTAAAGTCATTTCGTTTATTTCAGCAGAATATAATTAAAATGTCACATGTTCAATTCCCCAACACATCTAGTACTTATGCAAACGTTGATCACATTTGGAATAAAAAAATAAATTATAAGCTAATGCAGCCAAGGCCAAACTTTGAGAAATTATTCATTAACTGCTCAGCTGAGTCTTCAGGCTATGCAGTCTGTTAGTTCACCTCACTTCCGAATCGTTTTTTTCTTTATCACTTCACATTTAATCATGTCTGTTCCCTGGAAAGATTAGTAACGTTACACCTCTCCTGTTTTTGGGTTCGAGCTGTTAGTTTCGTCATCAGTGTCTGATCTGGGCTGTTACAGCCCTATAAAGCATGGAGTTCAGTCCCGAAAACAGAATTGATTCGTTCACCTCTCGAGTCTTCGGGAGTCATTCGTTCTCACATCCCCAATGAGTGCAGAAGATTCTGTACAGAACCGATGTGCCCTGTAGCACATGCACGGTCAACACAAAATGAACAAATCGCTCTCTGAGACAACTTGTTGTTCCCGAGCCCTATTTAAGATTCATTTTAAAAGAACGACACAACAGATCTCAACTGCACGCGTGCTGGAAGAAGTAAAATAATATCTGTAAATGATCTTTCGCAATGTTGTAAAAAAAATCTTTAAGGATACACAGAGTATTTACTAACGCAATCATTATTTTTGAGAGACATAATAAAGGTGAATGCATGCGAACAAGTTATCCGTTTAGGATTAGAACGCATTCATTAAGTGCTGTGTTGGAATCACACGCGCTGTGTTGAACTTTGGTGACATGGATGGTTACGTTGCGTTATCTGTCCATCATCGTATTAAGCACGTCCTGATAATTTCGATTGGTCCGAACAGTTTCTGTTTAGACATAATTACTCCACAACGGATCAAGTCCAGACCGGATTGCCTGACCTCAAATATTGTGGGCGGGGCTAAATTCGGCTGGCATCCAGGCTATTTATTTCCACTTTTTGGAATATTTTGTTCATTTTTATTGAAAATAAATGCCTTTGCGATCTGAATTGTGATGGAAAAAGGGAGTAGAGCAAGTTCGGCAAAAGGCAGATTTGAACACTGCTCACCTTAGCCGTACACTACTGCACCTGGAGAAAATAAGCATCTTCCATAATTTTGTCTGGCCTGACCAAATGTCATTGGGCGGAGTTAGTGTAAATAGCCTCTGTAAATAGAAAAAGTTTGTGCAAATTGAACTGTAATGATTATAGATCTCTGCAAAGTGGTTGCTAGGATGTTCTGGGTGGTTGCTAGGTTTTTGCTCACTGGTTCAAGCAAAAGGAGTTCACCATTCTACTAAAATGGTGCCTACATTTCCACTGACGCTAGAGATGAAAATGACATAACTGATCACATTAACCTACTCAAAAAAAAAACATTGCACATTCTTTATGAGTCTGCTGAGTTTATAGAATATAATTAAAGTGACCTTTTCTGATGGTTTTTCTCAAGCTGTTAGGTATGAGCATAATTTTGAAGAAATAACTGTTGATAAATCATCCTCAAGATATGTTAAAACTTCTACATTGTGCAGTGTCCCCTGTGTACTCTCACCTTTGCTGTTTTCACTCTCAGGTTTTTTTCTATTCTAATGTTTTACATGAATGAGTAACGAGACAAATAATGAAATAATGTGACTCAGAAACTTCCCTATAGAAACTGACACCACCTGACTGAAAGAACTGCTGTGTGATGAGGTGAGAGTTTGTCAAGTGCCTCAACGCTGAACAATGTTAGTATAAACTTTGACTGATTCTACCAAGACAGCGCATTTTTCATGCTATTCATATACAGGGTTATGAAGAAGTATAAAAATGTCGAGAAAGACTTCCTGTGTTACATTTTCAGATGTCACTACAGCACATCTCAAAGTAAAGGAAGTTCGCTTTAGCCCCAGAAAAACTATCAATTTCCTTGTGCTAAACCTGTCTGCAGACATTTCTCTCAGCAAAGATAACCCCAACAGACCTTTTATCTTATTATAGTAAACCCAACAGACTGTCTCAGAACAGCTAAAACCAGCCATGGTGCCTCTCGGCAACAATGTTTGCATGTGTAGGGAGCGTAGTAAATGTGTCAGTTTCTAAGAATCCAAGACCGAACCTATAAATAGAGCTGTGGTTTGTGTGTCTACATCACAGTGTCCTCAATAAAACAGACTTTGAAAGCACTGTGCACACATCAGGACATCAGCAGTGCTGTCAGCTGTCGTGAGCGTATGTAATCAGTAATCAGACGAGCTGACATAAGATGTCGAGATAAAGTTCACTGGAGCTTTGCCAGAACTTCAGACTCGTTTTACATCACTGCTTTACATTATGCAAGTGACATAATTCGAGTTGTGCAATAAATGTAATGAATAGCCTATGCATTGTGTGCAAAATTCGAATAAAGTGTTCCGCAGGCGTGAGTGAGAGACTTACTTGCGAGTCTCACAGTGTGAAGTTTGTCACTTGGCAAACTTTTTGCTTTGCTTCAAGCTGCAAGGCATATCTCAAAGACTTTTTGTGTAATAGAAAAGCTGTGAAGCTCTTCGTTTTGTGTGTGCGTGTCTTGCATAAGTGGAGCCTGGGGGTGTGTTATCTCGTGTCTGTTGTCCCTCGGTTTTTTGGCTGAGCCAGACGCCCATGTGGCTCACTTGGAGGTGAGGAAGAGAGAGAAAGTGTGAATGAGAACAAGCTTTGGACGATAACACAGGGAAAGGAACAGGCCGCACTTTCCCTGTGCTCTCCCTGCTGTTATTTGCTGTGCTATCAACTCAGAAATGTTTTTATTAATATATATATTTAAATATTCTTAATATTTAATTCATATTGGCAGGGCAGAGTTCCTCGTAGTCTCTTGGTGACTCAAACCTGTGGTTAGAGCTGCTTTAGGGGACTTACCCTGCTAGATAAACAAGTGGTTATCAACAGAAGCTTCAAGCAGGTTTAATTTTCATTACGACTCTTTTTAGTTAAACTTAAGCCACTGATAGGCAGGAACTCAAAGGTTTTCCTCTGAGATCAGGTGAATAGATAAGTTTGATACCCACTGAGTCGAGTTTATATAAAGTGAAAGTTATAGAAACTACCACAGTGATACAAGTTTTAGGGAAATCCCAAACACTCAAGTAGGTGCAGCTTCTGGCAAATGATTTGAATACATTGCTGAAGAAAACCTCATTATGTTTCTTAAAGGGATAGTTCACTAAAATAAATAAATAAATAAATAAATAAATAAATAAATAAATAAATAAATAAATAAATAAATAAATAAATAAATAAATAAATAATTATATATATATATATATATATATATATATATATATATATATATATATATATATATATATATATATATATATATATATATAAATAAAATATTCTTCTTCTTCTTCTTCTTCTTCTTCTTCTTCTTCTTCTTCTTCTTCTTATAAAAATCCTCATTTACATTTACATCTAAAGACGATATTATGAAGAATGTCGGTGTCAGTGTTTTTGTCAATGGCAACTGTTTGATTACCAATATTCCTTAAAAAAATCTTCTTTTGTGTGCATCATAAGAAAGAAAATCATACAGGTTTGGAACAACTTGAGGGTGAGTAAGTGATGATAACATTTTCATTTTTGAGTGAACTATCCTTTTAAATACTCACATGCACTTAATGGATACTTAACAAAATTAAGCCACACTTAAAAAAGTTACTGCATTACATATACAATATAAAACTTTTTATTTATTTATATATTTACATATTTGAAGTGATTTGAGCGTTTATTTATTTTAAATATAGAAATGATAAAGCACTTTCTAAGCAAAACTTTTTGGAAAATTGCTAAACTTTGAAACAATAGATATACTGTTCAAAATAAGGACACTTGTGGTCAAACATTAGTGAACATCCTCTGTGAATTACCTTCAGACCTGCTGGTTAAAAATCACTGTAAATGAAAATATGCAGTATCATTCCTTTTAGGTGCCACTCCATTTGATATTAATAAATGTAGGCCTATGATTCTAAAAATTTAAATTATGTCATCATTTCATTCCAAACCTGTATTTATTTCTTTATTCTATGGAACACATAAAAAAAAGACCAATAAAAGACCAAAACAACATCGGATCTAATTAACCTTCACCTCCAATTTTTAACGAACAAGGTAACCCTTTTTTTGGTGCACTCTGTTGCTTCCAGTTGTTTGCCTTATGTGTCAGATCAAGATGCATAAATCTTTGCATTTGTAAAAGTAGACATGATTTTATAAATATTTATAGGCTACTTTTATATTTTGGAGCAACTAATCCCATTCCTATTCCAAACTTACCACTTCTAAACAGTATAAATCATGTAACAGGCAAATAAAAGTATAATGGTATAATGGTATAAAAGTATCATTGTTATGTTCCAAGTCTTCTCAAGCCATTTGATATCTTCATGTGAAGAACAGTGTGATGATTTGATATCACCACTCCATGAACACACGCAGACATGCCTGATTCAAAAGATACACCCTGACTATTTAAAATGACGCAATCAGTCAATGCCATTTTATAATCAAAGCTGAAGTAATGACCAATTGCGTCATTACTTCAGCTTTGATTATAAAATGGCATTGACCGATTTTGGCAAAAAGCCAGTGCAATTTCATTATCAAAGCTAACGTAAAAAAAAAAAAAAAAAAAAAAAAAAAAAAAAAAAACGGGATGGCAATTTTTGCGTGTATGCATGATCTACAGCAGCTGGAGACGGTAAACCCGTTTTGGTCTTTTCTTTGCAAAAAAAAAATCTATAGTTTAGCCTCTGAGCACTTGGAATATTTGTACTTTTTGAATAAATTTTGCCTTTAGTCATTTACATTATATGTGTTTTATATCATATAATAAACAAATGGGATTAGGGGTGGGGCTGGGTTACATGTTCAAAAGTGTCTAAAATAAATACAAATAAACTAATAAATGTAGATAAAATCATTGCTGGCTGATTAAATTGAGAATCACACTGTAACATGCCATAATATCAAAATTATAACCCACTATATAATTTCATCATGACAATAACATCCACATGCCCAGTAATTTAAGTGTTCATGTGAGCTACTTTTTAAAATGTTTATCCTTCTTAAAAGCAGTATGACGGAGCCCTTTTAATACAACTCTTTTTATATTCATCAAACACTTCCAAACTGGTGAAAAAGCATACAAACACAGAGGTCTGGGAAGCCAAAAGTATGTGCTTGTGTGTGTTGGGCAGGCTGCCCACAAGCTGTCCTATGGCGCTGTGGAATACCTGTGGGTTCAGAGTCACGTAGCTCTGAGGTTCTGTGACGTTCGCACTTCTGCCTCCTATTCTTTCCTCACAGACGACTGAAAAACGCAGATCATAAAAAAAACCTTTAAAAAAGTGTTTGGTCACAACCGCTGGCGTTCCGTCTCTGTCTTTGAATGTGAATTGTAGTTAGATTTGACAGTCCATGAAAGAGTGGCACAAATTCACACACAACAGATTGTAACAGAACCACATGCAATCCTGCACACGTAGACAAACCAAAAGTTCAATGAGTTCATTTGCTTCTTGGTAACTTCACAAGTACAACGAGATCTCATTGTAATTAAATACATATAAGACTTTCCAAGAGGCTTTAAAAGCAGATATGTTTTCATATCAGCTCAAGATTTTGTGAAGCCATGATTATTTTGTACAGAAATGTGTAATTTGTGCGGTAAAGGTTCCTAAATCACCTTTTTATAAGTGGAACTACTGTTTAAGATGGATGAACTTCTGGTTTTGTGACTGGTTACTTCAGGTTGTAACTTTTTGTTCTATATATTCATGTAAACAGTCCCTTTCTTGTATCTTTGCACATATCATTCGAAAGTTATTGGGTTTCGCTGGACTTACTTGGTCATGACCGAAGCTATAACTTTGTAACACGGTCTTATTTGTTTGCTTTAGTTAATACATTGGTTAACATGAACTAACTGTGAGCTATATATAAACTAACTTTATGAACTTTACAGCATTTTTTCATATTTGTAATGCTAGTTAATACAAATAATTAATAGTTTGTTCATGTTTTTTCACAGTGCATTAACAAATGTTAACAGATGCAACTTTTTTATTGTTAATTTGCTTATTGTAAGATGTTACCACTAACTTTGAACAGCTTATCAAGTGATTTTATGCAACTATAGTATTCTGATAAAAAGTAACATTAAAAGTACAAAACTGTAATTGAAGGTTTATCCTGATGAATTGCCTTGCAACTGCAACTGTAAACTGTAAAATTGGAGCTTTAAAAACTAACAAATAAAAGCATAAACCCTCTGAATACTAGCTCAAGCTTCTATTGAATCAATGCTCATGTGTTTCTTCTTCACTGTGGGTGGGTGGTGGTGGTGGTGGTGGTGGGGGGGTGCTCATTCAGAGTGGAACTATGAGCAGATTGAAGGCTAGTATCTTTGTCTCCTGTAGTGCGGTTGTAACTCTTTGTTTGTTTGTTTCCATGAGTTAGCAATTATTGAGGTTGTGGGTCATAATCACGCGCCACGACGGCCACTGAAAGACTGACTCTCTATACTGTGAAAGAGCAGCTCTGTAAGGAAAGGAAGGAGGAGTGGAAGGAGGAGGAAGATTGGTAGACGAGGGGTCTTCCACTATTACAGTGAACAAGAGAAGTCTGTCAGCTTTGGTAGAAGCTGAAATATCCAAACCTCACATATACTCAACTATAATTTTTAATTACGGGAAAGGTCCTCTTTATACAGCATTAAAATACAACCCATTGACTGAAAGACGTTTCGGAGTTTTTAGAGTTTCAACTTGTTCCTGGGTTTTAAAACTTTATTTTGGTAGATTTAAAATGTTTTTACTAATTTGTTTCAAGGAAATGTCTTATATACACTATATTGGCAAAAGTTTTGGGATGCCTGTCTTTACATGCTCATGAACTTTAATGACATCACATTCTTAATCCGTAGGGTTTAATAAGGAGTTGGCCCACTCTTTGCAGTTATAACAGCTTCAACTCTTCTGGGAAGACTTTCCACAAGGTTTAGGAATTTTTTTATGGGAATTTTGACCTCTCTTATAGAAACGCATTTGTGAGGTCAGGCACTGATGTTGGACGAGAAGGCCTGGTCAAAGGTGTTCTATTGGGTTGAGGTCAGGACTCTGTGCAGGCGAGTCAAGTTCCTCCACACCAAACTCGCTCATCCATGTCTTTATGGACCTTGCTTTGTGCACTGGTGCGCAGTCATGTTGGGACAAGAAGGGGCCATCCCCAAACTGTTTCCACAAAGTTAGGAGCATGAAACTGTCCAAAATATATTGGTGCTGAAGGAGTAAGAGTTCCTTACACTAGAACTAAGGGGCCAAACCCAACCCCTGAAAAGCAACCCCACACCACATCCCCCCTCCACCAAACTTTACACTTGTCACAATGCAGACTGGCAAGTACAGTTCTACTGACAACTGCCAAACCCAGACTAATTCATCAGATTGCCAGACAGAGAAGCATGATTTGTCACTCCAGAGAACACGTCTCCACTGCTGTAGAGTTCATTGGTGGTGCTTTACACCACTGCATTTGACACTTTGCATTACGCTTGGCGATGTAAAGCTTAGATGCAGCTGTTCGGCCATGGAAACCCATTTCATCTGGGTTTACGCACTGTTCTTGAATCATGGAAGTGTTTCTAATTAATCTAATCTAATAATCTAATTATACTCAATATTGCCAAAAGTATTGGGACACCCCTCCAAATCATTGAATTCAGGTGTTACAAACACCACCATGGTTCAAGAACAGTGCGTAGAAAGCCTCATGGAATGGGTTTCCATGGCCAAGCAGTTGCATCCAAGCCTTACATCACAAAGTGCAATGCAAAGTGTCAAATGCAAGGGTATAAAGCACGCCGCCGCTGGACTATAGAGCAGTGGAGACGTGTTCTCTGGAGTGACGAATCAAGTTTCTCTGTCTGGCAAGCCGATGGACGAGTCTGGGTTTGACAATTTCATGCTCCCAAATTTGTTGGAACAGTTTAGGAATGACCCCTTCCTGCTCCAACATGACTGCACACCAGCAGACAAAGTAGGGTCCATAGAGGTCCATCATGGATGAGCAAGAACACCGATAAAACACCTTTGGGATGAATTAGAGCGGAGACTATGAGCCAGGCCTTCAACAGCGGTGACTGACCTCACAAATGGGCTTCTAGAAGAATGGACAAAAGTTCCCATAAACACACACCTCAAACCAGGCAGGCATCCCAATCAATTAATCAAGTTTAATCTATTTGACAGCACCAATTAAAACTAAATTGTTGTTTTATTTATATCAAACGTATAAAATGTATACTGGTGTGGTATTAATTTTTGATTTTTAATGCAAATTACGCAAATTGATTGTGTTTATGCACTTGCAAACCATGCAAACCCATTTTGCCATAATTGATTTCAATATATTATTAATATTATTTAATTAATTGCATTTCTTGTTTCCAATTTTTATTCCTCAAAAGTACTAAAGGATTCCTGTATTAAACTGTTAAAAGAACCTTAATCATAAGTGGATGGCTGTAAGTGTTATAGCTGAAATGTATAGTAGGAGAAGAGGACTCACTGCACCACTTCTCATTGTTCATTGTATTCCACAGGAAATCAAACAGCTGATGGATGGTCAGTACTCTGGGCTGATGTCATCTCTCATATAGTTCAAGACTACACACACACACACACACACACACACACACACACACACACACACACACACACACACACACACACACACACACACACACACACACACACACACACACACACACACAAACACACACACACACACACACACACACACACACACACACACACACACACACACACACACACACACACACACACACACACACACACACACACACACACACACACACACACACACACACACACACACACACACACAGTTTTATTAAGAAAGAAACAGTAGCAAGTCTAACAATGACATCATTGTAGAAGCTCCTGGATTGAGAGCACACACTCTCACACACAAAGCTTCCGGCAGTCCTTGTAGGGCATCCTGCCCTGACTTTGCTGTAAATCTGCTGTGCGTCTTACCAGGAAGCTGTCTCTGTTCACTGACAGACACACACAGCTGCTGTATAATTCTTTCAGACACACACAAACTATTCAATCAGTCATTAATTCCTTCAGAAAGCTTCCAGCATGTTAAGCAGAACTGGCAGTAATCTCACTTTTGATAACACAAACACATTTGGAGAAGATGGTCCTGGCCGTGTCACCTGAGTTTTACAGATAAATGTTTTTGGAAAGCTGATGGTTCAAAGTTCCAATGTTTAGAACACGATTGGGTCATGCAGTTCAAATTATCTCTCATTATCTTCCAGTACAGACACAAGTCCATTGTTCTATTGAGATATACTTAAAATGACTGAAACTTTATCAAACTGCTGGACTTGAGACTCATTCAGAGATAATAATGAGTTGTATGCTACAAGAAATAAAAATATGAAAAACAGAGCTGTAGTTATAAGATATGAGACAGAAACATGATACCATAGATTGCTCTGTGGAAGAATCATGTAATTTTGGCCCTTTTTAACTTGGCATTATAAAGTGAAAGCAAATGTGTGAAACACCGATTGTGTTAATGTGCATATCGTACATGTCTGAGGGAAAATCTCCAGGTTTTTTTTTTTTTTTTTTTTTTGACGCTCACGTGTAAACACTCAGTGTGACCTCAGCCGTGTTCCTGGAAACCCTTGAATATGGCAAATAAGCCCTTAGGAGTCGGGTCTTTGGGTCCATAATGTTAATATTCAACAAGCCCCACACATCTAGTGAGACAGAAAGGGGCGGGAGAGGAGACCGAGAGATGTGGCACATTCCGTAGATTCCACACAAGCTCTTCCAGAGTTCAGAACTATGAATGGATCTAGTGAGGATAGTTCGCTAATGCATGCAGATGCATACATACTTTCACACATTCAGATATATCATATCACAAGAAGGTAAACCACAGAATCTGGCCTTGGGAGGTCAGAAATGGCCGGTGATGCATAACACACAAGCACATATTGTCACATATGGCATGCAGTAGTATATGGAAATAATATGGATTTACCGGATTTAACCAGATTTACATTTGCATATGCAAACTTGTGAGCTTCCCTCTGATTTTTTTTTTTTTATGAATGATGAATTTCCTTTAGCAACCTTACAACCTTACATCCAAACTATATGCCTCAATGTTTTATTAAAAAACGTTTTATTTTTTATGATTTTTTTTAATGATATTTATTGGATTGCTTACTTGCTATCAAATGTGTTTTGTTGGTTGTAAGCCATCCATAAGCAGTGCTGGGATAAGTTACTTTGAAACATAATGCATTACATTATTGAGTTACTTCCTTCAAAAGTAACTAATTGCGACACTTAGTTACTTTTTAAGAAAAGTATTGTTACATTACTTTTGTGTTACTTTTTTCACCTGGGCTGGGCTTGTTTTTTATATATATAACAAAAATATAAATATATATATTTTCAGGGCCGGCGCTCAGCACACGCACATCACGCACTGCTCGTAGGGCACCAAGTGCTTGGGGGGGCACCAAAAAATCTGGGTCGTGAAAAAATCATCACAATAGGCTAGCCTACTAGTATAAATAACACATAAAATATTTCTAAAAGCATGTTAATATACAAATGCAATACAAAAGTAATATAGGCTGTTATGAAGGACTGTCATGTGTACATAATAATGTACTATGATTGTTTAAAATCATAGTTTACCGCGAACTGAAAGTATTAGTAGCATAGATCCTTATCTATCGCAATCGTGCATAGACAATTCTAATGGAGAACGAGTATTCCTCTGTACTATAATTATTATAAGACATGTTTACATATATTTACCGCCAAGCATTTGTGCTTAGGGCACCCAAATGGCTAGCACCGGCCCTGTATATTTTAGAGCAAATGTAAAGACCCTTTCACACCAAAATAGATAATAATCCTCAGGTAACTCTTACTTACCCAATAAAAACAAAACAAAAAGGCAATACATCAGTCAATAAAGTAAGATTGAATGCATTCAAATATTTGTTTTATTTAACATATTTTTGTTTTATTTTACAAATTATTGAAGGTTTGCATAATATTCAGATTTTGCATTTCACAGATTTTATTAATTTTGAGGAATACTGAATTGTGTTTTTGTGTGTGTGTGTGTGTGTGTGTGTGTGTGTGTGTGTGCAAATGAGATAGTAAATAGTAAATGCGAGATTTAGCCTAGATCTACAATAACCATCGTTTTCACACAGCAACTCCACACTTAAGAATGATCAACATGCGGACAGGAGAGCTGTCAGTCAATAAATGGGAAAACAAAGTAACTTATGTTACTTATTGAAAAAAGAAACTCAGATATTTTGTTGTAAATTTTAAAAGTAATGCATTACTTTACTATTTACTTAAGAAAAGTAATCTGATTATTTAACTCAAGTTACTTGTAATTAGTTACCCCAAAACGGCTGTGTCCACCAAGCGAGTATTTCACGCTCACGCACTGAGCGATCAGCGTTTTTTACTGGTCGCCGAGAGTTGAAGAATGTTCAACTTTGAGTAAAACGCAGCGCTCATCACTGTCACTTTTCCCCCAGCCGTCCAATCACAGTGGAGAAGGGGCGGGACAAATACAACACAGACCAACTTACACATTCTGCGTGTCGTCATCAGATGACAACAAGCAAATAATAACGGAATTAAATGATTTAAAACAAAAGCCAGAGCAAATACTTCACATTGTATCTGCAATTTTATATAGAATCAATACAGGAACAAACTACCTGTGAAATCAGAAAGACCTCCGCAGATTTTCCATATCACAACAACAAGCAAGTCTCAACTGAGGAGAAAAAACGCTGCCTGCCAAAACGCTCTCAAGCGCTCACAGCAAGGAGTTTTCAACTGAGCGCCTAGCGTTTTCAGCTGGCTAAAAACGCTTTGGTGGACACACGGCCTAAGCGTATTTATTTTTTCTTCTTTTTTTGAAGTTCAATTAAAACTTGCTTAGATTTTCATATAGCATCTCCTAGAGCAGAGCAACTACTTAGAATACCATATAGCTGACTGATAGTTAACCAGCAACATGCTAAAAACACTCAAAACATTTTTTAGAATTTTAAAATTCTGTCATCATTTACTCACCTTTATGTTGTTCCAAACCGGTAGGCCTATGCATTTCTTTGTGTTTTTTTGAAGACAAAAGAAGATATTTTGACCTATAGCATCCGGTTTTCCCAGGACATAGACATTTTGGTTAAAGATAATTTATTTTATTATCATTATTATTATTTTTTTTAAAATTTCCTATACATAAAGAGGGGGCATTCTCTAAATGTATTGAAATTAATAAGGCATATTTGAGTAAACTTCAAGTATCTTTTGAGTGTCTCATTGCCGAGTGTCCTGGTTTACGGTAATCAAATTATGGCCACCCTACAGTTCCCAGACAGCAACATAGTGTTGGCCCAGATGTGGTATATATATATATATATATATATATATATATATATATATATATATATATATATATATATATATATATATATATATATATATATATATATATATATATATATATATATTTTTTTTTTTTATTATTATTTTTTATTTTAATTTTTTTTGGAATTGTACAAAACTTGGTAAAGTTTTTGGCACTTGTGGTGTAAACTAAAATATAGTACCTTCATGTAATAAAAAAATAATAATACAAAAAAAATTCTGGTCATTTTTGACCACTTGAGCGTGCCCCTCTACGGTTATGACGGTAGACATGAGGTAATGGAGAATCGATGTGTGTGTGAGGAGAACCTCCTTGACCTCTGCTCCACTCTGTTTGTGCTGCTCTCTTTTGATGTTGTTTATGTGTAGCCTCAGTGTTGCAGTGACCCACAGTGGACAGCGCAGATCTTGGATAGACCGCACTGGAGTCTGATGCCAACATAGATCATGTGGTCACCTCAAATTCTCAGTGATATTGATGAGATTCACTTACTAGATTTGAAAAAACAAAACACTCAAGATAGTTTATTTTAAAGGTTTGATAATGAGTGTGAAGTCAATTTTCCAAACAGATGGAACAGCTCTGACCCATAACTCTCCTTCGTCAGAGGAAGTGAACAGGAAAATTGCTTCACTGAACTTGGCAGTGGCACTAGCAAACATTAAGTGTGAAATCTTCCAAACAATGCACAATATGCTTATTTATTCACAATGTATGTGTGCCATCTGTGAGCAAAAAGCCCCAGTGGCAAGGTATAAAATAACAGATGCTGTAACATATAGGAACACACTCATGACAAAAGCCAACAAAAGATTCAACACAGTGCACGGAATGGAGACAGTCCCAATTTGCACAGATTTCCGACTATGGACATCTGGGAAGTTTTTGTTTTCTCCCCCACCAGAAATTTCCAAAGTAATATGAGTTGCCTATAGAGCTAAATTAGGCGGTTAAGGAAGGCCCCAGAACTGATAGCCCAGTGCAGACAAAGGCTACATGATCCATTGTAAAGCCTCTCTGTGTAAGCTCTAAGAAGATTTAGCCAGAAGTTATAGACTAATGGGGCGGCAGCTGAGGTGTGCGCTTCAGATTAAGTCACTGACAGTTAACCAACGTATCAGCTGAACAAATACAGAAAAAATACAGTATTTTTTTATTCTAACATGCATGAGTGAGAATTAGCATAAGCGCATAAGTGCTGCATAATTAAATACATTGCATGGACACAATGCATTATATTTTTTTACAGCTAAAGAATTGCAGAGCACCCACGGATCAAGTTCACTTTTTCAAATTCACGAGTTCTTTTTTTTTTAAAGTTTAAAAGTGATTTTTAAAAGTTAAAGGTAATGCGTTTACAAAAATGAATATATTGAGCTCAATAAAAAGCATTTATTTCATAAGGTTGACTGCCAATTTTTACAAAATTATAGGCTCATTTCTGTTTTTCTA
Organism: Pseudorasbora parva; assembly: GCF_024679245.1. Classification (NCBI taxonomy): domain Eukaryota; kingdom Metazoa; phylum Chordata; class Actinopteri; order Cypriniformes; family Gobionidae; genus Pseudorasbora; species Pseudorasbora parva. The sequence goes on from NC_090195.1 coordinate 22,245,914, forward strand.
AGTCTGAAAATTGGTTGCATTCACTTTGTAAATGCCTCACTGTTACCCTGATTTTTTTTAAAGAAGCCAACAGGGGACTAGTCAGTTCACTTGTATTTTATGTAGGCTAGTAATCAACATTATGCCAAAAAATGTGCTGATTGATCTTGACTTGATCTTGACCGAACATAGAATATGACATATACCTTGGCATGAAGTGAATGGAAAAGGTTATGAGACTTATGGAATCATGCTTTCCATTCTCAGTATATTATATATAAAAGTGTGTGTGTGTGTGTGTGTGTGTGTGTGTGTGTGTGTGTGTGTGTGTGTGTGTGTGTGTGTGTGTGTGTGTGTGTGTGTGTGTGTGTGTGTGTGTGTGTGTGTGTGTGTGTACTTGTTTATATTACATTGTGGGGACCAAATGTCCCCACGATGTAATATAAACCTGAAATCACCTACATTGTGGGGACCAGCCAGCGGTCCCCATAATGTAAATGGATTTATAAACATACTAAATGATGTTTTTTTGAAAATGTAAAACTGCAGCATGTTTCCTGTGATGGGTAGGTTTAGGTTTAGGGGCAGTGTAAGGGGATATATATCGTGGGGGAGAGGACGCTGGCGTCGTCTGTTCGCCGCTTCTCCACCCACAAATGATCATGTTAATGTACTATTAGATTTAGATTTTATTTTATTTCCTTATGTTTGTGACTAGTCTAACAGTCAGAGCTACAATTGGGGCTGTTGCTGATTGCTGGCAGCCACTGAGAGGACGTTGTTCCTCGTTTCGCCGTTTTCCACCGCTTCTAATGTTTACGTTTGAATTGCTGCGGTTGGTTGGTTCTGGTTTGGTGGACATTTGGTGTTTCTCGTCGCGACTGCTCGCTGGTGGTCTCCCTTGGGCTTGGGCTGCATGGTGGCTGAAGTTTGCACCGGGCTAGCGTCATCTGGGCCATCGTAATCGGCGTCCGGCATGATGTTGGGATGTTCCGCTTCTCGACTGCGCCGCTGTTCCGTCCTGCATTGCGGCCGTGGAGCGGCTTGGACTTCTGCGCCGGCCCCGGTGTGTCCACGGAAGTGCCCGAAGGAATGTTCTGCCTCCTGCATGGTGCTGCGGCGATCCCCATCGTTTGAATCGTCATGAAGACCCATCATCTGGTCTTCAGCTGTCCTGCCTCGGCGATGTCATCGGGACACTGCCGCTGGGAGAAATCTGAAACATGGAGTGGACCATAGTGTGCTGCGGAGCTAACAGAGACTTCCACCATCAGCTGTTTTCTGTTCACCATCAGCTCTGTTTCTGTTCACCATCAGCTCTGTTTCTGTTCACCATCAGCCCTGTTTTCTGTTCTGTTTTCTGTGTTGGTTGATTGTTTGTAGTATTCTATATTTTTACTTGTTATTCATTTTTTGTTGTTATCCCCCCCCCCTTTGTTGCACTTTGAGATTCTTCGGAATGAAAAGTGCATTATAAATAAAATCTATTATTATTATTATTATATAATGTACAGTTTGTACAGTATAAAATGCATTACGCCTATGGAAAGTCCCCACAATTCACTGTGTGTGTGTGTGTGTGTGTCCTTGTTTATATTACATTGGATACAAGGATAGTAAAACCTGAGATTACCTACTTTGTGGGAACCAGCCCGAGGTCCCCACTTTTCAAAAGGCATATAAATAATACAGGATGAGTTTTTTTGAGAAAGTAAAAATGCAGAATGTTGTAACGTCTATGGAGAGTCCCCACAAAGATAGTGAACCAGACTCTGTGTGTGTGTGTGTGTGGATTTTTTTGTGACATATGAGGTCACAAATGTGCATAATGACATAGGTATGACACAGGTATTACAAGGAGAGGGTGAAATATGAGGACATTGGCCATGTCCCCACTTTTCAAAATGCTCATAAATCCTACAGGATGAGTTTTTTTGAGAAAATAAAAATGCAGAATGTTTCCTGTGATGGGTAGGTTTAGGGGCAGGG